>NC_066583.1:479496171-479813592 GCF_024323335.1 Lathyrus oleraceus | reverse complement strand
AAAAGAGATTTTTTGTCATATCAAATTGTTGCAATTTCCATTTAAATATTATATATATTTGCAAATGATATAGTAAGTTCCTTGAAAATCAAAATAATCAAGCATTGCATTTCATGCATCCTTTGCATAAGCAGGTTTCCGCCAGATGTCTGATTGGTGTTTCTTCTGTGCTTTAGCCAAGCTGACTCACCGGTACAATACCCGAGCCAATCACCAGAAAATCATGGAACATTTGGAGCAAGAGAACAGAGAGCTGAAGAACTAGATCGCCCGCCTGACTGCCATGATGGAGTCAGTTCTTGCTGCTCGGAATCAAGCTTCTCCAACACCTGCAACTCCTCCCGCGAGGACTTTTACTTCAGAGGTGACTACCTCTACCATGCCTGCTGCTACCGCCCACTTCACGCCGAATATGCCTTCCGGATTCCCCTGGGGAATGCCGCCCAACTTTGTGCCTGAAGGCTCTGCGCCTACATCTGCTTCCATGCCGACATCTATCCCGGTCATGTCCGTGCCACCTCCCGTTGTGCATATTTTGCCTCGCGTAGAGGATACCATCTATCATTCCGAGCCGTCTGAGGGTCCGGATGTTTATGAGAAGATGGACGAAATGAAGGATCAGTTTCTTGAGTTACGCAGGGAATTGAAGATGCTGAGAGGTAAAGATTTGTTTGGGAAAAGTGATGTCGAGTTGTGTTTGGTGCCCAATTTCAAGATCCTGGTGAAGTTCAAAGTGCCTGACTTTGAAAAGTATAAGGGGAACTCTTGTCCGCTCAGTCATCTTGTGATGTATGCCCGTAAGATGTCTACTCAGATAGATAATGATCAATTGCTTATTCACTACTTCCAAGATAGTCTAACTAGTGCTGCACTCCGTTGGTACATGGGATTGGATAGTGCAAGCATTCGCACTTTCAACGACTTGGGAGAGGCTTTTGTGAAGAAATATAAGTACAATGTGGACATGGCACCGGATAGAGACCAGCTGAGGTCCATGTCTTAGAAAGACAAAGAGACATTTAAAGAATACGCGCAAAGATGGAGGGAGTTGGCTGCCCAGATCACTCCTCCTTTGGAGGAGAAAGAAATGACAAAGATCTTCTTGAAAACTCTGAGTTCATTTTATTATGAACGCATGATCGCTAGTGCCCTCAGTGATTTTACCGAAATGGTAAATATGGGGATGAGACTTGAGGAAGGAGTCTGTGAGGGACGGTTGTCAAGAGATGAGGCGTCAACAAGCAAGAGATATGGTAGCAACTTTGGTAATAAGAAGGATAGTGAGACCAACGAAGTAATCAGTGGGAGGCAGAGGAGGCCTCTGATCCGAAGAAATCCACCACCCCGTCAACATCATCATCATCAAGTGTCATCAATAATTCCGGTATTTTCTAATCAATAAGCAACACCAATTCAACAACAACAACAACATCAACGTCAACAACAACAACCACAACAAAGAACAAACACCTACAACAACAACAATACCAACAACAATCATCATCAGCAAAACTTTGAGAGGAAGAAGGTCTCTTTTGACCCGATTCCTATGTCGTATGCAGAGTTGTATCCCTCGCTAGTTCTCAAGAACTTAATTCAACCGAGGAACCCACCGCAGATCCCATAACCACTTCCCTGGTGGTATAAACCTGAGCTTCGTTGTGCTTTTCATCAAGGAGCACCTGGACACGATATTGAAAACTGCTATCCATTGAAGTATGAGGTTCAGAAGCTTATGAAGAGTGGTATGGTGTCCTTGAGGACCGCGCGCCAAATGTGAAAGCAAACTCTTTTCCCGCTCATGGGAACTCTTAAGTGAATATGGTGGACGGTTGTCCTGGAGAATTTAAGGTTTTTGACGTCCAGTTTTCTAAAGATCTTTGGTGCAGATGCACAAGGATATCTGTTTGGTGAGTGACTGTGAACATGACCATGATGGTTGTGTTGTTTGTAGTGTGAACCCAAGAGGGTGTGATGTAGTGAAAAGGGACATCCAACGTCTGATGGATGAAGGCATGATCCAGATTGTTCAATCTCGTCATGTAGATGACGACGTCAATGTCATAGTGTCCATTTTCAAGCAACAAAGCAGCAACAATAATTATGTCAGTCAAAGATCAGTATCGCCGTTGGTAATACAGTTAGTGGGCCTAGTCCCATATTCATCTGATAAGGTTGTACCGTACCAGTACAATGCTACAATGATAAAGAATGGTCAAGAGATCCCGTTACCCACGACTAGTTCAGTAGTGAGCATTGCCGATATAACAAAGGTGACCCACAGTGGTCGAGTGTTTAGGCCAGTGTTCCCAGAAAACAAAGAGGAAACGATTGTTGGTAAGAAGGCGGAGGTGCCTAATGTAGATCCAGTTGGCTATTCAAAAGATAAGTCTGGTGAATCCAGCAAATTGAAAGCCAATGATGATGATGAGGTACTCCGATTGATAAAGAGGAGCGAGTTTAATGTGGTAGAGCAGTTACTCCAGACCCCCTTAAAAATCTTAGTGTTGTCTCTGCTGATAAATTCCGAAGCACATAGAGAATCACTACAGAGAGTTATTGAACAAGCCTACGTAGAGCGTGATGTTACTGCGGATTAGTTTGATCACATCGTGGCTAACATCACTTCAGGCAATAATCTCAGCTTCTGCGACGAAGAACTCCCTGAGGAGGGAAGAAATCATAATCCGGCTTTACATATTTCAATAAACTGTAAGGAGGATGCTTTATCAAATGTGCTTGTTGACACTGGTTCGTCACTGAATGTGCTTCCGAAGTCAACTCTATCAAAGCTATCTTGCCAAGGAGCTCCCATGAGGTATAACGGTGTAATCGTCAAAGCCTTTGATGGTTCGCGCAAGACAGTAATTGGTGAAGTGGACCTTCCAGTCAAGATAGGTCCGAGTGATTTTTAGATTACTTTTCAAGTAATGGACATCCACCCGGCCTACATCTGTTTATTGGGAAGGCCATGGATTCATGAGGCAGGAGCTGTTACCTCCACTCTGCATCAGAAATTGAAATTTGTCAAGAATGGCAAGCTTGTGATTGTTGGAGGAGAGAAAGCGTTGTTGGTTAGCCATTTGTCATCTTTCTCGTATGTTTAAGCTGAGGATGAGGTTGGAACTCCGTTCCAAGCCTTATCTATTGCTACTGAGAAGAGAGTTGGGGAACCTATGTCCTCGTTGAAAGATGCCAAGAAGATTGTGGAAGAAGGTGATGTTGATCAGTGGGGGCACATGGTAGAGGTCTCTGACAACAAGGGAATAACCGGTTTGGGGTTCCCGAAAGGCTCATCAACTGTTAGATCTGAAGATATGCAACTTAGCTTCCGTAATGGAGGGTTCATTCATGGCAATGAACAACACTTAGCTATTGTGCTAGAGGATAGCGAAGAGGAAGACTGCACCAACTTTGTGACGCATAGAAAGGCTTGCGACTATTGGACTGCTGTTGATATTCCTGTTATTTTGCTTTAATCTAAGTAATTGCTTTTACATGTTTTTAAAACCCTTCTCCTATTCCTAAGGGAGAAGCGAACATTGTTTGGGCATTTTCAAATTGATCATCAATAAAATTAATTCTATTCATCCACATCTATGATGTTTGTTTTTACTTTTTGCTTTATTCTGAAAATGGTAATCACAAAAAACATAAATAAACAATATAATTGTCCTTCTGCATAATATTTGGTCACATATTCACTTCTCTAAAATCAAAATATCAAATCATTATGCAGGTTGGTTCCTAACCCCATTGAATACAATGATCCTTCTCCTTCTCCAAATTTTGAATTCCCTGTGTTTAAGGCCGAGGAGGAAAGTGACGTAGAAGTGAGTGATGAATTATCTCGTCTTCTTGAGCAAGATGAAAAGATTATTCAGTCGTTCGAAGAGCAGTTCGAGCTAGTCAACTTGGGTTCCAAAGATGATGTGAAGGAAGTCAAGATTGAGTCTCGCCTGTGTCCTGAGGTCAAGAAGGGGTTGATTAATCTTCTTCGAGAGTATTCATATGTGTTTGCTTGGTCCTATCAAGACATGCCTGGTTTGGATTCTGAGATTGTGGAGCATAGATTGCCGTTGAATCCAGAATGCCCGCCAGTCAAGCAGAAGTTGAGAAGAACGCATCCTAATATGGCTATAAAGATCAAAGAGGAAATGCAGAAGCAAATTGATGCTGGTTTCCTTGTGACTGCTGAGTATCCGTAATGGGTGGCCAATACTGTGCCAGTGCCGAAGAAAGATGGAAAAGTCCGCATGTGTGTTGATTATAGAGATTTGAATAAAGCCAGTCCAAAAGATGATTTCCCTCAGCCACACATGGATATGTTGGTAGACAATACTGCTAAATTCAAAGTCTTTTCGTTTATGGATGGATTTTCCGGATATAATCAGATCAAAATGGCACCCGGAGATATGGAGAAGACCATAATCATTACACCATGGGGAACATTCTGTTATAGAGTGATGCCTTTCGGTTTAAAGAATGTTGGTGCAACTTACCAGAGAGCAATGACTACTCTTTTTCATGATATGATGCATAAAGAGATTGAAGTTTATGTTAAGTCAATTGATGAAGAGGAACATGTTGAGCATTTGTTGAAGCTATTCCAGCGTTTGAGGAAGTATAAACTCCGTTTGAATCCCAATAAATGTAGTTTTGGTGTTCTTTTTAGTAAGTTGTTGGGCTTCATTATCAGCGAGAAAGGTATTGAAGTTGATCCTGCCAAGGTCAAAGCAATACAAGAAATGCCTGCGCCAAAAACTGAGAAGCAAGTCAGAGGTTTTCTCGGCCGCTTGAATTATATTTCCAGATTCATTTCCCACATGACTGCCACTTGTGCACCTATATTCAAGCTTCTTCGGAAAGATCAATCTTGTGATTGGACCGAAGACTTCCAGAAAGCTTTTGACAGTATCAATGAATATTTGCTTGAACCTCCGATTTTGTCTCTGCCTGTTGAAGGAAGACCATTGATCATGTATTTGACTGTGCTAGAAGATAGTATGGGTTGTGTTCTAGGTCAGCAAGATGAGACTGGAAAGAAAGAATTTGCAATCTACTACCTCAGTAAGAAGTTCACCGACTGTGAAACTCGGTATTCTATGCTTGAGAAGACTTATTGTGCATTGGCTTGGGCTGCTAAGCGTCTACGTCAGTATATGTTGAATCATACCACTTGGTTGATATCTAAAATGGATCCAATCAAGTATATTTTTGAGAAGCTTGCTTTAAATGGGAGGATTGCCCGTTGGCAGATGTTTTTGTCAGAGTATGATATCGAATACCGATCTCAGAAAGCGATCAAAGGTAGTATCTTGGCTGACAATTTGGCTCACCAACCAATTGAAGATTACCAGTCAGTACAATATGACTTTCCTGATGAAGAGATTTTGTACTTAAAAATGAAAGATTATGATGAACCATTGCTTGAAGAAGGGCCAGAACCTAGTTCCCGTTGGGGCATGGTATTTGATGGAGTTGTTAATCAATATGGAAATGGAATTGGGGCAGTGATTATTACTCCTCAAGGCACGCATCTACCATTTAAAGCTAGATTGACTTTCAAATGTACAAATAACATGGCAGAATATGAAGCTTGCATTATGAAGCTTGCATTCGGTGATTCGGCTTTGGTTGTGAATCAGATCAAAGGAGAATGGGAGACAAATCAACCCGGTTTAGTACCATATAGAGATTATGCAAGGAGGATTTCAACTTTCTTTACAAAGGTTGAATTTCATCATATCCCTCAAGATGAAAACCGGATGGCAGATGCTCTTGCACCGTTGGCATCAATGATTGTAGTGAAGTATTGGAATGAAGTTCCCAATTTATCCGTGATGTGTCTTGATAGGTCAGCTCATGTGTTTGTTGTTGAAGAGATTAAAGACGAGAAGTCGTGGTATTATGACATCAAATGTTTCCTCCAAAGTCATATTTACCCGCCTGGGGCATCTTTGAAAGATAAGAAGACTTTGAGAAGATTAGCCGGTAATTTCTACTTGAATGGTGATATACTGTACAAGAGAAACTTCGACATGGTTTTGCTCAGATGCGTGGATAGACACGAAGCAAATTTGTTGATGACCGAAGTGCACGAAGGTTCCTTTGGTACTCATTCCAATGGACATGCAATGGCGAAGAAAATGTTGTGAGCAAGTTACTATTGGATGACAATGGAATCTGACTATTGCAAGTTTGTGAAGAAATGCCATAAGTGTCAAATTTATGCTGCTAAGATTCATGTTCCTCCGACACTATTGAATGTTATCTCTTCCCCATGGCCCTTCTCCATGTGGGGAATTGATATGATTGGGATGATTGAATCCAAAGCTTTGAATGGACATCGTTTCATTTTGGTGGCAATTGACTACTTCACAAAATAGGTTGAAGCGGCATCGTATGCAAATGTGACCAAGCAAGTTGTTGTAAGGTTTATCAAGAATAAGATCATATGCCATTATGGTGTGCCAAGCAAGATCATTACTGATAATGGATCGAACTTGAATAACAATATAGTGGAAGCTCTTTGTAAAGACTTCATGATTGCAAATCATATTTCTTTTCCCTACATACCTAAGATGAATGGGGTTGTTGAAGCTACAAACAAGAACATCAAGAAGATCATTCAGAAGATGGTTGTCACATACAAGGATTGGCATGAGATGCTCCCGTTTTCTTTGCATGGGTATCGTATATCGTTCTGCACTTCAACATGGGCAACTCCTTTCTCTCTTGTATATGGTATGGAAGTAGTACTTTCCATAGAGGTTGAGATTCCTTCATTGCGTGTGCTCATGGAAGCCAAGTTGACTGAACCTGAATGGTGTCAGACCAAATTTGAACAGTTGAATTTGATTGAAGAGAAGAGATTAACTGCCATGTGTCATGGTCAATTATATCAGCAGAGAATGAAGAAAGCTTTTGATAAGAAGGTCAGACCTCGAGTGTTCAGAGAAGGTGACCTTGTGCTCAAGAAGATTTTGACGTTCAAGCCAGATTCCAGAGGAAAATGGACTCCCAATTATGAAGGCACATATGTTGTTAAGAGAGCCTTTTTAGGCGGTGCATTGATTCTTACAACTATGTATGGTGAAGAGTTCACTCGACCCGTGAACGCAGATGCAGTCAAGAAATACTTCGCCTAAAAAGAAAAGAACAGCTCGCTAAGTTGAAAACCTGAAAGAGCGGCTTAGGCAAAAATGAGCATCTCGGTGGATTGAAAAATCGAAAGGGCGATCCAGGCAAAAATTAGAGACATAAAACAGAAAGAATTTCCCGATAAGTTGAGTACCCCACCTTGGGGCAACTTATGCAAAAATTAGGGGTTATGGCAAGTAACTTCATTCTGCTGATCTTCAGTGTTTTGAAGACTTGATTGAGCACAAGGGTTGACATCAATTCATCACCCCGACAGGGGTCAAGAGCACAGTGGATATCAAGAGTTGGTAGAAGGATTAAGGATCATTTGTATTCAATGTAACATTTTTCCATGTAAATTACCATTTTCATCTTTGTAAAAATCTATGGTGTCTTGTCATTTACAAACTACCATTCTATCAAATAAAGTTGAGCTTTTATCCAATTGTTTCTACTCTTATTTACTTTAGCCAATAGTTTAAATTTTATTATGGACATTTTTGAAATTTTAAAATTTTTAATCAAAATCTCTTTTTCTTAAAACATATAAAAGCAATAATTTTCCAAAGCAATTGAAAAGAAATATCAACAGCATTTCGATGGATAACAAGTCCTTGAGTGTGAAACATCAGAGGGTCCCCAAGAAGTTAACCCTTCGGGTATCCCTAGACGATTGTGTTGATTCAGTTCCTCGGCGGAGTTTTTGATTCCCTAGTGGAGCTTCGTTCCTTTTCCCTAGTTGAGTTGGTTGATTCAGGTACCCTGCGGCTTATCTCCCCCGACAAAATTTATGCCCTCCCCAGTGGAGTTTGTGTTCCTTCAGCAAAAGTGGTTGATCTCCCCAGTAGATCGCATTGGTTTCCCCGCCAATCGCCATTCAACTTGCTCCCCAGTCAGAGTTTCCTCCTGGTTTCCGAGCAGTTGATTTCCCTGTAGAGTTGTCTCCCATTTTTATGGTGTTGACCTAAAATTCCCCACAGGTTCGATGATATTTCTCTTTCCTCTGTAGATCTCCTCCTTCCCCAGTTAGGGTTGAGATTTTTGGATTGTTGATCTCTTTGTTGTCCAACAGTTGTCTCCATATTTTGGGGATTGACCGAGGATTGTATCGATGATTCAATTTCTTTGCGACACCTTTGTATCCTTTGTGATCATTTTGTCAGTATAATCATCATATATACATATACATATACATTCATATAATTTCATAATTACATATCTGCATATCTGATTAATTTGTTGGTTTGAGATTCTCATTCCTTGTATGGCGGTACTTTATCCCCATACAAAATTTGGTGTCTGTCCTCCCTCAATTATATAGCGTCAGTGTAACACCCCGAATAAAATAAGAGAATTATTTAAATTAAGTTAATAATATATTTATTAATTTAATTAAATAAATTGAATTATTGGATTATTATTATTATTATTATTTGGAATAATAATTAGTGGAAAATATATAAGTTGGAATAAGAGAAAAGGGTTTTCATTTTTGGTAAAGAGTTTTCACGTGAAACAGAGAAGCGGCTGAAAAGTGGAAAGTGGAGAAAGGGCAAAGAGGAAGAGCTAGAGAGCAAAGGTTGAAGAACGGAAAAGCTTGAAGCTTAGAGATTGCCGGATTATCTCAGGTAAGGGGGGTTTATCGTCGTTTAATGGGTATTATAGATTAACATGTCATGGGTAGTGATAAACCGTGGAATTGACCCTAATTGGGATGTTGAATGCTGAAATATTGTGATGAATAAGTTGTATTAAAGCTGTAATTGAGTCCGTAATTGTGTGAGTCGTGTTCCCCCGAACGTATAGCTTTTTACGGAAATTGAATCGGAGGTCCGGAAGTCCTCCAACGGCGGAAAATGCGGAGAACTCTGCATTCTGCCTTGTGTTAGCGCAGGAACTGCTGTTTTGTCTGCGTTAACCGGTTAACCCAGGGCGTTAACCGGTTAACACTGTTATATTTTGTGGAAATGTGCTGTTTTGCCTGCGTTAACCGGTTAACCCAGGGCGTTAACCGGTTAACACTGTTGCGTTTTGCCAGAAAGTGTGTTTTGTCCTGCGTTAACCGGTTAACCCAGGGCGTTAACCGGTTAACACTGTTGGAAATTTGAAAAAATTGATATTTTTAATGTTGTGAACCTAATTGGTGATTGGCCTATTATAGTTAATTGTGATGAGTAATTTTGTTGGATTTATGTTATGAAGTGTTGATACAAGTATGTTGCTGAGTTGTTCCGTGTACGGAAAGTTGTTGAAAATACTGAGTTGTAGGCTTGGTGAGCCAAAGTTGATTATAAGTTGATGTTGTTGAAAACATTGTTGTATTGCTATTATTATTATGTTGTCGACAGTTTAAAGTCGTGTATGCCATGTATATTCATATGCATTAAGTCGGAGCTTTGCTCACACCACGTTGGCCTGGATTGGCAAATTTTAAGTTGAAAGTTGAAGGCTTATGCCTTGATGCCCAATAAAATGGCAATGATTTTAAGTTGGGAGTTTTACTCCGAATGGTACCACATGCATGACGAGTCGAGTCTCATTAGAGTTGCATTTTGTTGGCTTGTTGTATGGATATTTAATTTAATTGAGGAGTGGAATCGTGTTGATATTAAGTATGATGTTTGAGTTGATGTGCCGTTACTGGATGTATGTTACGATTAGGGTGATGAAATGTGTGAATTTACTTAGCATTACATGATGATTTATAATGCTTATTATATCGATTGAGGAACTCACCCTTACAATTATTTTTCAGGTAACGAGCGGTGATTGAGTAGAAGCTAGTGCTTGGAGTCTAGTGTAGTCTACTTAGAGGGTCGTGCTCTGATAGATGTAACATCGGGACGGGATGTTTTAATTGTTTTATTGTTGGTTGTTGAACCTTTTTACCTGTAATATGTTATATGTTTTGAATGGTTAGTTGATTTCTATCCGCTGCGAATTTTGCAAGAAAATGTTATTTTGATTAAATAAAAGAGCATGACAGTTATTATGGTGTGAACTAGTTGTGTGACACCCTTGGTGCATAATTACTCTGATATATATTTGTTGTTTTTATTAAATATTTGGGGTATTTTAGAAGGGTGTTACATTAGTGGTATCAGAGCAGGTCGGTCTGTCCGGCCAGTTGTCGTGTCGTTACTGTCTAACAATTGTGTATTGTTACTAATCTAACTTTTAAGTTGTGTTGTATTGATAAGTTGGAATGGCTGGAAGGAATGACGCTGCAATGGCTGCCGCAATGCAAGCGATGGCACAAGCTGTGCAGAACCTGCCAAATGCTGGTGGTGATGCTGGATCACGTAGCTTGGCGACTTTTCAGAGAGAGAATCCGCCGGTGTTTAAAGGGAAGCATGATCCAGATGCAGCCTTGGGATGGCTGAAAGAGATTGAGAGAATCTTCCGTGTTATGGATTGCACTCCAGCTCAGAAGGTTCGGTATGGTACTCACATGCTAGCAGTCGAAGCTGATGACTGGTGGCTAGAGACTCACGAGAGGTTGACCGTGGCAGGTGAAGTCATTACTTGGGATGTATTCCGCAGGGAATTCATGAGAAAGTATTATCCGGAAGATGTCCGTGGTAAGAAGGAAATTGAGTTCCTTGAGCTGAAGCAAGGAAACATGTCTGTCACTGATTATGCTGCGAAATTTGTGGAGCTGTCCAAATTTTATCCTCATTACACTGGTGCTGGTGCTGAATTTTCAAAGTGCATCAAGTTTGAAAATGGACTGCGCTCTGAAATTAAGAAGGCTGTTGGGTATCAGAAGATACGCACTTTTACTGAATTGGTTGATAGCTGCAGGATATTTGAAGAAGACAATAATGCTCATTACAAGATTGTCAGTGACCGCAGGGGCAAGCAACATCAAAATCGTGGCAAGCCGTATGATGCCCCAGTGGGAAAAGGGAAACAAGGAGCTGCTCCGGCTCAGAGGACTAGTAGGGGAGGTGCTCCTGCTGGTATAGTTTGCTTCAAATGTGGTCAGGCTGGTCATAAGAGTAATGTATGAACTGCTGAAGTAAAGAGGTGTTTTCGCTGTGGTAAGACTGGCCATGCAATAGCTAATTGCAAGCACAAGGAAATGATTTGTTTTAATTGTGGCGAAGAAGGGCATATTGGAAGTCAGTGTCAGAAGCCAAAGAAATCTCAAACTGGGAAGGTGTTCGCATTGACCGGAACTCAAACCTCCAGTGAGGACAGACTTATCCGAGGTACGTGTTATATTAATGGCTTTCCTCTTGTAGCTATTATTGACACAGGTGCGACTCATTCCTTTATATCTTTGGATTGTGCTGTGAAACTTAAGTTAGAGATATCTGAGATGTTTGGTAGTATGGTAATTGATACTCCTGCGAAGGGTTCAGTGACTACTACTTCGGTTTGTTTAAATTGTCCTTTGAGTATTTTTGGTAGAGACTTTGGGATGGACCTAGTGTGTCTTCCACTAGTGCAGATTGATGTTATTCTGGGTATGAACTGGTTGGTGTTTAACCGAGTTTCTATCAATTGTTTTGATAAGACGGTGGTCTTTCCTGAGATTGAGGAGGGAAAGAGTTTGTTTCTATCAGCAAGGCAAGTGAATGAGGAAGTAGCTGATGGGGCAGAGTTGTTTATGCTGTTAGCGACTTTGGAGGCTAAAGATAAACTGGTGATTGGCGATCTAGCCGTGGTGTGTGACTTTCCTGATGTGTTTCCGGAAGAGGTGAATGAATTACCGCCAGAGCGCGAAGTGGAGTTCTCGATTGATTTGGTACCTGGTACTAGGCCGATATCGATGGCTCCGTACCGTATGTCTGCTGTTGAGTTAACTGAATTGAAGAGTCAGTTGGAAGATCTGTTGGATAAGAAATTTATTCGTCCGAGTGTGTCACCGTGGGGTGCACCAGTGCTATTGGTTAAGAAGAAAGAAGGTACTATGAGGTTGTGTGTGGACTACAGGCAACTGAATAAAGTGACGATCAAGAATCGGTATCCTTTGCCGAGGATTGATGATTTGATGGATCAGTTGGTTGGTGCGAGTGTGTTTAGCAAAATAGATTTGAGATCTGGATATCATCAGATCCGTGTGAAAACCGAGGATATTCAGAAGACTGCTTTCAGAACAAGGTATGGACATTATGAGTATTCTGTAATGCCTTTTGGTGTGACTAATGCACCTGGAGTATTTATGGAGTATATGAATAGGATTTTCCATCCGTACCTAGACATGTTTGTTGTGGTGTTTATTGATGATATTTTGGTGTATTCGAAATCTGAAGAAGAGCATGCTGAACATTTGAGAGTGGTTTTGGGAGTTCTACGAGAAAAGAAGTTATTTGCTAAATTGTCCAAGTGTGAATTTTGGTTAGGAGAGGTGAGTTTTCTTGGTCATGTGATTTCAAGAGGTGGCGTTGCTGTTGATCCTTCTAAGATAGAAGCGGTATCTAAGTGGGAAGCTCCGAAGTCTGTTGCTGAGATTCGAAGTTTCCTTGGTTTGGCTGGTTATTATAGGAAGTTCATTGAGGGATTTTCTAAGTTGGCGTTACCATTGACGATGTTGACTAGGAAGGGGCAAGCGTTTGTTTGGGACTCAAAATGTGAAGAAGGTTTCCAAGAGTTAAAGAGAAGGTTAACCACTGCTCCTATTCTGATATTACCGAGTTCGTCGGAACCATTTGAGGTTTACTGTGATGCTTCATTGTTGGGTTTGGGTGGTGTGTTGATGCAGAATAAGCAGGTTATAGCTTATGCTTCAAGACAACTGAGGGTTCATGAGAGGAACTATCCGACGCACGATTTAGAGTTGGCAGCTGTGGTATTTGTTCTGAAGTTATGGAGGCATTACTTGTACGGGTCAAGATTTGAGGTCTTCAGTGACCATAAAAGTTTAAAGTATTTGTTTGATCAGAAAGAGCTGAATATGAAACAGAGGAGATGGTTAGAGTTTCTGAAGGATTATGACTTTGGTTTGAATTACCATCCGGGTAAAGCAAACGTAGTGGCTGATGCATTGAGTCGGAAATCATTGCATATGTCTATGTTAATGGTTAAGGAATTGGATTTAATTGAGCAGTTTAGAGACTTGAGTTTGGTGTGTGAGAGTACTCACAATAGTGTTAAATTGGGAATGTTGAAGTTAACGAGTGGTATTCGGGATGAGATCAGAGAGGGTCAGAAATCCGATGTGCTTTTGGTTGATAAGTTAACTTTAGTGAATCAAGGTCAAGGTGGTGAATTCAGAGTTGATGAGAATGATGTTTTGAAATTTGGTAATCGGGTGTGTATTCCGGATGTTATCGAACTTAAGAAGAGTATTCTTGAAGAAGGACATCGTAGTGGCCTGAGTATTCATCCTGGAGCTACGAAGATGTATCATGATTTGAAAAAGTTATTTTGGTGGCCGGGAATGAAAAGAGAAATTGCGAGTTTTATTTATTCCTGTTTGACTTGTCAGAAGTCAAAGATTGAGCATCAGAAGCCGTCTGGGCTAATGCAACCGTTGGCTATTCCAGAGTGGAAGTGGGATAGTATCAGTATGGATTTTGTTTCTGGTTTACCGAGGACAAATAAGAATTTTGAAGCTATTTGGGTGACTGTTGACAGATTGACGAAGTCGGCTCATTTCATTCCGATTAGAATGGATTATCCGTTAGAGAAATTAGCTGAGTTGTATATTGAGAAAATTGTAAGTTTGCATGGTATTCCGTCGAGTATTGTTTCGGACAGAGATCCTAGATTTACATCGAAATTCTGGGAAGGTTTGCAGAAGGCTTTGGGAACTAAACTGAGATTGAGCTCTGCATATCACCCGCAGACTGATGGTCAGACTGAGAGGACGATTCAGTCATTGGAGGATCTTTTGAGAGCTTGCGTTTTGGAAAAGGGAGGTGCTTGGGATTGTTATTTACCTTTGATTGAGTTTACCTACAACAATAGTTTTCATTCGAGCATTGGTATGGCGCCGTTTGAAGCTTTGTATGGTAGGAGATGTCGGACACCTTTATGTTGG
This sequence comes from Lathyrus oleraceus, assembly GCF_024323335.1. Taxonomy (NCBI): domain Eukaryota; kingdom Viridiplantae; phylum Streptophyta; class Magnoliopsida; order Fabales; family Fabaceae; genus Lathyrus; species Lathyrus oleraceus. Next base: position 479,799,458 of record NC_066583.1, on the reverse strand, counting down.
TATGAGTCCGGTGAGAGTGTTGTAGTTGGACCGGAGATTGTTCAACAGACTACAGAAAAGATTAAGATGATTCAGGAGAAGATGAGAATTGCTCAGAGTCGTCAGAAGAGTTATCATGACAAGAGGAGGAAATCACTTGAGTTCCGAGAGGGAGATCACGTGTTTCTTCGTGTTACTCCGATAACTGGGGTTGGTCGAGCTTTGAAGTCAAAGAAGTTGACACCTCGATTTATTGGTCCTTATCAGATTTTGGAGAGGATAGGAGAGGTAGCCTATCGTATCACTTTACCGCCGTCACTTGCGAATTTGCATGAGGTTTTTCATGTGTCTCAGTTGAGGAGGTACATTCATGATCCGTCGCATGTGATCCAAGTAGATGATGTATAGGTGAGAGATAACCTGACTGTTGAAATATCGCCTATGAGGATTGAGGATCGAGAGTTGAAGCAGTTGCGGGGTAAAGAGATTGCCTTAGTGAAAGTAGCTTGGGGAGGACCAGCAGGTGGCAATGTGACTTGGGAACTGGAGAGTCAGATGAAAGAGTCTTATCCAGAGTTATTTGCTTGAGGTATGTTTTCGAGGACGAAAACTCTTTTAGTGGGGAGAGTTGTAACACCCCGAATAAAATAAGAGAATTATTTAAATTAAGTTAATAATATATTTATTAATTTAATTAAATAAATTGAATTATTGGATTATTATTATTATTATTATTTGGAATAATAATTAGTGGAAAATATATAAGTTGGAATAAGAGAAAAGGGTTTTCATTTTTGGTAAAGAGTTTTCACGTGAAACAGAGAAGCGGCTGAAAAGTGGAAAGTGGAGAAAGGGCAAAGAGGAAGAGCTAGAGAGCAAAGGTTGAAGAACGGAAAAGCTTGAAGCTTAGAGATTGCCGGATTATCTCAGGTAAGGGGGGTTTATCGTCGTTTAATGGGTATTATAGATTAACATGTCATGGGTAGTGATAAACCGTGGAATTGACCCTAATTGGGATGTTGAATGCTGAAATATTGTGATGAATAAGTTGTATTAAAGCTGTAATTGAGTCCGTAATTGTGTGAGTCGTGTTCCCCCGAACGTATAGCTTTTTACGGAAATTGAATCGGAGGTCCGGAAGTCCTCCAACGGCGGAAAATGCGGAGAACTCTGCATTCTGCCTTGTGTTAGCGCAGGAACTGCTGTTTTGTCTGCGTTAACCGGTTAACCCAGGGCGTTAACCGGTTAACACTGTTATATTTTGTGGAAATGTGCTGTTTTGCCTGCGTTAACCGGTTAACCCAGGGCGTTAACCGGTTAACACTGTTGCGTTTTGCCAGAAAGTGTGTTTTGTCCTGCGTTAACCGGTTAACCCAGGGCGTTAACCGGTTAACACTGTTGGAAATTTGAAAAAATTGATATTTTTAATGTTGTGAACCTAATTGGTGATTGGCCTATTATAGTTAATTGTGATGAGTAATTTTGTTGGATTTATGTTATGAAGTGTTGATACAAGTATGTTGCTGAGTTGTTCCGTGTACGAAAAGTTGTTGAAAATACTGAGTTGTAGGCTTGGTGAGCCAAAGTTGATTATAAGTTGATGTTGTTGAAAACATTGTTGTATTGCTATTATTATTATGTTGTCGACAGTTTAAAGTCGTGTATGCCATGTACATTCATATGCATTAAGTCGGAGCTTTGCTCACACCACGTTGGCCTGGATTGGCAAATTTTAAGTTGAAAGTTGAAGGCTTATGCCTTGATGCCCAATAAAATGGCAATGATTTTAAGTTGGGAGTTTTACTCCGAATGGTACCACATGCATGACGAGTCGAGTCTCATTAGAGTTGCATTTTGTTGGCTTGTTGTATGGATATTTAATTTAATTGAGGAGTGGAATCGTGTTGATATTAAGTATGATGTTTGAGTTGATGTGCCGTTACTGGATGTATGTTACGATTAGGGTGATGAAATGTGTGAATTTACTTAGCATTACATGATGATTTATAATGCTTATTATATCGATTGAGGAACTCACCCTTACAATTATTTTTCAGGTAACGAGCGGTGATTGAGTAGAAGCTAGTGCTTGGAGTCTAGTGTAGTCTACTTAGAGGGTCGTGCTCTGATAGATGTAACATCGGGACGGGATGTTTTAATTGTTTTATTGTTGGTTGTTGAACCTTTTTACCTGTAATATGTTATATGTTTTGAATGGTTAGTTGATTTCTATCCGCTGCGAATTTTGCAAGAAAATGTTATTTTGATTAAATAAAAGAGCATGACAGTTATTATGGTGTGAACTAGTTGTGTGACACCCTTGGTGCATAATTACTCTGATATATATTTGTTGTTTTTATTAAATATTTGGGGTATTTTAGAAGGGTGTTACAGTCAGCCCCTTAGGCAGAAAGACTTTAACCTTTCTCCTCTTCCCCACTGAGTTGTTTCCTCGTGGATGATTATTCTTCTTAGTTTGCAGTTTGTTACTTCTTGCCCAATACCCGGCAAAAGTATCCCAGTTTTCCCAGCAGTAGAGTCCCTAGTGGATCTGTTCCCCATGAAGTATATCCTTGATATGTTCATCCTAACCGGTGACGGATATCTTTCTTTCCCATGCCTGAGTCTATCCTTGATATGTTCATCCTAACCGATGACGAATATTCTCACCTTTGGTATTCTACCCAATAAAAAGGTAGTTGTAATCCCTATTCTTGTTTCCCAGAGAGTTAATCCTTGATATGTTCATCCTAACCGATGACGAGTTTCCTTCTCTTTGCAGTCTTCTACCCAGTAGCCAGTAGTTGTAAATCCTGTTTTTGTCCCCTCCGCAAAGTTGATCCTTGATATGTTCACTTTAACCAGTGACAGATTCTCTCTCTTGGTATTCTATCCAATAACCGATAGATGTAATTCCTATTTTCTCTCCTCTCAGAGTCTATCCTTGATATGTTTATCTTAACCGGTGATGGATTTTCTCTTTGATTGGTATTCTATCCAGTAACCGATAGATGTAATTCCTATTTTCTCTCCTCTCAGAGTCTATCCTTGATATGTTCATCTTAACCGGTGACGGATTTTCTCTTTGATTGGTATTCTATCCAGTAATCGATAGATGTAATTCCTATTTTCTCTCCTTTCACAGTCTATCCTTGATATGTTCATCCTAACCAGTGATGAATTTTCTCTTTGATGGTCTTCTATCCAGCATTCGATAGATGTAATTCCTACTTTTTGTTTAGTTGGTTTATCCTTGATATGTTCATCTTAACCGATGATGGATATCCTCCTTGACATTTCCCAGGCAAGTTTATCCTTGATATGTTCATCCTAACCGATGACGGATTTTCTTCCCTGTTGAGTTTATCCTTGATATGTTCATCTCAACCGATAATGGATACTCTCATCTTTGGTCTTCAACCCAGTAACTGGTAGTTGTAAATCCTATTTTCTGTAGTTTTCCCCAGCAAGGCTATTCTTACCCAGTAACCGGTAATGAATACTCCCTTCGGTTGGTTCCCAGCGAGTCATCCTTGATATGTTCATCCTAACCGATGACGGATGTTCTCTCTGTCAGATCTTTATTATCTCCTCACCCAGTAACAGGTAGTAGATAATAAATTTCTGCTCCTCCTGTGTTGAAGTTTATTGCTTCCCCAGTTGAGTTGAGTGCGCATTTCCTTAGCGAAATTGCTTTTCCCTGCATGATTCAAGTATTTCAGTTTTATCCTGACTTACTCGTATCCCCTGCAGATGTTGTTGTTCCTCAGCTGAGTCTTTTCCATGTTTGTATGGAATTCCTCGAGTCCCCCAGTAGTTTTAAGTCGTAGCCTGGCCTACGCATAACTCCTTTTATCCCCCAGAGTCTCTGTCTCCCCAGTGAGTTTTCCTTATGGAATGCATTATACTCCTGTGGACTTTCAGTCTCTCGGATTTCTTTTTCTTTGTGGCCATATTTCCCCACAAAGAATTAAATTTTGCATTCATGTCATATGCATCATGAGGTCTCTTAGGGACCAAAATTTGTTTCTATATGTTGTTATTTAAGCCCATTCTACTGAGTCGACATGAAGATTTTAACCTTCGCCTCCTCAGTTAGAATATCCTTAAATAGGGGCAGCTGTAAGACCCCAATTTTGACCCTAAGATCCCTCATGCAATTTCATCATAAGCATTAGCATTGGGATCATACCTTGGCATTCTCCTTACCCCTCTTTCATTGGGTTTGTTTTGAGAGAGATATCCAAGCACTTTGTGATTATATCATACTTGTATACTATCATTTTTACTAACCCAAATACCAAAAATATGTCTTTGTATTTGCCTAACTCTTTTATAGGTAGAGCATTATCTCCATCGATCTATCAAGTTCACATATAGGGTTTGAGACCATCATGACAAAGAGCACAACCATGAATTGATCCAAGAATGGTCACAAGTATCATAGTGAGTCTGATGATCTCTACGTGTTATATTGATCAAGTTTTCTTCAAGAGTTTGAGGGCGATTTGCCTTGGAAACCCTAGTTTGACTAGGTATCTTAAGTAACTTCTCCAACAAGCTATCTCACCAATTGATCAAATTTATCAAGATACACTTCAAAATTCATCATCTTATGTGTATATGATCTACCATGAGCCTAGAAAGTCAAGAGAATTGAATATTAGCAAGTTGGTTGATGGTGGTTGGCCAGATGAATTCATCTGATCAAAAGTGGGTCTCCCTAGACCCTATCTCCTAGAATTTTCACCATATGGAAATGATTCCAAGAGAAAACTTACTCTAAATGACATTACAAATAACTTTCATGTTGAGACCTAGAGCTAGTTTTGCTTGTAATATCATTTTCTATGTTGAAACATTATAGGTCATTTTGTCTAAACCCTAATTTGAAAGTCAACTTCCCAAGGCCATAACTTGCTCAATTTTTATGAAATTAAATATTTCCAAGTTGCACAATCAAATTCAAGATTTCTAATTCAACTTTTATGTTTGGAGTGAAAGCAAACTCAACTTTTATGAGCATGTGATATGAGGCTACATTATAGGTCACTTTTGACCTATACCATTGAACAAGTGATTTTTCCAAACTTCAAAAATGCATAACTATATCATTTCAAATCCAAATAACATGAAATTTGTGACCATTTTGAAGGACTTTGAAATAGATACAACTTTGATGAAGACACTTTTCTCATTTTAAGCTCACATAAAAAGTTAAGCAAGGTGGAATATTGAGATATATGGCTTGACACTTAGAAACATTTTCAACATGTTGAAATTTCCAAACTTCCACCTCAAAATTCATCATGATACAAGCTTCAAATGGAAAATTGATGAAGTTCATCCATTTTGGACAAGAATTGAATAGGCTGCGCATGGCTTGCACAAGGTATCATCATTTGGCAAAGGTCAAACTTCAAATCTTCATGTACATTTGCCTTGCAATACAAGTTGATTTCAGACTCTCTCACACTCATTTGTGGACCTAAAGCAATAATCTCATGGGCATGTACATGCCCATGCACCCATGCATCATTCATTGCCAATTTTGGAAAGTGATTTGGAAGGTGCAAATATCACATGATCCAGCTATAAATAGAGCTTCATATGCTCAGAATTCAACACCCATTCGTGCCAGCTTTGATCCTAGACCCCTAACCCTTCCATTTGAGAGGATAATCATGAGAATTTCATCTTGAAATTGAGTTTGAATCTCATTGTTTTGAGATTCAAAACTCCAGGGATCCAATACCTTTTGTGCATTTCATTCTACTCCTGCAAGCATTCTGAGTGAGATCAAGCACGAGCCAAGGCAAGAACAGTTGAATCTAGACCTGTATTGAAGGTATTTTCCAGAAAATTTAATCTTTTCGATTCTCTCTCAATCTTGCTCAATTCTCTTGATTCTTTGGTTGTTTTAAGTCCTACCAATGTAGGCAAGAAGATTGAGTTTCTTAAAGGTCAAATCGATGCAACTCAGTTGACATATCTCAAAATTCAACTCCTTATATCTTTCTATATGCGAGGAGTTAGTTAAAATTGAGGTCAGATTCGTGCTCTACACCATTTTTCCTTTCATATCATGTCCTCGTTTTTCATTTATGATGTGGTGATGAATGGACCAGTCCGACCAAGGTCGCCTAAGAAGACGATCGGCGCTTTGCTCCGACAATGATGTGGCACGGTCCAGAGCCATTAGATGAATTTAAAATGTTTTAATCATGAGCGTACATATTAATTACCAAGCGTGTGGATGTTTGACTCAGGCGCATCATGGAACGCGCGCGCTCAACCACTTAATTTGCCATCTCAATTAATGAGGCAGATCAAGTGATCCACGTTTTTTTGATTTTTTTATTTTAATTTTTATTCCTTTGATTTTCATTAATTCATATTAATTTTAATATTGATCCAAAAAATATGAGAGTTTTACCCAAAATTTTCAAATAATTTCTTCTTTCATATTCTGAATTAAAATTATTTTTTGGATCATTATAAATATTTTTTATGATTTAATTAATTTTGCATTGGTTTTTAATTTTTTAAAAATACTTTTAAGTCTTCAAAAATTCTGAAAATTTTTCTCCAAGGTCCTTTGACCTTGTTTAACCTATGATAAATCTCATGGCCATTTATTTGGTGTTTTGATGACGTTTTAGGAATTTGACAAACCATATTCAATTTAAATGTATTATTTTAGTAGTTTTAATTTGAATAAATTCCAAATAATTTTGTTAACCAATTGTGATGACTTGTTTGTGTTTGACTCTTGTTGTTGGGCCTTGATCAAGGTTGATTTGACTTTGTGAAGTTAATATCATTGGATTTAGGGGATTAATGGAATGTACATTCCATCTCCCAAAATGAATTAATGATATTAATTTGATAAAAGTCCTCCCTTGATCAATTTGAGTTTTCATCTATTCCCTTCCCTCTTCATCTCATTCCCCTTCTTTATACATTCATCTCATTTGGCCTATGATATATCAAAGTCCTAAAGCTAGTTGATTGAAAAATTAACATGAGTATGGATGAGATTAGGCCACACCTTTTTCATATTCTTTTTGTGTGTGGTATGTTTCATGAGCATAGTCCATAATACTATGTCTCTAACATGCATTAACACCAAAATTCTATTGCTCGGCCTCAAATAGTTGTGACTTCTACATAAGTCCAATTATGATTGCTTAACGTAACGCTAAATTTGTGACATAAAAGGCATAGCATTCTAGTTAGTGAGATTGTAAGTCTCCCCTCTTTCATGGTATTGTGTGGAAACTTGGCCTTTTTTCCTTCCTTTGGAATATGTCTTGGCTCAAGGATCCATGCTTGTGATAAGTGGGTTGAGTATTCTCCAAAGAATGTCTTAAAAATGAAAAGCAAAAGCAAAACAATACTAATTTCTAACTTATTAACTACTAACTTTTAATTTCAAGCCATTTACTTTAATGTCATTTAATTCTAGCTTTTATACATTTGCCATTGTTCATATCATTCTAATTGTTTATGTTAATGCAATTTTCACTTTGTCCACTTGGACCATATTGTGTGATATATCTTGTTTGTGTATACTTTGCTTGTTTGTGTGGTCTTTGACCATTAATGTACATAATAACAACAAAAAACCCTAAAAAAACTTTTGTGTGGACTGTTGGCTTGATCTTGTACAAATGAACTTAGAACTTAGGCAACATTCCTATGCTAAAGGACTTGGCCAATGTCAACTTGTTGAGAAACCAAGTGCTTGCAATTTGAAACTTCATCTGATACATCAATTAAGATCCCTCTGAGTTCATCTGCAACATGATCATTGTGAAGCTATTATTTTGAACATGTGACTTGTCGAATTCATCTGCTACATGGGCTATTTTGAAGAAGATCATGGAATGTATAAGCTTGGATGTGGCTATCTTTATTTGATGCCTTGCTCTTCAAGATAATATAATTGTGCATTTGTGTGTTGCTTGATTCTAAAAAGTCCAAAGGAATTATGGGTTTCTATTGACATTCTTGTCTATTGGATTGCTACCATTTGGTAAGATCTTTTCAACTCTTAACTTTTAAATTTGTGCATAGGATTAGTCTCTTCATCTTCTCCCCATTTCTTTAATTTCAAAATCTCTCCCTCCTTTTTTTCAAAATCTTCTTTGATTGAACTTATTTTGTTCTAAACTTTGACCACTTTGCAAAAAGATAGAAACTTTGGCCTTATGTCATTGTATTTTTGAACTTCTTTTCTTAAATCAAACTTGTAAATAAACTTAACCATACTTGACTTAAACTTTCAAAAAGAAAAAAAGAACTAGCTCATCCAAGCCATTTTTAGGCCTTTGTGCCTTTCAAACTTAATTTTTATTAAAAGCAATGCATCCACTTTGAAACTTGTATCAGAAACTACGAGGTTTTGATCCCTCATTTTTATGTTGGTACGTAGGCATAAGACCGAAGGTCTTTCCAAACACAAAAATATAATTAATGAATTCTTTTCTCATCCCCCCATTCTATTTGTTTGTAAACATCATTTTGTATCAAATACATATGCACACAAAAAGGGTTCCCTAGGAGTACCTAGGACACTTTGGGTGCTAACACCTTCCCTCTGTGTAACCAACCCCCTTACCTATAATCTCTGACATTTTATTAGTTTTGATTTGAAAACTTCTTACCTTTTGGGTTTTGTTCGTACTCTTTCCCTTTTCCCTTGGAAATAATAAAAGCGCGGTGGCGACTCTTATTATTTGATCTCTAGCTTATCCATAGCTTGATGATCACGGAAGCGCCCGAGTCGGAATCCAAATCCATACAACATCGTGTTTGACAATCTGGAACAAGAAAAGAGATACCAAGTTCACCGGAAGCGCAAACTCACGTCGACGAGGTACATGTGTGAGCATACTCTGAACGCACTAGGGCTCAAAATGGAGGTATACCAGATGTTCCATGTTTTAGGAATGCTAGAGTTCATGAGTCTGGAAGCGCCAACATACGAGCGCATCACTCTCGCATTCCTCAGCACGTTGGAATTCCAGCTTGAGAAGCGGTGGATAGACACGACCAGGTATTATTTCGGCACTTTGCATTTCCGGTTGTTTAATAATTATCATGAGTTGTTTGTTGAGGAGTTAGCAGCGATACTCTGACTCCCTCTGTACGGACCAGGAGCGGTCCCAAATGGGTTCTCACCTAAGGATTTCTGGATTGCCATCACCGAGAGGACGGATTGCACCTCCAAAGGTGTTAAGGCCTCGGGCATCCAGAATCCATGTTTCAGGTATGCTCATAAGGGTTTGGCCTACACCCTGTTTGGAAGAGGCGATAGCACAAGGGTAGCTACTTAGAGAGAGGTATTCTTTATGTACTCGATGGCACAAAACAAGGCCATCAATGTAGCTACCTTTGCAGCGGACTATTTGGGCAGAGTTGGCCGAGCCGCCGACTCCGGAGGCATATCCGTAAGTGGGATGATCACCCAAATCGCTGAGCATTTCGGGTATTAAGCTGTTTTACTCGAAGACACGCCAATTCCAGGTAAGACAAAAATTGACATGTCTGCTCCAATTTCACAAGGTATGATTGATACTGCCCCTACTTACTATTATGTGCTTATCCATAAGAGGTTTATTATCGCTCTTCCGGATTCGGATAGAGTTGCTATTATTGATTGTGCTAATTGGTTGTATGTGATTGCTGATCTCGACGTGGAGGAAGGCCACGACACTGACCATTTTACTGCAAGTAATCAATTTATAGATGACCAGGTGGAGGGCACGGAGGCAGAAGAAGAAGAACCTCAATCACCTCAGGACCAGTTTGTACCACCACATCAGGAACCTACCCAGCAGGAGGCGTGTTCATCTTCTTGGTCCACTGACCAATGGACCTGGGTACAAACCGAAATAGGTGACTTGAGGACGGAACAACAACGGTAAGGCATGGAGCAAGCCCGTCAGGGGGCGATGTTGGATGAGATGAGCAGCATGATGCGACAGTTGATGCTACATTTCACACAACCACCTCCTCATTAGGGTACTGTGAGTGTCCTCCTTCGCTCTTGTTCGCAAACATTATGGACAATGTTGAGTTCAAGTGTGGGGGAGATTTTATGTCTTTTATTGTTATTTTATTTTCAGTATTTTGTTATTTTACTTTTGTGCATTCTAGATTTGGTTTTTCTGTTTGAAGGTACATTATGTTGCGAGTGTTTCAAGTCTGTGTTGATAGGTTGGAAATAGTAATGATCAAGATTGGGAGTGGATGAAAGGATCACGCCAGTTACCATTGCTTGTTGTGAAGGATCTCCCCAAGAAGTTGACACTGCTGAAAGTAAGATCGGACGCAACGTATACAACTTAACCAACATGAGTATCTTGTACATTCCGAAGTAAGGAAGATATTGCACCAGGCTAAAAGAGTAATTTGGATCCTGTCAAAGCTGAACCAAACCGGGTGAGTCATAAAAAGCCAAATACATTGATCATCATGAGCGACGTTCAGGTTTATCTTTATCACTCTGAATCTGCGTAGATTCTCTGGGACTGTCACTGCATGATACACACACTGAGGAACATCGTTTGAAATTAACCCCGAGCCTTTCTAGCCATCCTAAATGATTATATCCCTCGTTAACCCCATTTGAGCCTGTATCTATTTGTTTGTTTAAACCCCATAAGTTTACCCCTTGGCCAAAACACTTCCTTACCCTGTTCAGAGTCATGTTAATGCATTTAAACTTTGTTGAAAAGCTAAGTTTGGGGTAAAACCCCAAAAGCTCCCAAAGCCCAAGAAAGTTCGAGAACAAAAAGAAAAAAACTGAATCGAGAGAAAGAAAAAAAAATAATAAAAAGAGAAAAATTTATAACTCGAAGATTCAAAAAGAAGCACGAAAAAGGGCATTCGGTAGAAAAATAGAAAGGAAAAAAAAGAAAAATCGAGCAAATAAAAGAAACAAACATAGTATGTAACATCGACTCTGAACCAAAAACCCGTTTGTTTCCCATTTTTGTTTATAATCCATACCCTAACCCAAGCCAAGTTACAACCCGAAAGACCTCAAAAGTGTGTGTGTGTGTGTGTGTGTGTGTGTGTGTGTGTGTGTGTGTGTGTGTGTGTGTTGTGTGTATGTGATAGGAAAAGAGAGACTATTCAAACTTGCGAGTTGATATTGCATACTCTGAATTATGAGTGAAAACAGTTAACCCCGAGAGAATTGGTGAGAATGTGATATAAGCTGACAGGTGAAACGGTGCTTTGAAGGTGGAAGTGCGAATGAAAACTTACAAAGAAAAAGCAGGACTCATGGAAGGAAAAGGGGAAGACATTAGCGAATGATCTCAGCAGTGGTGGGAAACATAAAGAATTCTGGGGAGTGACAGTGTTGTCTGAAACATTACTTGCGGACAAGCAATGAGCTAAGTTTGGGGTTGTGATCAGTCACCGTTTATATTAAGTTTTCGTTACTGATCCGACAAGAAACCGAGAGTTTTAAAACACTGTGCAAGCATTTTTAATAATTTTCGAGTTAGTTTTACTTTCGGTATTATATTTAAGCATTTTTAGTCATTGTTATATTTTAAGTATATTTTCATGGTTTTATGCGTGGGATAGCTGTGGTTTTGTCCGACAGGTCCAGGTAGAAGAACCAGGGATCTCAGAACGAGACAATGTGAGATTCTGACAAGCAGAGGAGCAGAAAACCCCGGTATAGGAGACCTGACATGGCCACCCGTGTCACCTGACATGGGCCGTGTCAGGAAAGGGAGGATGTGTTGAAGAAAATAGTGGCCTGACACGGCCACCCGTGTCACTTGACACGGGTCGTGTCAGACACCTCAACCAGTCGTGTCACCCCATGCCAGGGGCGTTTCATCCAGGACAGTAGGCTGTCACGGCCACCCGTGTCAGCTGACATGGGCCGTGTCAGCCAAGCCCAAAAATTCAGTTTTCTCGAGCTTTTGTTCGTCGGGCTTTTTCAAAGATATTTTTGGACATGTTCAACTGCTGCTTGGAAATTTCACTATAAAAGAGGACCTTCTGCCAAAGGGAAAATCATCTTGGAATACGGGAAAATACAGTATTGTGAAGCAATCAAGTATTGCAGATATCAAGGCATTTGAGGAGCTGAAGGTTTTCATGAGCGGGAGCGATTGAAGATCAAAGTCATCCAATTACTTGTAATGTGTAATTTTTATCTTGAATTTGTTTTAAACAATATGAGTAGCTAAACCCCCCAATGCTAGGGGGTGTCCCTGATTTAGACTTGTAATGAATTTGAGTTTACATTTGCCTTTATAATATTGTTTTTACGGTAACCTTTTGATGTGTTTATTGCTTTCTCTTTCGGACCAATCGAGATTGATTTGTGGTTATCAATTAGGCTGGACCGCCATTAATAAGGTTTTCATAAGGTTACTCTATAGTAGATATCACCTAGAACTAGAGATACCCTGTATGAATTAGAGTATTCTTGATATTATAAATCTTAACTTCACCCTAATTGGCTATGGACATCGAAATTAGGGTAGATTGATTAAAGGTTTTCTCACCAAGGACTTGGGAGAAAATACCCTTAAGAACTGGTAGTAATTGATATTTGTTGATGCAATAGTGACTCAGAGTTGTTACAAGGATGAATCATACACCTTCCCTGACATTGTTCCTTTTTCTCTATAAACCCTTATTTTCATTCTTCTTTACCTTTACTTTTATTATTATATTTTTACACCTAAAAACCAAATTAATACTTTTTGTTTAATTGAATGATAATTTAAACTCAATATTGACTTGCAGTCCTTGAGATCGACATTCAGGGAATTTCCCCATTATTACTATAAAAGGCAAAATAGTACACTTGCTATTTTCCCGATCAATGTTCATCCTAACCGATGACAGATATTCTTCCTTTTATGGTTTTCTACCCAGTAAAAAGGTAGTTGCAATCCCTTCTTTTATTCCCAGAGAGTTAATCCTTGATATGTTCATCTTAACCGATGACGGATTTTCTCCTCTTAGTGGTCTTCGGCTCAGTAACTGGTAGTTGTAATTCCTACTTTCCCTTGCTGAGTTTATCCTTGATATGTTCATCCTAACCGGTGATGGATATTCTCTCTTTGGTATTCTATCCAGTAATTGATAGATATAATTCCTATTTTTCCCCGGTAGTCTATCCTTGATATGTTCATCCTAACCAATGACGAATATTCTTCCCTTGATATGTTCACTTTAACCGGTGACAAATATTCTCTCCTTTTGGTCTTCTGCCCAGTAACCGGTAATTGTAAATCCTATTTGATCTTTTCCCCAACAAGTTATTCTTACCCAGTAACAGGTAATGAATACACCTCTTTCTCCTCAGTGAGTCATCTTTGATATGTTTACCATAACCGATAATGGATGTCCCTCTGTCAGAGTATATTATCTTTCTACCCAGTAACCGGTAATAGATAATCTATGGTACTCCTGTGTTGAAGATCATTCCTCCCCAATTGAGTTTGAGTGTGTATTCCTTCAATGGAATCTCCTTTTCTTATTTGGTCTGAGTATTTCAGCTTCGTTCTGATTTACCCATTTCCCCTGCAAATTTTCCCTTATCCCCGACCAGGTTCTTCCATTGATTTATTTTCATGGAAATTTCCCTCGTGTCTCCAACAGTTTTTAAGACGTAGCCTGGCCTACGCACAACTTCGTATCCCCCTGGAGTCTCTGTCTCTCCAGTGAGTGTTCCTTACAAAATACAGTATACTCCTGTGGACTTTCAGTCTCTCCGGATTCTTTTTCTTTGTGGAAATATATATTCCCCACAAAGGTTATTTTAACATTCATATCATATGCATCATGAGGTCTCTTAGGGACCATGTAGCGGGGTATTCGTTACCATTAGAGATATTGACTAAATCCAAGGTAAATCATACAAGTCGAGTCGCCACTGCACTTCTATTTATCCAAAGGAATGGTTAGAAAGCGAACAAAAACCTAAAAGTTTTATCGAATCAAAAACTAGTAAAAGAGAGTCAGAGATCTGGGTAAGGGGGTTGGTTATGCAATGGGAAGGTGTTAGGCACCCAAAACATCCTAGGTACTCCTAGGGAGCCCTTTTCATATTTGTTGTAAGGTTGTTGTTTTTGTGAAAAATTATTTGTGCAAACATGATTGAAGAGATGAGGAGAGAATATACAAGTTATTTACAATTGTGTTTGGATGGATAAACCCATTGCCTACGTACCATCTTAAAAAAAGATTAGGATCAAAACCTCGTAGTTCGGGGTAAAAATCTCAAAAGAAGTTGGTGAATTGATTGGTCCAAAAGCCTTAAGGTCTTTTGTTATCCAAGGGAGAAAACTCAACCCAAAACCACAAATCCACCATGTGAGGATAGCTTCAACGTGCTAGTGAGGGGTTAACCCTACAATAAGCATGGAAAACTCATTGTCCATCACTAAGGATATAGGTGAGCATTACATCTACCTGAAGGATAACTCAAACCTAATATCTAAAGGTTATGAAAAATTTGATTAAGAAGGTGGCCATTGAAACCACAAAAGTATTTGAATGAGTTATATTTACCAATGAGAAGTATTTACAAAAATGGTCAAAGTTGACTTAGAAGTTCAATTCAAAATAAGTGTTATGAAAAGAAAAGTTTGAAAATCAAAAGCATAAGGCTTAGGTTTCTAATGTTGAAAACAAGTGTTAATGTTTGCACAAAAGTTTTGGCTTGGGTTAGAGTGGAGAGAAGAAGAAGAAGGGCTAAGGTCCTAAGCATACAAGAGGTGAGGGACAAGAAGCAAAACCACAAAAGGAGTTCCTCTCTTGAGATCATATTGATGATCCAAGTAGCTCCCATCCTTTGGAATAAGCAATCACCATAATGATAAACTCAAGCAATCAACAATCAAATAAAGCTCTTGGGAAATTTCCTCAAGGTATCTTGGATCCCTCTTTCTTAGAAGCTCATGGCAATGGTTCCTCAATTTGGATCAAGGTGGAATCCCTAGCACAAAGAAACACACACATCAAAAGGTTCTATTTACAAATCAAAGAATGGACAAGAGGGAGTTTAGAATATGGTCCTTTCAATGTTCATCTTCAAGTTTTAAGCATTCTAAAGGCATGAGGCCTAGTTGCTCTTTGACATTTATAGCACTCTAAAGGCATGAGGCCTAGTTGCTCTTTGACTCCATTTTGCATAGGGAAGGTCCTAAAGTCTAAGTCCTTTTGTCCATTTTTTGCATTTGGGTCCACAACAATCAAACAAAACACCAACACAATAGTATATACACAATTATGTGCTCAAGTGAGCAAAAGGCAAATTGCATTAACATAAACATGTGCTCAAGTGAGCAAAGGAAAAAGCAAATGGATAATATGTGCAAGAATAGTAAATTGCATAAAAGTAAAGAGCAAAAGTAAATGTCAATGGTTAATAGTTAATGTTAGTAGTTAGTGTGCCATAAGGCAAATTTAGCGCTATGTTAAGCAATCGTAATTGGACTTATGTAGAAGTCACAACTATCTGAGGCCGGTCAATAATAATGTAGGCAACAACACAAGTTAGAAGTCTTGATTAGTGAACCAAGTTCCAACAACTTGCCATGCCAAAAAGAAGAAGAGAATTGATCTTGTATTGGTTTAAGCCTTTTGGATGACTTAAGAAACAACCTATCCTTAATGCAAATCCATTCACTTGATCAATTGATCAAGATGAATTAGATTTGAATCAAGGAAGATTAAGTTTCCCTAATCAATGCTAACTTATCAACCTTCAAGTCATTGATCAAAAGAAAAAGAAGAAGAAGAAGAAAGAGATGAATAATGGAAAAGGAAATGGAAAGAATAAAGTGCATAAGGTGAAATAAAATGTACCAATCCATGTGTGTTGACCAAATGACATTGAAAGTCAAAGTCAAACCATGAGAAACCAGAAATGGGATGAAGATCGGAGGTCAAATAATAAGCAAAATATTTTGTCATTTTCTTTATTAAAAATAAACTTGAATTAAAAATAAAAGAAAGGTCAAACTTCAAAATCACTTCAAATCAACCTTGAAAGGTCCAAGTGATTTATCCCAAGTTCAATAAGGTCAAACAAAGTTTGACAAAAAGTTTCAGCATTTTTAAAAGTCAGAAACTATTTTTAATCAATTAAAAATGAATAAAAATAACCTAATTGAACTAAAATCTCAAATAAATCTCAAATCAATTAAAAAATTGATGAAAATATTTTTCATAGATCCATCATCATTCAAAGAGGTTAGGAAAATATTTTTGTATTCTTTGAATATCAAAAACTATTTAAAATGAATTAAAAATAACCAGAAAAGAGAAAATTCACAAAAAATATCAAATGACAAAATAAAAAATATTAAAAATCAATTTTAGAAACTAGAATTTATTTGGAGAAGAATGCAATTAGTCCCATATTTTTTGGATTTAAAATGAAGAAGATATGAATTTTTGAAAATAAAGGAAATAAAAGAAATTAAATCAAAAAATCAAAAAATCAAAAAAACCAGGAGCGTCTGATCAAGCCTCATTAATTGACGTGGCTGATCAAACGCTCCAGATGCGCGCTTCCACCATACGTCCAAGTCAAAGCGAAACACCAGGATTTAAAATAAGTCATAACAAGCAAGGGCCAGGATTAGATCTGGGGAACTCAATCCAATGGTCCAGATTTGATCTGGCAAGGAGACGGTGGCCAGCGCCACCGTCTTCTCCAGTGAGCTTGTGTTTTTCGGCCAAAGTTGCAGACAACAAAAACTTAACCAAACAGAGCGATCCTCATATCATTGGAAAGCTGGGGTGATGTACATCACCCCTGTACCATTGGTTTCTCCTCTAGATCCTCATAGAGAGAGAAATCAGAGAGAAAATTATGGTGTTCATGCTGAACTTCATGGATTTCAACAATTGAGCACTCAAAACAATTGCCTCTATGAAGAGGACTTCAGCCAACACAATATCCAAGCAAATAGATCAAGAAATAGTGAGTTTCGAAGAAAAAACCAGTTGGAGATAACCTTTGAATTATGGTGATCTGTGCTTGCTTCCTTTGGCCAAACAGAAGTACAATGGACTATAGGATGAAGGTCTAGGATATTTAGATCTAGAGATTCAACCAGATTTAGTTGAATTTCAGATCTGAAAAATTAGAATGAAAATGAAATAGTTCCTTTGGTGAGAGGTTTGGTTTTCAATTCAACGGCATTTCAGGTTGATTCATCGATGGAAATTGAATGGAATGATGCTTCTATTTATAGATGGAGAGGCAAGGCAAGTGTGATCAAACTCAAGTGCATGAAATTGGATCCTCCATGCATGGGCCTGTACAGGCGCATGGAGGGCCCAAAAGCAAGTGCAAATGCAAGCTGATATCATACCAAATTGAAATGGACGTGTACTCTGAGCTGCAATGGCTTGTGCAATGAATTCCAACATGTTATGCACAATTATGCCTAAAACTTCTCCTCTTCGAAAATGCCAATTGCCAAATCCAAACATGAGCATGTGAGTAATGGTTGGAAAGGTCTTGATATAGGGAACAAATGTTATGTTAGGAAAAAATCCATTTGAAGTGTGGAAATTAGTGAATTTTGAGTTTAAAGTGTAAGGTGCAAAACACGTAAAGGTGAGGTTTCCAAATTTGGCCAATGTTCAAGCCCCTCTATTTTGATGATGAAAGTCTCAAATGAAAAAACCTCCAACATCAAAGTTGTATATCTTTTCAAGACAACCAAAATTGACTTAAACTTTGCATCATTTGGATCTTTTATAAAAGAGTTATGGGCACTTGAAGTTGGACTTTTTTGCTTTTCAATGCATTTGGTCCAAAGGGACCTATAATGTTTTGCATTATCACATGTATTTCCTTTAAGATTTTGAAATTTTGTTCAACATAACATTTGAATTAGACATATGAAGCTTTCCAATGCATTTGATCCCACCTCAAAATCATAAACAATGAATGCGTTATGTTCTTGGGAAGTTAACCCAAAATTAGGGTTTCAGTCAAAATGACCTATAATGTCTTGGAATGGATGATGACCTTCCAAGCTTCAAATAAATTTTTGATGATCATGAAAGTTGTTCATGTTGTCCTTAAGAACATATTTTCTTTTGGGATCATCTCCATTTGACCAACACATAAAAAGTTAGGTCTCAGTGCATTTCAAAATAGTCAGATGAATTGACTGATCAACTTCCCAAGTCCACAACTCATATCTTGATGAATTGATGATTGAGGGCACTCAAATAAGTTCAAATATGCATGAAATGACGAGTTAAAGAACTTCCCTTGATTGTATTTGATCATGGGCTGAGGTTTCTTCTAGAGCAAGGCATTATGGTACACAGATGAATTAGGGTTTCCTTGGGAAACAAACCTCAAATTCTTTGACTTGCTTTGATCAAAAATGATGAATTGAGATGCTAGGGAGGCATATTTGATGGATGAGAGATTTGGGAACCATTTCCATGTTTGCCTTCATCTTCTCTTGGCCATACCTTTGTACTTATGATCTCCTAGAGGCTTTTGACCTTGTGATTGCTCAAGCTACAAACAAAAGATGTTAGTGACATATTTTTGTGCTTTTGGTTAGTGAATAAAGATGATAAGAGCAATAATATACAATTCAAGCATACTTGGTGATCTCAAACTACTCACAAGAGGTCCCACCCAAAGGTAAGGGAAACCAAGATGCTTATGATTCTTGAGGCAATGCAAATGCAATGTTATGATGCCATAAGGGATCTTAGGGACAAAATTGGGGTCTTACAGACCAAAATTTGTTTCTATATGTTGTTATTTAAGTCCATTCTACTAAGTTGATACGAATATTTTAACCTTCACATCCTCAGTTAGAATGTCCTTAAATAGGGGCAGCTGTAAGACCCTAATTTTGACCCTAAGATCCCTCATGCTATCTCACGTATGCATTGGCTTTGGGATCGCACCTTGGCATCCTCCTTACCCATCATTCATTGGGTTTGAATTGGGAGAAGTCACCAAGAATATTTGATTGTATCATACTTTATTTTTCTTTGTTTACTAACCAAAATTCCAAAAATATGTCTATTATTGTTTTACTTCTTTTGTAGGTAGTATGTGCATCCACCAAGGCCTCATCAGGCTCATATCTAGGGTTTGGAACCCTCAATGCAAGGAGACTAATCAAGATATGGTTCACATTGACTCTAGACATCATATATGTATCCCCATGATCTCCATTTATCATTTTGATCAAGAATTCTTCAAGAGTTTGAAGCTTGTTTGCCTTGGAAATCCTAATTCATCTGGGTATCTTATGTGACTTACTTAGTAAGTTTCTTCAACATTTGATCAAATATTTAGAGGGATACTTCATTATACATAATCTTACCCATATATGATCATCCATGAGTCCAGGAGATCAAGATAACTTCAATTTTACAAGATGGTTCATGGTGGTTGACCAGAGAAAGTCAACTAGTTAAAATTGGGGTTTACTAGACCCTATCTCCTACAATTTTTGTCATATGAAAATGATTCCAAGAGAAACGTTACTCCTTATGACATTCCAAACAACTTTCATGTTGAAGTCAAGATCTATTTTTGCTTTGAAAGTCAACTTTTATAGTGAAAGATTATAGGTCATTTTGTCGGAACCCTAGTTAGGAGGTCAACTTCCAAGCTCCATAACTTGCTCAATGTTTATGATATGAAAGAAATTAAAGTGTCATGATAAAATTAAATATTTCCTATCCAACTTTTATTCTTTTAATAAATTCAAATTCAACTTGCAAATGCATGTGCCAATAGGAAGCATTATAGGCAATTTTGGGCCATTACCATTGAGCAAGAGATTTTCCTCAACTTCTAAAATGCATAACTCCTTCATGCCAAATTCAAATGAGGTCAAATTTGTGACTAAATTGAATATGTTTGAAATGGATACAACTTTTATGAAGGAAATGTTTCCATTCGAAGCCCATAGAAAAAGTTATTCAAGGTGGAAGAAGTGAACATTTGGCTTGGTACTTAGAAAATTTTCATTTATGTTTGATTTTCCAAACTTCCACATCAAAATTCATCATGATCCAAGCTTCAAATGGAAACGGGTTCAACATCAAAGTTGTTCCCCTTGATGTCACCTTTCTAAAAAGTCCAATATCACCTTATTTGGTCAAGGATTGAGGGACTTGCGCATGAGTTCTTCACAAGGTTCCATTTGGTCAACATTCATTTCCTTTATGCATGGCTATGTGACATCATTTCAGGTTAGATAACACATAATTATGGATCATTTAGCATCATTTGATGGGCGTATCACAGGCCATGCATCCATGCAAGTGAGATTTCTATTTTTGTCATTTTGAATGAAGTGTGTGGAGAGCAAATGCATAGCCTATAAATAAGACCCATCGTGCTTAGAATTGGGGACACCTTGCCAAAGCTTTGATCCTGCCACCATAACCCTCACCATTAGAGGATAAACTTGAAGGTTTTTAATTGAAGATCAAGTTTCAATTTTACTTCAGTTTTAAAGTTGAAACTCCAAGAATCCAAGATCTTCCTTGATCCAATTCACTTCCTATAAGCATATGAAGTCAAGGCAAGGCCAATTGGAAGCAAGATCAAGCAAGTTTCAAGCTCACTCAAAGGTGATTTTCCATAAACTTCATCTCTTTGATTCTCTCTCAATTATTCACTATTCTCTTTGTTTTTTGGTTGGCTGAAGTCCTACTAATGTAGGCAATAAGATTGAGTTGCTTTGAGGTTAAATCGAAGCAACTCAGTTCATGATCCTGAAAATTCAAATCCCTATGTCTTTTTATATACTTGGAATTGGAGAAAATTGAGGTCAGATTCGAGCTCCTGAGCATTTTTCCTTTAAATCCATGTCCTTTTTTTTCATTTTGGTGGTGGTTAATGGTGGACCAGTCTGGTGAGGTCCACCGGAGAAGAAGACCGGATCCTTGGCTCCGGTAGTGTGTTGGCGGCTTCACATCCATCTGATTCTGGTCCAATGATCTAATCATGGCCTTAGGTTTGAATTACCACATGTACATTGCTTTGACTTGAGTCCACCGTGGATAGTGCGCATGTGGCCAACAGATTTGCCACCTCAATTAATGAGGGAGATCTGATGACCCTTGTTTTTTCTAATTTCTTTTTATTTTCTAAATTTTCATTTAATCCTTTTATTTTTTTTTAATTCATATTAATTTCATTTTTAATCCAAAAAATATTGGACTTTGACCAAAAATATTTAAATATTTTTCTCTTCCATATTTTGAATTAAAATTATATTTTGGATTATTTTGATATTTTTCATGAATTAAATGTTTTTGTGCATGTTTTTAATTGTTTAAAAATACTTCTGACTTTTCAAAAATCATGAAATTGTTTGTCTAAGGTCCGTTGACCTTGTTTGACCTAGGATAAATCCATTGGCCATTTATTTGGGGTTTTGAAGGGATTTTAGGTTTTGACCAAATTAAAATGTATTTTAATACACTTTTAATTGGATTTTTAATTGATTAAATGCTTAAACAATTTGTTGAGTCATTTTTATGGTCTTGTGATGTTTGACTTTCTGTTTGGGCCTTGGTCAAGGTTGACTTGACTTTTGTTGGATCAAAACCATTGGATTTAGGGGATTGATGAAATGTACATTTCATCTCCCAAAATGAATGAATGGTTTTGATTTGATCAAATTCCTTCCATGATCAATTTGTATTTCTATCTTCCCCTCCATCTACATCTTCATCCCTATTCTTCCTCATTCCCTCATTTGACCAATGAAATCTCTAATGTCTAAAGGCTAATTGGTTCATTAATGACCTTGTGTCAGATGAATCAATACAAGTATGATTGAAATAGGTCCCTCCCTCTTGATCTTTTCTTTTAGTGTGTGGTATGTTTTAGGAGTTTGGTTCTTCATACCAAATCTCTAACATGCATTAACACCTAAATATTTATTGCCTAACCTCAGATAGTTGTGACTTCTACATAACTCTAATTACGATTGCTTAACATAAAGCTAAATTTGACCCTAATTGCATATCATTCTAGTAAGTGAGATGGTAAGTCTCCCATTCTTCATGGCACTGTATGGAGACTTGACCTTTTTTCCTTTCATGGGAGCTAGTGGCATACTTGTTGAATTATCCAAGTTGGAGCCCTTCTCATGGAAGATGTCTTGGTTTAAGGATTCATACTTGTGAATGAATGGTTGAGTGTTCTCCAAAGAATGACTTAATAAATTAAAAATCACCACTAACACTTGACTAACTTTTGACTAACATTTGACTAATTCTTGTTAATATTGCTTTACTTTCAAGTTATTTGCTTTAGGCAATTTAAATTTCAGTCATTTATCATTCATTGTCATTTACATTTCATTTAACTTGTTTATGTTTATGTTATTTTCACTTTGCTCATTTGAGCTATATCTTGTGATTGTACTATATTGTTTGTGTGGTTTGGCTTTGTTTGTGGTCTTAGGACCTTAAAATAATTAATAACAACACAAACACTAAAAAACACCTGGTGGACTATTGATCTTGATCTGAACTTTTGGACTTAGAATTAGGCAACATTCCCTGTGCAAAAAGGAGTTGGCAAATGCCAACATTTTGAGACCAAGCTATTGTGAACTAAGCCTTCATCTGATGCAAGCTTTGGGATTTGTTTGAATTCATATGCTACTCTGTCATTGTGCTTAATTGTTATTTTGATCTTGTGTCTGATACTTTGCTCTGAATTAATCAAGGAATATTTCATCTAATACATGAGAAGACAAAGAAGACTGCTAGCTTTTGGGATTGTTTGCTTGGATGTGGCTATCTTTATTTGATGCCTTGATCTTCATGATGTCTGGATATTGTTCATTGCTTATTGATCATTGCTTGATTAAAGTCCAAAGGAAAATGGGTTTCTATATGACATTCTTGT
Source organism: Lathyrus oleraceus (assembly GCF_024323335.1). Classification (NCBI taxonomy): domain Eukaryota; kingdom Viridiplantae; phylum Streptophyta; class Magnoliopsida; order Fabales; family Fabaceae; genus Lathyrus; species Lathyrus oleraceus. Next base: position 479,776,546 of record NC_066583.1, on the reverse strand, counting down.
CTGTTGGATTGCATCCCATTGGTCAGATCTTTTCAACTCCTAACTTTTAAATTTGTGCTTATGATAGCCTATTCATCTCCTCCCACTTCTTAAATTTAAAAATCTCTCTCTCTTTTCAAAAATCTTCTTTGCTTGTAATTTTAAACTTAGACTTTGTTTTAATGGTTAGAAACTTTGCCCTTATGCCATTGAATTTTCAAACTTCTTTCTTAAATCAAATTTGTAAATAAACCTAATCATATTGACTTAAAATTTCAAAAGACAAAAATAACTAACAACTCCATTCAAATTCTTGGGCTTTTTTGGTCCTTTTTCTTATAAAACCTTTTGTTAAAAACAATTCACCAACTTTGAAATTTTTACCACGAACTACAAGGTTTTGATCCCTCATTTTTATGTTGGTATGTAGGCACAAGTTCGAAGGTCTTGTCAAACACAAAAATATAATCAATGAATTATTTTCTCATCCCCACACTCTATTATTCTCAAACATCTTTTATACCAAATACATATGCACACATAAAAAAGGGCTCCCTAGGAGTACCTAGGACACTTTGGGTGCTAATACCTTCCCTCTGTGTAACCAACCCCCTTACCTATAATCTATGGAATTTTATAAGTTTTTATTTGAAAACTTCTTATCTTTGGGTTTTGTTCATACTTTTCCCTCTTCCTTTGGAAACAATAAAAGCGCGGCGCCGACTCTGGTTTTATTGACATTAAGTTTATCCGTAGCTTGATGATCATGAATTTACCGCTACACCCCTTTGATCTGATTCACAACCAAAGTTGAATCTCCATAGATGTCAAGATATTTTATTTTGAGATCAATGGCCTCTTCAAGCCCCATAATACAAGCTTCATACTCAGCCATATTGTTTGTACACTTGAAAGTTAATCTAGCTGTAAATGGAAAATGAGTTCCTTGAGGAGTAATAATCACTGCCCCAATGCCATTACCATACGAATTAATAGCTCCATCAAATACCATGCCCCAACGAGAACCAGGTTCTGGCCCTTCTTCAAGCAATGGTTCATCACAATCTTTCATCTTCAAGTACTAGATCTCTTCATCAGGAAAATCATAATGCACTGACTGATAGTCTTGAATTGGGTTGTGAGCCAAATGGTCAGCCAAGACACTACCCTTAATAGCTTTCTGAGATCAGTATTCAATATCATACTTAGATAACAACTTCTAGCAACGGGTGATCCTCCCAGTTAAATCAGACTTTTCAAAAATATACTTGATTGGATCCATTTTGGATATCAACCAAGTAGCATGATTCAATATATACTGGCGCAGACGCTTAGCAGCCCAAGCCAATGCACAACATGTCTTCTCCAGCATAGAATACCGAGTCTCACAGTCGGTGAACTTCTTTTTGAGGTAGTAAATTGCATACTCTTTCTTACCAGATTCATCTTACTGACCAAGAACACAACCCATACTCTCATCAAGCACATTCATATACATGATCAACGATCTTCCTTTAACAGGTGGAGACAGAATCGGAGGCTCAAGCAGATACTCTTTGATACTATCAAAAGCTTTCTGGCAATCTTCGATCCAATCACAAGACTAATCTTTCCGAAGGAGCTTGAATATAGGCGCACATGTGACAGTCATATGCGATATAAATCTTGAGATATAGTTTAAGTGGTCGAGAAAACCTCTGACTTGCTTCTCAGTTTTGGGCGCATGCATTTCTTGTATTGCTTTGACCTTGGCAGGATCCACTTCAATACCCTTCTCGCTGATAATAAAGCCCAACAACTTACCATAACGAACACCAAAAATACACTTATTGGGAGTCAAATTGAGTTTATACTTTCTCAAACATTGGAATAACTTCAATAAATGCTCAATATGTTCTTCTTCATCATTTGATTTGGAAATCATATCGTCAACATAAACTTCAATCTCTTTATGCATCATATCATGAAAAAGAGTGGTCATAGCTCTCTGATATGTTGCACCAACATTCTTTAAACTGGAAGGCATCACTCTATACATAATATTCCCCAGGGTGTAATGAATGTGGTCTTCTCCATATCTTCAGGTGCCATCTTGATCTGATTATAACTGAAAAATCCGTCTATAAATGAAAAGACTTTGAATTTAGTTGTATTGTCTACCAACATATCAATGTGTGGCAGAGGAAAATCATCTTTCGGACCAACCTTATTCAAATATCTATAATAAACACACATGCGGACTTTTCCATCTTTCTTAGGAACATGCACAATATTGGCCACCCACTGCGGATACTCGGAGGTTACGAGAAAACAAGCATCAATATGCTTCTTCACTTCCTCTTTGATCTTTACTTCCATATCAGGATAAGTTCTCCTCGACTTCTGCTTGACCGACGGGCGTTCTGGCCTTAATGACAATCTATGCTCCACAATCTCAGAATCCAACCCAGGCATGTCTTGATAGGACCAAGCAAACACATCAGAATAATCTCGAAGAAGATCAGTCAACCCCTTCTTAGCTTCTGGACACAACTGAGACCCAATCTTGACTTCCTTCACATCATCCTCGGGACCCAAGTTGATTAGTTCAATTTGTTCTTAAAATGGATGAATGGCTTTTTCCTCGTGCTCAAGCAAACGGGATAATTTATCAGATACTTCTTAATCATCAATCTCTTTCTTAACTTCAAACACAAGGAAATCAAAGTTTGGAGAGGGAGTAGGATCATTGTATTCAATGGGTTTGAGAACCAACCTGCATAATGATTTGATATTTTGATTTTAGATAAGTGGAGTGCGAACAAATTTTATACAGATGGAAGATTATTATTTATTTATGTTTTTTGTGATTACCATTTTCAAAAAAGACAAAAAGTAAAAATAAAACATCATAGATGTGGATGAATGAAATTGTATTTTATTGATGATAATAGTAAAATGCCAACAATGTCCACTCCTCCCTTCGACATAGGAGAAAGACTTTTTGTTAAGACAATAAAAAACAAATTACTTAGAATGATGAATGAAAGCAGGAACATCAACAACAACCAAATTGTTGCAAGTCTGGTTATGCGTCACAATATTGGTGCAAGCTTCGTCTACATCACCACTGTCTTTAATAATGGCAGATGAGTGTTAATCATTCCTATGAATGAACCATCCACTGTAAAAAATTGGTTGCATAACTTTGACTTTGGCTTTGAACGGACCTGGTTGAAATCCTAGCCCAGCTCTCTTCTTGTTCTCGGCGACATTAACAACACGAACCCATTTGTCAATGCTGCCAGTTTGAATAGCCTCTTGCGCATCTTTCAAAGAAGACATGGGTGCCCCGGTTTTCTTCATTTCATCAGCAATAGATAAGGCTTGGAACGGAGTTCCAACCTCCTCCTCAGCATCAACGTACGTGAAAGATGACAGATGGCTCACCAACAATGCCTTCTCTCCACCAACAACGACAAGCTTGCCGTTTTTCACAAATTTCAGCTTCTGGTGTAGAGTAGACGTCACTGCCCCAGCTTCATGAATCCATGGCCTTCCTAACAAGCAGCTATAAGCCGGGTGGATATCCATTACCTGGAAAGTAATTTGGAAATCACTTGGACCTATCTTTACTGGAAGGTCCATTTCTCCAATGATGGTCTTACGAGAATCATCGAACGCTTTGAAACTTACGCCACTGTATCTCATTGGGGCGCCTTGATAAGAGAGTCTTGAGAAAGTTCATTTTGGTAATACATTCAAAGGTGACCCAGTGTCAACCAACACATTGGACAAAGCGTCCTGCCTGCAATTCATAGAAATATGTAACACCAAATTGCGATTTCTGCCTTCCTCAGGAAGCTCTTTATCACAAAAACACAAATTATTACAAGAAGTAATGTTGGCAACTATATGGTCAAACTGATCCACGGTCACACCATGCTCAACATAAGCATGTTCTAGCACTTTCTGCAATGCTTCCCTCTGTGCTTCAGAATTCATCAGTATTAACGGCACGGAGATCTTTGACGGAGTCCGTAGCAGCTATTCTACCACATTGAATTCACTTCTCTTAATCAACTTTACCACCTCATCATCATCGTTAGTCTTTGATTTTTGGATTCACCATACTGACACATTGGAGTACTAACCGGATTCACTACTAGAATCTATGCCTTCTTACTTGCAGAAACATTTACCACTGCAGGTCACCTTCGCACTATCTGCAATATTTACCACTGAGTCTACAACTGGAAGAGGAACCTCTTGACTATCTTCAATCATGGTGGCATTGTATTGATATGGCACAACTTTATCGGATGCATAAGGGACAGGGCCCGCTAACCTTATAACCAACGGCGATACCGATCTATTGACATTATTGCTACTACTACTATCAAATTGAATAACTTCCTGCTCAGGGGTCTTAAACACTGGCACAATCACATTTACACCATCCCCTAAATGAAGGGATTGGAAAATATGGATAAGTCCTTCATCCATCAGCCTTTGAATATCCCTCTTGACAATAACACATCCACGAGGGTTCATGCTATAGATTACACAACCATCATGGTCATGCTCATATTCATTGACCAAACAAATATCTTTATGCATTGGCACTAAGGATCTTCTGATATAGTGGACATCATAAATCTTGAACTCTCCAGGACAACCGTCCACCATGTTCATAGATGTGTTACCATGAGGAGGCAATTGATTTACTTTCACATTCGGTGATATGTCCTCAAAGGACACCGTACCACTATTCACAAGCTTTTGAACTTCATACTTTAGAGGATATAAATTCTCTATATCATGGCCATGGGCTCCTTAGTGAAAATCACAATGAAGGTCAGGTTTGAACCACCATGGTAGTGTCTCAGGGATTTGCGGAGGATTTCGTGGCTGGATGAGACTCTTGAGAACGAATGACGGGTATAACTCTGTATAAGTCATAGGAATAAGGTCAAAGGAGACCTTCTTCCTCTCAAAATTTAGTTGGTGATTATTGTTGTTGTTGTAGTTGGTTCTTTGTTGTGATTGTTGATGATGTTGTTGTTATTGAATTGGAACTGATTGATTAGAATTATTGGAAAAAATCGGAATTACTGATGAAACTTGATCTTGATGTTGACGAGGTTGAGAACTCTTTCTGACACGAGGCCTCCTCTGCCTCCCCACTGATACTGAATTAGTTTCTCCCTCCTTCCTCTTGGAGAAACTCCCACCATATTTCTTGTTGGATGATGCTTCTTCTTTAGACAAACGTCCTTCATAGACTCCTTCTTGTAGCCTCATCCCCATGTTTACCATTTCTGTAAAATCATTGGGAGCACTTGCAATCATACATTCGTAATAAAACGAACTCAGCATCTTCAAGAAGACCTGTGTCATTGCTTTCTCTTTAAGAGGTAGACTTATCTGGGCAGTTAGTTCTCTCCATCTCTTCGCATGTTCTTTGAATGTCTCCTTATCCTTCTGAGACATAGACCTCAACTGGTCTCTATCAAGCGCCATATTAACGTTGTACTTATACTACTTGACAAAGGCCTCACCTAAGTCATTGAAAGTACAGATGCTTGCATTGTCCAAACCCATATACCACCTCAAAGCAACTCCAGTCAAACTGTCTTGGAAATAGTGAATCAATAACTGATCATTATCAGTCTGAGTAGACATTTTTCTGGCATACATAACGAGGTGGGTTAGCGGACAAGTATTCCCTTTGTACTTTTCAAAGTCTGGGACCTTGAATTTCACCGGGATTTTACATTGGGGACAAAGCAGAGTTCAACAACACTCTTCCCAAACAACTCTTTCCCTCTCAAAGTTTTCAACTCTTTGCACAACTCGAGGAATTGAGCTTTCATCTCATCCATCTTTTCATACACATCTGGACATTCAGATGGCTCAGAGTGGAAGATAGTGTCCTCAACACGAGGAAGAGTGTGAACAACAGGAGGTGGCACTGACATGACCGGGCTAGATGACGGCAGAGAAATAAAGGTGGGTGCATACCCTTCTGGCATAAATATTAATGGCATTCCACAAGCGAATCCAGCAGGCATAGAAGGAATGGATTAACTGACAGCAGCAACAGGAACAGTTGAGGTAGCAACCTCAGAAATAACAGCCCTCTGGGAGGAGTTGCAGAAGTTGGTGATGACTGATTTTGGGCAGTAATCATAGATTCCATCAGAGTCGTTAATCTGGTGATCTCATCCTCCAGCTCTCAATTCTCTTACTCTAGATGCTCCATGGAATGCAATGTTTTTTAATTATTTTTAATTTTAAGGAACATATGAATCCTATTAGCAAATATATATTTAAATAATAATGATAATAACAATTTGATTGACCATAAAATCTATTTTTATTCATTATTTTTTTGGAAGGATTACATTGAGTACAATTTCACAAACGAAAATACAAATACAAGAGAAAAGGAAACTATCATCCTAAGGATCCCTAGCAACTGCATCAAATGATCTGGCTATGGATGCATACTTCCTTCGGATGCATCGAATCTCGGACTCAAAGGATGTCTTCATCTGAGTCTTCTCAATAACTAGCTGATCAACAATCTTCTTCCAAGCATCAGAAGGTTGAGGCATACTAGAGAAAGATAGACCCTCTGGCTCTCTCTTTCTCTTCACTTCTCGGTCTTTAAGAATCTCAATAAGCGCATCCTTGTCTTTCGACTCAAGCTGCAACTCTTCATGCTTTTGGCTCAAAGCATGGAACCGTTCTTCCCACATATCTCTTTCTTGCTTCATCTTGGTGAGTGCATCTTCCAACTCCTCTACATCTTGGTTAGGGAGAGTTGATGGCTCAGCCATAACCAAAGACATGGGTCTTTCACAAGCGTACGACATCTTCATCTCCAAAGCTCTCTTCTTCACCCAATTAGTGTTAGCTTCCAAAGCTACACAATTGCGTGGACCAAGATCCGATCTTCGTTTCTTATGCACATTATGCCAAGCATGTATCATCCTTTTCTTCAAATGTTAGGGATCTTTACCCTCTTGATAGAAATACCTTTTAATTGAGTGTTATTAGGTTTATCTCTCAAGGGGAACCCAAGTTAACGACGAGCCAAAGAAGGGTTGTAGTTGATTCCTCCTTGTGTACCAATAAGAGACGCATTAGAGAACTCGCCACAACTGTCAATAATATCCACACTACTCAATGCAGAATCATACTAAACAATATCATCATTAGTGAGATACATAAGTCTCTGAGACCATCATAGACATTGTTTGATCTCCAAAAAAGCAGGCGTATGAGGAAAGTGCGAAATAAATCACTTGTACAGAAGAGGAACACAACACACAATAGTCCCACCACCTTTAGAATTCCTCAAATGCAAAGAGAAACACATATCACCCAATAACGTAGGAACAGGATTCCCAATCAAGAAGATTCTAATGGCGTTAACATCAACAAAACTGTCAATGTTAGGGAACAAAGCTAAACCATAGATGAGCAATACAAAGATGGCTTCAAAAGCATCCATACTACCGGATTTAGCAAAGACATTAGCTTTTCCAATGAGAAATTTAGAAGTCAACCCAAGAATACCTCCTTTCTTCACCAAATGAGCATCAATCTCATATTTCTTCAGATGAAGAGCTTCAGCTATGACATGAAATCTGGGAATCTCCTCCAATCCATTAAAAGGTACCTTGTCAAATACAGATATTCCCAAGAGATGGGCATATTCCTCCAACATAGCCATAAGCTGGTAGTTAGAAAAAGTGAAGCACCGATAGAGAGGATCATAGAATTGTACCAAAACACTCAAAAGTCCTTCAACAACATCAGCAGATAATACATACAAAATCTTCCCACGACTTTGCTTGAAGTCCAATGGATCTAATATGAAAGATGATAACTTCCTTAGCTCTTTCAAATAAGGACATCTGAAACCGTACTTCTTAGTGTTCCTTCGTCCACAATCCATGGTTTGAAAATATTTGCAAACAAGACCTCGGTTTCCTTGAAATTTATTTTTCTGTGGTGAATGTTATGATGTGCGTATATGCGTGAATGCAACAATCAAAAATAAGGGATCACACACAAGGCAAACACAAACAAAGGTAAAGGGATGGATCAAGTCATCATCAAGATCAATCATCCATTTTGGTGGATTATGGTTTTCACCTTATCAACACCTCAAAGCAACTCAATCTTCTCGCCTACATTGATATGACTTCAGACAACCAAAAATCAAAAAGAGTGGTGAAGAATTGAGAGAGAATCGAAGAGATGAAGTTTCTAAAAAATCACCTTCGAGTTGATCCAATTTCACTTGATCTTGATCTAGATTTGCTTGCTTTCTCTTCCTCTTGCTTGCAGAAACCAATTGAGATGAAAAGGGAAGCGAACTTCTGGAGTTTGAACTTCCAAACAGAAGATGAAGTTTAAGCTCGATTTCAAGAGAAACCTTCAGAAATTCTATGGCAGTGAGGGTTTGGATGAGTCTAGAAAAGCTTGGGCAGGGTGTTGATGTTGATTCTGAAGCCTTGAGCTTGTTTAAATAGGCAATGAATTTGATTTTTGCACCACTTGTAATTTGGCCAAATTTAGAAACCTCCTTGCATGGGTAGATGGGCAATGATTTGGGCCTAAGGACTAATGTAATCCAACTTCAATTCATGTGCAAAGTGTACTGAAATCATCATGTGGAAGAATGCAAAGAAGAATGATAATTTCAATCTAAATCTTGCCAAAACACTTCCCATAATAGAGCCATGCGTAAGTCCCTCAATTTTGATCCAAATGAGATGATCTTGGACTTTTTGGAACTTTGAGATCAAGGGGAACAACTTTCATGTTGAACATTTTTCCATTTGAATCTTGGATCATGATGAATTTCGAGGTAGAAGTTTGGGAAATCAAACATATTTGAAACTTTTCTAAGTCCCAAGTCAAATGTTCACTTCTTCCACCTTGAATAACATTTTCTATGGACTTCAAACGAGAAAAGTTTCTTCATCAAAGTTGTAGATATTTCAGATGTATTCAGTTTTGTCACAAATTTGACCTCATTTGGATTTGGAATGAAGGAGTTATGCATTTTAGAAGTTGAGGAATATCACTTGTTCAACGGCATTGGTCCAAAGTGACCTATAATGTTTCCTATTGGCATATGCATTTGCAAGTTGAATTTGGAATTCCTCCAAACATCAAAGTTGAATTAGATATATTTAATTTGATCATGGAATTTTAATTGCTTTCATATCATAAAAATTGAGTAAGTTATGATCCTGGGAAGTTGACCTCCATACTAGGGTTCAGACAAAATGACCTATAATCTTTCACCATAAAAAATGACTTTCCAAGAAAAACTAGATCTTGAACTCAACATGAAAGTTGTTTGGAATGTTATTTTGAGTAAATTTTATCTTGAAATAATTTTCATATGACAACAATTGTAGGAGATAGGGTCTAGGGAATCCCAGTTTTGACCAGTTGAGTTTCCTTGGTCAACCACCATGAACCAACTTGCTAACTTGAAATTCTCTTGACATTTGGGACTAATGGAGGACAATATATGTGTTGGATGATGTAATATGAAGTATCCCTTGAAATATTTGATCAATTGTTAGAGAAACTTGTTAAATAAGTCATACAAGATACCTAGATGAATTAGGGTTTCCAAGGCAAACAATCTCCAAACTCTTGATGAATTCTTGATCAAAATGTCATGTGAAGATCATGGGGATCCATATATGATGCTTAGAGCCAAAGTGAACCATTTCTTGATTGAACTCCTTGCACTGGGGGTCTCAAACCCTAGATATAAGCTTGATAGAGCATGGGTAAGCACACACACTACCTACTAACAAACTATGCATTGACATATTTTTGGTATTTTGGTTAGTAAATAATGAAAAAAAAAGTATGATACAATCAAAAGTGCTTGGTGATCTCTCCCAATGCAAACCCAATGAGTGAAGGGGGGAAGGAGAATTCCAAGATGTGATCCGAATGCTAATGCATATTATGTGATAGCATGAGGGATCTTAGGGTCAAAATTGGGGTCTTACAGCTTCCCCTATTTAAGGACATTCTAGCTGAGGAGATGAAGGTTAAAATCTTTGTATCGACTCAGTAGATTGGACTTAAATAACATCATATAAAAACAAATTTTGGTCCCTAAGAGACCTCATGATGTATATGATATGAATGTGAAAAATAATCTTTGTGGAGAAAAGATTTCTACAAAGGAAAAGAATTCGGAGAGACTGAAAGTCCATAGGAGCATACTACATTTCATAAGGAAAACTCATTAGGGAGACGGAGACTCTGGGGGAAAAAGTTATGTGCAGGCCAGGCTACGACTTGAAAACTTCTGGAGACACAAAGGGGATTCCATGAACATAAATCTATGGAAGGAATCGGTCGGGGACAAATAAGAAAATCTGCAGAGGGAACGAGTATATCAGAACACAACTGAAATACATGAATCAAACAAGGAGATGGCGACTTCGCTGAGGAAATACGCACCCAAACTCAACTGGGGAAGAATGAACTTCAACATAGGAGTACCAGAAGTATATTATCCATTACCGGTTACTGGGTAGGAGGATAACATAATCTGATAGAGAGACATCCGTTACCGGTTAGGGTAAACATATCAAGGATGAATCGTTGAGGAATATGAGGTGTATTCGTTACCTGTTACTGGGTAAGAACAACCTGCTGGGGAAAAATATCAAAAAGGATTTACAACTACCGGTTATTGGGAAGGAGACCAAAGAAAGAGAAAATTTGTCACTGATTAAAGTGAACATATCAAGGATAGACTCAAAGGAAGAATATCTATCATCGATTAAGATGAATATATCAAGGATAGACTAGCCGAAGAAAAGTAGGAATTATATCTATCAGTTACTGGATAGAATACCGAAAAGAGAATATCCTTCATCGGTTAGGATGAACATATCAAGGATAAACTCAGCAGGGGAAAGCAGGATTTACGACTGCCAGTTACTGGGCAGAAGATCGCAAAGAAGAGAAAATCTGTCATCGGTTAGGATGAACATACCAAGGATTAACTCTCTGGGAAATGAAATAGGGATTACAACTACCTTTTTACTGGGTAGAAAACCACAATGAGGAGAAAATCTATCATCGTTGGGATGAACATATCAAGGATTAACTCTCTGGGAAACATAAAACGAATCTGCTAGGGAAAATATGAGGAAGTAGATTAATTTTACCGGGTATTGGGTAAGAGTAAGGTACTCGCAAATCGAGAAGAATATTACCAGTTACTGGATAATATACTTTCGAGGAACCAAAGCATCTATCTAGGTAAGAGCTAGAAAGAAATGGTCAAACTGAGACTCGACTCGGTGAGGATACAACTCAGGGGGAACGGTTCCGTCTAGATAATCAACTGGGGAGGAAGCTGAAATAATAGTCATCCATGAGGAAATAACTCAATGGGGAATGAGGAAGGTTAAATTCTTTCTGCTTAAGGGGATAACACTCTACAATTGAGGGAGGACAGACGCACCAAATCTGCATGGGAAAGAACAATGTCACCATGGCAGAGGATCAGAAAATAAGGAATCAAATGCAAAATCATGCATAATGAAATATCTGATGTATGAATGTATATGTATATATGATGGATGATTATGCTGACAAAAACAATCACAAAGGATACATATGTCATTTATTTGAATTATCGCCATAACACTCGGCTAATCTGGACAGGGTGTAGGCATCAACTGGAGAAAAAGTTAGGGATGAACATAACTTATCCATCTCTGATCATCTCAAATCCTACTGAGGAAGGAGAAAAGATTTTCTGAGGATCTGACTCATCAACTCTGCGGGGAATTTTTGGTCAACACCATACTGAATGGGAGATAACCTAACAGAGGACCAAGAATACTACTCAAGAATCAGTGCTGACGGGGATCAAGAGTGAACTCTACTGGCGATCGGAGGGAATCAAAATTCGGTGCTGGATTTATGCAAACCGTTGAGAATATGCGCCTACAACTTAATTGGGGAGGCGATTACCACTCAGCTGGGAAAAAATGACTTGGTGTTGGGGGGAAAAGTGACCAAACCAACTGCTTGGGGAAGACCAACAATGTCTCTCACTTTCAAGACTTACCTGTTCTTAGACTGCTGTTGATATTCCTTAATGAAATCGATTGCTTTTAAAAATAATTGCTTTTATTATTCTAAAAAAATGATTTTTATTATTTCAAATTTTCAAAATTATCATCATAAAAATTCAATTCTAATTAGCTGAATAATAAATAAGAGTAGAAACAATTGGATAAAAAGCTCAACTTTATTTAATAGAATGGTAGTCTGTAAATGACAAGACTCCATAGATCTTTACAAAAGTTGAAAAGTGGTAATTTACATGGAAAAGGCCTATATTGAATACAATGATCATTATTCCTTCTATCGACTTCAATATTCATTGTGCTCTTGGCTTCGGTTGAGAATGATGAATCTGAGTTGACTGATTTGCTCAAGACCGGAGATCAACCGAGTGCATTTACTTGCCATAATCCCTATTTTTTGCATAAATTTCCCCAAGGTGGGGTATTCAATCTATCGGGATAAATTTTTCTATTTCATGTCTCTAATTTTTGCCTGGATCGCCCTTTTGGGATTTCAATCCACCGAGACGCTCATTTTTGCCTAAGTCCCCCTTTTGGGTTTTCAACTTAGCGAGTCGTTCTTTTATTTTTAGGCGAAGTATTTCTTGACTGCATTGGCACTCACATGACGAGTGAACTCCTCATCATCCATAGTTGTAAGAATTAAAGCACCGCCGGAAAAGGATCTCTTAACAACATATGGGCCTTCATAGTTAAGAGTCCATTTGCCCCTAGCATCCGGTTTGAAAGATAAAATCTTCTTGAGCACAAGGTCACCTTCTCTGAATACACGAGGCTTGACCTTCTTATCAAAAGCTTTCTTCATTCTCTGTTGGTATAACTGACCATGACACATGGAAATTAACTTCTTCTCTTCAATCAAATCCCGCTGGTCATATCTGGTCTGGCACCATTCAACTTCTGTCAACTTGGCTTCCATCAAGACCTGTAATGATGGGATCTCAACCTCTACTAGAAGCACAACTTCCATACCATAAGCGAGTGAGAAAGGGGTTTCCCCTGTTGAAGTGCGGATGGATGTATGATACCCGTGCAAAGCAAATGGGAACATCTCATGCCAATCCTTGTAGGTCACAACCATTTTCTGAATGATCTTCTTGATGTTCTTATTTGTAACTTCAACATCCCCATTCATCTTAGGTGTGTAGGGAGAAGAATTATGATGTGCAATCTTGAAATCTTTGCAAAGAGCTTCCACCATATTATTATTCAAGTTCGATCCATTATCAGTAATGATCTTACTTGGCACACCATTCCGGCATATAATCTGATTCTTGATAAACCTCACAACAACTTGCATGGTTACATTCGCATACGATGTCGCTTCAACCCACTTTGTGAAGTAATCAATAGCCACCAAAATGAATCGATGTTCGTTCGAAGCTTTAGGCTCAATCATGCGAATCATATCAATTCCCCACATGGAGAAGGGCCATGGAGAGGAAATGGCATGAAATAGTGTCGGAGGAACATGAATCTTATATGCATATATTTGACACTTGTAGCATTTCTTCATAAACTTGCAACAATCAGATTGCATTGTCAACCAATAGTAACCTGCTCTCAACATCTTCTTGGCCATAGCATGTCCATTGGAATGAGTACCAAAGGAACCTTCATGGACTTTGGTTATCAACAAGTCTGCTTCGTGTCTATCCAAGCATCTGAGCAAAGCGATGTCGAAGTTTCTTTTGTAAAGCACATCACCATTCAGGTAGAAATTGCCAGCTAATCTCCTCAAAGTCTTTTTATCTTTCAAAGATGCCCCAGACGGGTAAATCTGACTTTGGAGAAAACACTTGATATTAAAATACCACGGCTTCTCATCTTTAAATTCTTCAACAGCAAACACATGGACTGGCCTATCAAGACGCATCGCAGTCAAATTAGGAACTTCATTCAATAACTTGACTATAATCATTAAAGACAGTGTTGCAAGAGCATCTGCCATCCGGTTTTCATCTCGAGGGATGTGATGAAACTCAACCTTTGTAAAGAAAGTTGAAATCCTCCTTGTATAATCTCTATATGGTATCAAACCGGGTTGATTTGTCTCCCATTCACCTGTGATCTGATTCACAACCAAACCTGAATCTCCATAGACGTCAAGATACTTGATTCTGAGATCAATGGCATCTTCAAGCCCCATAATGAAAGCTTCATACTCAGCCATGTTATTCGTACACTTGAAAGTTAATCTAGATGTAAATGGAAAATGAGTTCCTTGAGGAGTAATGATCACTGCCCCAATGCGATTACCATATTGATTAACAGCTCCATCAAATACCATGCCCCAACGGGAACCAGGTTCTTTCCCTTCTTCAAGCAATTCTTCATCATAATCTTTCATTTTCAAGTACAAAATTTCTTTATCAGGAAAATCATATCGTACTGATTGATAGTCTTCAATCGGTTGGTGAGCCAAATGATCAGCCAAGACACTTCCTTTGATAGCTTTCTGAGATCAGTATTCAATATCATACTTTGATAACAACATCTGCCAATGGGAAATCCTCCCAGTTAAAGCAAGCTTCTCAAAAATATACTTGATTGGATCCATTTTGGATATCAACCAAGTAGTATGATTCAACATATACTGGCACAGACACTTAGCAGCCCAAGCCAATGTGCAACAAGTCTTTTCAAGCATAGAATACCGAGTCTCACATTCGGTGAATTTATTACTGAGGTAGTATATTGCATGTTCTTTCTTTCCAGCTTCATTTTGCTGACCAAGAACACAACCCATACTCACATCAAGCACAGTCAAATACATGATCAAAGGTCTTCCTTCAACAGGTGGAGAAAGAATTGGATGCTCAAACAGATACTCTTTGATACTGTCAAAAGCTTTCTGGCAAACTTCAGTCCAATCACAAGACTTATCTTATCGAAGAAGCTTGAATATAGGTGCACATGTGGCAGTTATATGCGATATAAATCTTGAGATATAATTCAAGCAGCCGAGAAAACCTCTAACTTACTTCTCAGTTTTGGGCACATGCATTTCTTGTATTGCTTTGACCTTGGCAGGATCAACTTCAATACCCTTCTCACTGACAATAAAGCCCAACAACTTACCAGAACAGACACCAAAAGTACACTTATTGGGATTCAAGCGGAGTTTATACTTCCTCAAACGCTGGAATAACTTCAACAAATGTTGAACATGTTCTTCTTCATCACTTGATTTGGTGATCATGTCATCGACATAAACTTCGATCTCTTTATGCATCATATCATGAAAAAGAGTGGTCATAGATCTCTGGTATGTTGCACCAACATTCTTTAAAACGAAAGGCATCACTCTAAAACAGAATGTTCCCCAGGGTGTAATGAATGTGGTCTTCTCCGTATCTTCGGGTTCCATCTTGATTTGATTATAACCGGAAAATCCATCCATAAACGAAAAGACTTTGAATTTAGTTGTATTGTCTACCAACATATCAATCTGTGGCAGAGGGAAATCATCTTTCGGACTAGATTTATTCAAATCTCTATAATCAACACACATACGGACTTTTCCATCTTTCTTTGGAACAGGCACAATATTGGCCACCCACTGCGGATATTCGGTGGTAACAAGAAAACCGGAATCAATCTGCTTCTGCACTTCTTCTTTGATCTTCACTTCCATATCAGGATGAGTTCTCCTCAATTTCTGCTTGACTGGCGGGCATTCTGGCTTCAACGGAAATTTATGCTCCCCAATCTTAGAATCCACACCAGGCATGTCTTGATAGGACCAAGTAAACACATCCGAATACTCTCAAAGAAGATCAATCAACCCCTTCTTAGCCTCTGGACATAGTTGAGACCCAATCTTGACTTCCTTCACATCATCTTCGGAACCCAAGTTGACTAACTCAATCTGCTCTTCGAACGGCTGAATGGCTTTTTCCTCATCCTCATGTAGACGATACAATTCATCAGATACTTCTTCATCAGTCTCTTCCTCAGCCTCAAACACAGGGAAATCAAAGTTTGGAGAGGGAGTAGGATCATTGTATTAAATGGGTTTGGGAACCAACTTGCATAATGATTTGATATTTTGATTTTAGAGAAGTGAATTGTGACCAAATATTATGCATATGGACAATTATTATTTATTTATTTATGTTTTTTGTGATTACCATTTTCAGAAAGGAAAAAAGTAAAATAAAACATCATAGATGTGGATGAATAGAATTGTATTTTATTAATGGTAATTGAGAAATGCCTAACAATGTTCACTTCTTCCTTAGGAAAAGGAAAAGGATTTTTCTTAAAACATGAAAAACAAATTACTTAGAGCGATGTACAATAACAGGAACGTCAACAGCAACCCAATTGTTGCAGGTCTGGCCATGCGTCACAAATTTGGCACAATACTCATCTTCATTATCCTCAATTACAGCAGTTGAGTGTTGTTCATTACCATGAATGAAGCCTCCACTACGGAAACTTGGTTGTACTTCTTCAGCTTTAACATTGAATGGCCCTTGTTGAAAACCCAATCTAGCCTTATTCTTATTCTCGGCAACTTCTACCATATGGCCCCACTGGTCAGTATTACCTACCTCAATAGCTTTCTGAGCATCAATAGGTCTGGTGGAAATCCATTACCTGAAATGTAATTTGAAAATCACTCAGACCTGTCTTTATTGGGAGGTCCACTTCTTCAATGATGGTTTTGAGAGAACCATCAAACGCTTTGACAATCACGCCACTATACCTCATTGGGGCGCCTTGATAGGAAAGTCTGGATAAAGTTGATTTCGAGAGTACATTCAAAGAAGAATCGGTATCGACCAACACATTGGACAACGCATCCTCCTTATAATTCATTGAAATGTGTAATGCCATATTGTGATTTCTGCCTTCCTCAGGAAGCTCTTCATTACAAAAACTCATATTGTTACAAGAAGTAATGTTAGCCACAATGTGGTCAAATTGATCCACAGTTACATCGTGCTCAACGTAGGCTTGCTCTAACACTTTTTGCAATGCTACTCTGTGCGCTTCAGAATTCATCAACAGAGACAACACCGAAATCTTCGACAGAGTTTGGAGCAGCTGCTCCATAACATTGAACTCGCTTCTTTTGATTAATCGTAGTACCTCATTATCATCATTAGGCTTTAGCTTGCTGGATTTACCCGACTGACAAACTAGAGCACTAACCGGATTCACCACAGGTACATTCACCTTCTTACTGACTGCAACCTCTTCTACATCCTTTGGAAAGACTGGGCCAAACACACGTCCACTACAGGTCACCTTCGCAATATCAGCTATATTTACAACATAATTTGTCGTAGGCAATGGAACCTCTTGACCATTCTCCACCATGGTGGCATTATACTGATAAGGCACAAGTTTATTGGATGTATATGGGATAGGGCCCGCAAACCGTATTACCAATGGTGATACCGATCTATTGACGTTGTTGCTGCTACTACTATCAAATTGAATTACTTCCCGCTCAGGGGTCTTAAACACTGGCACAATTACATTGACATCGTCTACTTCCCTTGACTGATAAACTTGGATAAGCCCTTCATCCATTAATCTCTGAATGTCCCTCTTAACAATGACACATCCTCGAGGGTTCATGCTACATATCACACAACCATCATGGTCATGCTCACAATCAGTGACCAAACAGATATCTCTATGAACTGCAACCAAATACTGCTTGATATGGCGAACATCATAAACCTTATACCCTCTAGGACAACCATCTACCATGTTGAGAGAAGAGTTACCATGGGCGGGCAACGGATTGGCTTTCACATTCGGTGCATGGTCCTTAAAGGACACCATCCCACTCTTCACAAGTTTCTGTACCTCGTACTTCAACGGGTAACAGTTCTCAATATCATGGCTGAGAGCTCCTTGGTGAAAGGCACAGCGGATTTCAGGCTTGTACCACCATGGAAGTGGCTTGGGAATTTGAGGTGGATTTCTTGGTTGAAGTAGATTCTTGAGAACCAAATATGGGTAGAGTTCGGTGTATGACATAGGAATAGGGTCAAGAGAGACCTTCTTCCTCTCGAAGTTTTATTGTTGATTATTATTGTTAAAGTTGTTGTAGTTGGTTCTTTGTTGTGGTTGTTGTTGACGTTGTTGTTGAATTGGAACTAATTGATTGTTGGAATTGTTTGAAAACACTGGGATTACTAATGAAACTTGATGTTGATGCTGACGCGGTTGAGGATTTCTTCTGACATGAGGCCTCCTCTGCCTCCCCATGGACACTGCATTGGTTTCCCATTCCTTCTTTCTGGAAAAACCACTTCCATACTTCTTACTGAACGACACCTCTTCCTTAGATAGGTGTCCTTCATGGACTCCTTCCTCTAACCTCATCCCCATATTTACCATCTAGGTAAAGTCACCAGGGGCACTGGCAATCATGTGCTCGTAATAAAACGAACTCAGGGTCTTCCGAAAAATCTTCATCATCTCCTTTTCTTCCAATGGAGGGTTAATCTGTGCGGCAAGTTCTCTCCATCTTTGAGCATATTCTTTAAACGTCTCCTTATCTTTCTGAGACATAGACCTCAGCTAGTCTCTATCAGGCGCCATATCCATATTATGCTTATACTGCTTCACAAAAGCCTCACCCAAATCGTTGAACGTGCGAACACTTACATTGTCTATCCCCATATACCATCTTAGAGCAGCATCAGCCAAACTGTCCTGAAAGTAGTGAATCAATAATTGATCATTATTAGTTTGATTTGACATTTTTCTGGCGTACATAACAAGGTGACTTAATGGGAAAGTATTTCCCTTATACTTTTAAAAGTCAGGGACTTTGAACTTCATTGGGATCTTCACATTCGGTACTAAGCAAAGTTTGGCAGCACTTTTACCAAACATGTATTTTCCTCTCAGAGTCTTCAATTCCTTTCGCAGCTCAAGGAACTGATCTTTCATTTCATCCATTTTCTCGTAAACATCTAGGCCCTCAGACGACTCATAATGGTAGATGGTATCCTCAACACGAGGTAAGGTATGAACAACGAGAGGTGGCACAGACATGACCAGGCTAGATGCCGACATAGAAGAAAATGTAGGCCCAAACCCTTCAGGCATTAAATTTGGTGGCATCCCTCATGGGAATCTAGCAGGCCTAGTTGGATCGGATTGATTAGTAGCAACAGGCATGGTTGAAGTAGTAACCTCGGAGATGACAGTCCTCTGGGGAGGATTTGTGGGAGTTGGTGAAGACTGATTATGCACAACCAGAACAGACTCCATCATGGCAGTCAGTCGAGCAACCTCATCCTTCAGTTCTACATTCTCCTGTTCCAAATGCTCCACAATTCTGCGTTGATTGGCGTGAGTGTTGTATCGGTGAGTCAATTTGGCTAAAGCACAAAAGAATAACTGATAAGACATCTGGCAGAAGAAAATTTGTTATGCAAATGATGCATGAGATGCAATATTTTTGTTAATTTTATTTCAAGGAACATACAAAGTTCTATTTGAAAATATTTATATAATAACAATAATAAAAATTTGATTGACCATAAAAATCGCTTTTATTCATATAATTTGGAAGGATTACACTGAGTACGATTTCAGAAACTAAATTACAAATACAAGAGAAAATGAAACTAATCATCCTAAGGATCCCCTAACAAAAGTGTTAGATGATCTTGGACTTTTTGGAAAGGTGAGATCAAGGGGAACAACTTTCATGTTGAACACTTTTCCATTTGAATCTTGGATAATGATGAATTTTGAGGTGGAAGTTTGGGAAATCAAACATATTTGAAAATTTTCTAAGTCCCAAGTCAAATGTTCACTTCTTCCACCTTGAATAACATTTTCTATGGACTTCAAATGAGAAACGTTTCTTCATCAAAGTTGTAGCTCTTTCAAAAATATTAAATTTGGTCACAAATTTGACCTGATTTGGATTTGGAATGAAGGAGTTATTCATTTTAGAAGTTGAGGAAAATCACTTGTTCAATGGCATTGGTCCAAAGTGACCTATAACGTTTCCTCTTGGCACATGCATTTGCAAGTTGAATTTGAACTTCCTACAAACCTAAACGTTTAATTAGACATCTTTAATTTGATCATGGAATTTGAATGGATTTCATATCATAAAAATTGAGCAAGTTATGGTCCTGGAAAGTTGACCTCCAAACTAGGGTTCAGACAAAATGACCTATAATCTTTCACCATAACAAATGAATTTCCAAGAAAAACTAGATCTTGACCTCAACATGAAAGTTGTTTGGAATGTCATTTTGAGTAACTTTTCTCTTGAAATCATTTTAATATGACAAAAAGTGTAGAAGATAGGGTCTAGGGAACCTCAGTTTTGACCAGTTGACTTTCCTTGGTCAACCACCATGAACCAACTTGCTAACTTGACATTCTCTTGACTTTTGGGACTCATGGAGGATCATATAGGTGTAGGATGATGTAATATGAAGTATCCATTGAAATATTTGATTAATTGTTAGAGAAACTTGTTGTAATATGATCATATATGTGTAGGATGATGTAATATGAAGTATCCCTTGAAATATTTTGATACCCATATGAATTAGGATTTCCAAGGCAAACAAAATCTAAACTATTGATGAATTATTGATCAAAATTTCATGTGAAGATCATGGGGATCCATATATGATGCTTAGAGCCAAAGTGAACCATTTCTTGATTGAACTTCTTGCATTAGGGGTCTCAAACCCTAGATATAAGCTTGATAGAATAACAAACTATAAAAGTAACAAACTATGCATTGACATATTTTTGGTATTTTGGTTAGTAAATAATGAAAAACAAAGTATCATACAATCAAAAGTGCTTGGTGATCTCTCCCAATGTAAACCCAATTAATGAGGGGGGAAGGAGAATGCCAAGGTGTGATCCCAATGCTAATGCATATGATGAGATAGCATAAGGGATATTAAGGTCAAAATTGGGGTCTTACATGATACAATTAAATGTGCTTGGTGATCTCTCCCAATGCAAACCCAATGAATGAGGGGTAAGAAGGATGCCAAGGTGTGATCCCAAAGCCAATGCAAATGATGAGATGGCATGAGGGATCTTAGGGTCAAAATTTGGGTCTTACACAAGTAAATTCAACAACAATTCTTAGAGACATCTAGAATACCTGACTCAGCGGGGATAATAACTGGTTTTAACGATGATTCGTAGCAACAACTGGAATACTTGACTCAACTAGAGAGAAATGACAAGTACGGTGACGATTCTTAGAAATAACTAAACTTCCTGACTCAGTGGGGAAAAAAGTCTTTCACTGGCGATTCCTAGTAACAACTGGAATACCTGACTCAACTGGGTATATAAATCGAAATAGTTCCGCGATGATTCCTAACAACGGCTAGAAATACGTGACCCTGATTGGGATATATTTCTCAGGAAGGTACAATGACTATTCTTAGTTAAGGCTAAGAATACCTGACTCAGCTGAGGAAATACATAAGTTCAGTGGCGATTCTCACCTCACGACCATATGTGAGCCAATATTCAAGTTGTTTCGTAAATATCAGGTAGTCATGTGGAATGACAATTTCCAAAATTCTTTTGAGAAGATCAAAGAGTATTTGCAAGAACCTCCAATTCTAATGCCTCATATGCAAGAAAGACCCCTTATCATGTACCTAACGGTTCTTAAGGGATCCATGGAGTGTGTTATCGGTCAACATGATGAAACAGGTGGAAAAGAAGGTCACCGACTGCGAAAGTAGGTATTCAATGCTTGAAAAGATGTTAAAATAATAAATATGCTTGTTTTGATTCATTTTTTAAGGGAAAGACATTTGGTCATTTTAAGGAGAATACTCAACTAGTCCCTCACAAGTATGAGAACTTTCCATCATCATGAGAATGGCTCCAACTTGGATAAAAATCTACAAGTATGCCATTATCTCTCTTAGATGGAAAAGAATCATCATCAATACTATAGAGATATGAGAATTATATCTCAACTATGGAAATGACTCATGTTTAAACTTTGAGAAAAGTTTTAAAAGAAAAAGTGCACATAGGGAACAAAATAATTTGAATGAGTTCATGCATTTTTTAAGTATTTGAAAATGGTCTAAATATGCTTAAGATGAGTTAACATTTATTAGGAAATGGTTTTGAAAATCACTTGAAAAGGGTCAAGGTTTATTGAGAAAGTGGTCCAAGTTGAAAAACAAAAATGTTTTGAAAAAAAGAGAGGGGAGATTTAAAAATTTAAGAAGGAGAGGATAAGAAGAGACTATCCTAGAGCATGAAGTAAAAGCTATGGAGGAAAGATCTCACCAAGAAATAGCAAACTTTATGACATAAGTCAAGCAAGAATTCCCTTTTTTGGATTAAGCCTCAAGCAAGCCAAATAAGCAAATAATAATCAGTGTATCAAATGAAACAAAAGTAACTTAACTAAGTCTCCAAAGGAAGTCCAAAGTCAAATGTATCAGATTAATTCCAAGGTCTCACATCACAAGTCCATGAATTAGGAGAACCAATTTCCTTTTAGGTTTTTATTTATTAGTGTCTTAAAGGGAAAGAAGTCAAAATGGACAAAGAACAAATGACATAATCACAAATAATATGATATGAAATTCTAAATATAAAATATAAAGTAAATGACATAAAATAAAAGAGCATAAAGTAAATGACTTGGAAGTAAAATTTAATACAAGTAAAATGTTAGTAAATGATGTTAGTAATCAAAATGAAAGATGGTTTGGTCATTTTTTAGAAAACACTCAACTATTCACTCATAAGCATGAAAACATGAACCTATACATCATTATAAGAAGGGGTCAAACTTGGATAAAAATCAACAAGTATGCCACTAGCTCTCACAAATGAAAAAGGGAGAAATGTTTTCATACAATACCATGAGGAGTAGGAGACTTACAATCTCACTTATAAAAATTCCTTTGCTTTATGGACGAATTTAGCGTTATGTTAAGCAATTGTAATTGGACTTATGTAGAAGTCACAATTATCTGAGGCCGGTCAATATTAATGTTAGTGTTAATATATGTTAGAGAAATAATATGTAAATCCTCCTCCTAAAGTCATGCCACACAAAAAAGAAAAAAAAGGAATGATCAAACACAAAGGCTAGGAGGATGGTCCATTACTTCATTCCACATGTCATGACATTGAGGAAAAACTTATGCATCAATCCAAAGTATCTTAAATGATCCATGATCAATTATGAGGTAGATTTGAAATGGTGAAAGTTTATCAAGTACCAATCCATACATCATGAACAACATGGACACAAACCATCCAATTGATCAAAGGGTAAAGAAAGAGATGAAGAAGAAGGGAACAAGAGAAGTCACACGCAAATTGGACCAAAGGTTTGATCAAGTCATCATTAAAATCAACCATCCATTTTAGTGGATTAGGGTTTTCACCCCATCAACACCTAAGATCCATTGAGTTTGATGAGACTTATGGTCCAAACCATCATGATCCAAGGCCAACAAAAGTTCACAAAGGCCACACAAATATCAAATGCAATTAAATAAAATAAAAATGCACCAAAAGTATTTTTAAATGAATTTTAAAATAGAAATAAAGTGAAAAATCCATAAAGTTCTTCAAATGGCCAAGAAAATTATGGAAGGTTGGAAATAAAATAAGAAACATGTAATAGTTTTCTTAGAATTTAAAAATGCATAAAAGTATTTTTTTAACCAATTAAAACAAAGGAGAAAAGATAAAATTCATAAATAAAAAATAGAAAATCAGTGAAATAAAATGTGGAAAAATAAAAATCAGATGAAGAAAAATAAAAGAGAATTTTAGAAAATTTTTGGGGATTTTTTGGATGAAAATGGAATTACTATAAATTTTAAAAGAAAAATAATTCAAATCAGAAAAAACACGAAGCGTTGGATCACGCCTCATTAATTGACGTGGCAGATCCAACACTCATCAGGTTAGGGTGCGCAATGGAACACGCTACAAGCAGCACACAAAAACCAATTCAAATCCAACCAATCCGAATATTTCAAATGTCCAACGTGTTTGGCCGAACTCAGATGACCTGGAACACTCTGGTCATCTTCTCCGACGAGCTCTCACCGGAGTTTCATCATTTGGTAAATTTAGAACACGAGACCACCACCATTGTGATCCTCTTCTTATCCTGAATTCCACCTTATGTTCCAAATTCATTTATATAGACTGAGCAAAGGGAATTTTAGAGAAGTTTCAGAAGCAAGCAAGCCACGAAAAATAAAATCAAATGATGAACGCGATCAATCAACTCCAGCTAAGTTAGAGAAAAGCATCAGAGAGTGAAGAATTACATTGTGGTAACTTGTTTGAGTTTAAATGATGCTCAGAACTTCCTTGTCCAGATGGTGATCAGAAGTTGATGAAACTCGATCTGGTCAGAGCACTTCAGAAGGTCTCAGAGCTTGCGAATTTTTGTATAAGCTTCAGAGGATGCCGAAGATGCTAATGGAATCAAGAAATTGGATTGAAACAAGCTGAAACTCAAAACACGATAGTTGAATTTTTTTGGAAAATTTCATGTTGTAGCAGGGATTTCTTGGCTCTCAAAATCTTGAAAATGAATGCAGAAACTTCCTCTATTTATAGGGAATGTGTTTGGATCCAAATACGTGTGGAATGATGTTGAATTCGTGCAAAACAAATTTGACCCAAATGTTAGAAAAGTGTGACTTGTAACTCATCAAAACTTAGCCAAATGATGTGTTTCAAGGATCAATTAACTTATGGAGACTTGGTTAAACATGTTTAGGTCCAAAAAACATTCTAATTTGGCTTGGATTTGAGATTAGTGAAGTTCAAAATTCGGGCAATGGCAATTTCGTTAGTTGCAAGTTACAATGTTCAACCCAATGGGGAACCCTACTCAGGAGACTTTTTTATCCCATTCTTTTTGCAATGTGTTAATATCATGGAAAATATTAGAATGTGCCAAGAAAGGTTGTATTTGGATGCTTGAGCACAAATTTATGTCATGTTGAAGTTGGCATGAAAAAATGATCATATAACTTAGAAAAATTTGAGTGCTTCATGGTTGAAAATGACCTGTAATGTCTCAATGAATTCCACGACTTTCTAAGAATAGTTTAACCTTAATAATTGGTCATGGCGGGTCAATCCAGTATAAATATTACTCCTAATATTTATACATATGTTTAAGACTTGATAACTCCTTATCCATGATCATGTGATCATCAGTCTATATACATAATAGTCTTAATGCTTTAATGTTATGTCACTTCACAACAAAGCTCGACTATGGATACTTTAAGAATAATGTCCTTATGTTTAATGGGATCTCATGATTAAGTCACACTTGATACATTAAACGGACTAGCTATTCTAGGGACTTTATTAAACAAGCATAATAAAGAAAAACCCTTTTATTATTAATAAATAATTTGATACAAGTACCAAAAGTATTGGCCTCTAGGGCTTACACCAACAATCTCCCACTAGCACTAGAGAAAATTAGACATACCCATAATACCCATAGATCTAGTATGTCCATCATGCTTCTACTGCGCAAGAGGCTTTGTCAGTGGGTCAACAATATTGTCGAGTGTAGGTACTCTGCATATTTTCACATCTCCTTTATTTATTATCTCTCGAATGAGGTGATAACGCCTAAGTATGTGTTTGGATCGTTGGTGAGATCTAGGCTCCTTAGCTTGTGTGATAGCACCATTGCTATCACAATAGAGATCAATGGGATCCACAATGCTAGGAACTATGCCAAGTTCACTAATGAACTTCTTGATCTAAATAGCTTCCTTTGATGCACTTGAGGAAGCAATATACTCAGCCTTGGTTGTAGAATTAACAACTGTATCTTAGTTTGAACTTTTCAAGCTCACAATGCCAGCGTTTAAGCAGAACACATAACCAGATTGCAATCTAAAGTCATCCTTATCTATCTGGAAGCTAGCATCGGTGTATCCAATTACAACAAGCTCTTCCTGATCTCCATATATCAAGAATGAGTCCTTAGTCATTCTCAAGTACTTAAGATATTCTTGACAGCTACCCAATGAGCATCACTGGGTTCAGATTGGTACCTACTCATTGCACTTAAAGCATACGATACATCTGGTCGAGTACATAACATGGCATACATGATAAATCCTATTGCAAATGCATATGGAATCTTATTCATGCGATCCATTTCTTCCTTAGTTGAAGGGGATTGTGTTTTTGATAGACACGTGCCATGTTGCATAGGTATGAATCCTTTCTTAGAATCATGTATATTAAAGCGTCTCAACACTTTGTTTATGTATGTACTCTGACTTAGGCCAAACAGTTTTTATGATCTATCTCTATAGATCCTGGTTCCTAATATATAGGATGCTTCACCTAGGCCCTTCATAGAAAATCATTTCCCCAACCAAGTCTTTACTTTTTGAAGGATAAGGACATCGTTTCCAATGAGTAATATATCATCTACATATAATACCAGGAAGACGATCATGCTCCCACTAACCTTCTTGTAGACAGAAGGCCCATTTTCATTCTTGATGAATCCATATTGTTTTATAGTTTCATCAAAATGAAGATTCCAGCTTCTGGAAGCTTGCTTCAATCCATAGATTGATCTCTATAACTTTCATACCTTTTAGGCTTCTTCTAGTATACACATCCTCAAGAAGACTCCAACTAAGGAAAGCAGTTTTGACATCCATCTTCCATATTTCATAATCATGATATGTAGTGATAGCAAGTAAAATCCGAACATATTTAAGAATTGCAATTGGTGAAAAGGTTTCATCATAGTCAACCCCATGAATTTGTTTATATCCTTTTGCAACCGGTCTTGCCTTATAGGTATGTGTTATTTGTTGATAATCAAAGCTCTATTCATCCTGGTAAGAATCTGACTTTTCCTAATAGGTCCAAACACATTGATGTGAGATATCATTGGATAGATTATGTTTTGGATGCTAAGTTGTTAGAGTTATCTAAAGTTCATACAAACGATAATGGTTCTGATATGATTACTAAATCATTACCAAGAGGTAAATTTGAAGCTTGTTGTGATGTCATCGATTTAGTGATTTCCTCCATATTATTGTGAGAGGGATATTTGTTAGGTTTGGGCTTCCTTCCTATGTGGAGAAAGGCCCAAATATGATTAGACCATTTGTCTCACTTATTTAAGTGAAGAAGATAAATTTAAGGTTGAGAGCGATAGAGAGAAAATAAGGATTCAAAAGAGAGAAAAGAGGATATAAACTTATTCTCATTTTTCTGCAACCAGACACACTCAATTGACGATCCTCGATTTGTTAATCGTCAGATCAAGCTCAAATTATTAGTGTTGGTTCGAAACTGATCTTTCTAACTTTTAACCGTTCATAATTTCAAAACAAGTTCTGAGCCAAAAGATATCTACTTTGCACTAAAGTTGTAGATTTGGGTAATTTTTTAGCTTTTTTATTCTAATTTATAATCTAGTTTTCTTTATGATTTGCGGTTGTTAGCACTAGTTTATGAATCACTTTAAGACTCTCTTATACCCTTAATTGATTATAGTGGATCTATTTCTTTATTTTGGATGATCATGGTTTTTACTCTCATATTGAGGGGTTTTCCACGTTAAAAATATCATTGTTCTTTTGTGCTTTTATTTGTTCGATTTACCGTCTTATATTTGTTATTGGTCCTCAAAGTTCCTACAGGTGTGGGGAATTTTATATCTGCTACATATTGGTCTATTATTGTATCTTAATTTCCCATCAAATTCATCCTCTAATGTTTTTCTTGGAACAGTAACACAAACAGATAAGGGTTTTTGGGCATTGTCTTCCCAAAACAACTATAGCCCTTGGATAATAGATTCAGATGCATTTGAACAAATGATTACTTATTCTCATATACTCAGTTCCTTTTATTCTAGGTCATGTTCTTAAAACGTTAGGATAGCTGAGTGGTAGTTAGTTTATTGAAGGAAAATTCCTTTTAAAAACTTTAAGGAAAATCACTTTGTCATATATTTTACATGTTCATAAATTTTCTTGAAATCTTTTGTTTGCTCGTAAATTCTCTAGAGAGAATAATTGTTTTATTCTTTTCCGTTTTTCTACTTGTGATTTTTAGGACTTGAACTTGGGGAAGATAATAGGAATTTCTAAAGAGATAAATGAGTTGTACAATGATTTATGGTTTTCGATCAGGATCAAGTTATATTATGACATAAACAATTATGTCATCATAGTTTTTCTTATCTTAAGCGGTTATTTCCTGAATTTTCCAAAGAAATCAATTATTCCCAATTTCATTGTGAAACTTGTCACTTAGCTAAATCTTAGAGTGAATTGGTTATGAGAAGGTGGTTTGATTTAAGATTGAAGATCTTAAAAGATTTGCAGTTTAGTAAGTTGTGTACAGCTGAAGGAGAATCAAGATTCAGATATGTGTTGCTTGATAATTAAAATAAATTAAGGATAATTTGACAACTTATAATGCCTCACCATTTATTTCGGTGCCATTGTCTCCTTTATAGTAGGTTGTTTTGACCAATGTTATGATATGGAGGTTGTGAGTATCCTTAAGAATTGAATTTAATGACTTGACAAAGTTTGTTGTCATGTTTTTTCTATCATCGCAATTTATATCATACACTCAAATCCTCGATTTTCTATAAATAAATCAATATATATATATATATATATATATATATATATATATATATAATTTGTATGGCATCTAGAATCTTACAAATCTCAAAGAAGAATCAAAAGTGTCATGTGGGCTCAAGTTTAATTCCTCTCACCACCAAATTACATTGGTTATTAATCAAGAAAATCACAGTCCTTCCTTACAGATTCAAATTGGACAAAATCTCAAAGAATTATTAAGCTAACTATAACAACAAGCTAAAGATAAAGAAAGTTTGACCCAAGTTGATGTTGACATTCAACAACCATAGACATATTTTTCATCCTTAACTTCTATTGGAAATGATGTTCAATGATGCAAATATAGTCTTGGTCAACTCTTAAATTCTTAGGCCTAAAAGGTAAAATGCCAATGAATTATTCTAGAGGAGTGTGTGTTGAAAGAATAATCAGATTGTGCACGCTCTTAACCCTCTTCTCAATGCTTTGTGTTTAATCAAGGAAATCACAGTCGATATAAACTTGTGTTGAACATTACCAAAATGAACAATAGAGTATAACATAATGGTGGAAGTGTAAAAATTTAGGAGAACATTGATTATTTTTATTAGATCAAGCATAAACTCGTCGTTTGATGAACTGATTTGTGTTGCCTCCCAGTTGGATCTAGCCAAAAAAAATATATAACAATTTAAGATTAAATTAAATAAAAGAAGACAATCAAAAGGAAAATGCATATTTATAAGAAAAAAAATGAATGATAATTTTTAAAACAAAACAATGTTATTAGCGTTTAACTATTGCTAACATATCATCAAAACCAATTCAAACATAATAACATATAAGCAAATGAATTATAAATCAACAATAAAGATTATATTTATTGTTCTACATCAATGCGAGATAGCATGGTTTGAGAAGAGATCTATATCTCCATCAATATAGTTTTGATGATCAACGTTGATTTTGGTTTGTCATGTATAACTTAGCAAAACCACTCATTTGTTGCCTCTCAACTGGATCTAGTAAAAACAAGATGACGCAATTTAAGATTAAACAAAACAAAAGAAGATAACTAAAAAGGAGATGCAGTTAATTCCAAAACAAAACAAATGATATGAGATTTTTCATGTATATCTTGGTTTTAAAAAAACGATGGTTCCAATGGCATAATTATTGCTAACATATCATCAAAATCAATTCAATCATAATAATATATAATCTAATGAGCTAAAAATCAATAGTAAAGATCATATTTACCTCTCTACATCGATGGGATATGGCAGGGTTTGGAAAGGGATCAAGATATCCATCGATATAATTTGGAGAATCGGCGTTGATTCTTGTTTGTCTTGTAAAACAAAACGAAACCACTCATTTATAAGGACTTCGGTAAATTAGGGTTTGTGTTAGGTTATGTTTTTTATTATCTAATATATATATATATATATATATATATATATATATATATATATATATATATATATATATATATATATATATATATATATATATATATATATATTATTTTTCATATAAAAATATCACATAAAAATTGAATTTATTGATGCCTCAAATAAATTTCACAAAAGAACTAAAAAAAAATCTTTTACTTTTTATTTAGTAGCCGAATGATTAGAATTAAGTGGGTTGTCGAAGGTTTGAACCCACGCCCTCATAGCCGAATGTATTCACATAGCTACCTAATGAATTGCCTTAACTGGACAAATATTATACTTTTTATTAAAGAAAAAATATAGTTATACTATTTGTTGTAAGTTCTTAATTTTGTAACATCAAAAAATATATTAAAATTTGTAAACAAGTAATATGGTCAGAGCTTGATCATTTTGTATGTAATTTAACACAATATTCGTAAGGTTTCAATATTTCCTAAAAATATGTTATGACAGAGGGACTAAATTGAATGATAATCTATATTGTAAGTGGTTAAATAGTTCGGCTCTTGCACTTTCGAGTATCAAAATACTCATTTCCTAGAGTTAAAAGTTGAAACACAAAATAACTTTTTAAAGAGTTCATGGTCGAATGGAGTGAATTTTGGCTTCGTGAAAGAACTTTAGGAGGATATCAAAACTATTTTGATCATGATTATGTTGGTGTTTCATAGTCATGGGCGGATAGTCAAAGAAGAAAATTCTTCTTTCATAGTGTTAATCCCAAAGAAGAAGAATCCGACAAAACTATATGAGTTTAGTCCAATTTTTCTAATAGGCTGAACCTATAAGGTTGTAGAAAAGGTTCTAGAAAACAAAACTATCAACTATTCTAGTCTATTTCCTCTCCTTTTGTAAAGCTCCGTCAGGTATTGTCTCAAAACTTGAATGCATGTTTAAAATTTTCTTGTATGGTGGGATAAAGTATGAGAGGAAAATTAGTTGGGTGAAATGGGATAGGATTTTCAAGCCAATCAATGAGGGAGACTTGGGTATAAGAATTTTGAGAGTTTTAACGAGGACCTTTTGGATAAATGGAGGTCGAAAATCATATGAGATAGGAGTGGTGTGTGGTATAGAACATTGGCTTGTAGATATGGTGAGATCGAAGGTTTTTGAATTTAAATAATGGAAAATGTTTGTTATGGTGGATAAATATATGTAACTTGGATATAACTTCTATAGACTATGCTGAATAATATTCGATTAAAGAGAATTATAGGGTAATGATGCTTGAAAATAGGACAAAACCTAATGGTTTTTGTCAAAGATTTGGCACAAAGTAATGCCTTCTAAAGTGTCTTACTTAGTATGGAGAATGTTTCATAATAGGTTCCCAACTAATGAGAACTTAGTGAGGGTTTCATTGGCCTAGATTCACATTTATACGTTGGTGGGTGTGTTATAGACCAAACAATGTCTAACCTTTTTTTAGTGTCCCATTTTAGTAGGTACATGGTGTTGGTTCTATGTGTTGGCATCAATTTTGGTAAAACCTAGAGTTATCACAAGTTGTCACGCGTGTTGTCTTGACATGTGATATCAGTCTCCTGCAGGATGTTTGAATATAGCTAAGATGTCAAACCCGATGTTAAGACATGTGTATACAGAACATTCAGTCTGAATGTTATGTATCTTAAGATTGCGTTTTTCATGCAAATTTGTGTGTGATTATGTGGAGATTGAATACGCTGTTCAAGGAGTAATTTGATTTAAAACCAGATTGATTTATTTTCCAATAAGGGATGATTAGTTGTCGTGAATGAGAAGATACGCAAGGAAAATAGATTTAGGATTTTATGATGCCCAGGCCCATTCAAAAGCTTATATTTAAAGGCCATGTAAAACCTGGTTTTAACACACAAGAAACAAACGAAATAGTGAGAGAGTTTAAGGGTTTTAGTCTTGTGCGAGCTTGTGAATTGTGAGCCATTCATTCATCGTATTGATGATTGAATTGGACTGACTTTTGTGTTGTAATTTGTCCACTCTAAGCTTTGAAGCATGAGTGTGTGTTTACTTGGTTGAAGCTTTTAAGCAAGATCAAGTATGTGCTCTTGAAGAGTCTCTTCTTTCTTTGTAATATTTGTTTTTATATCAGTGTTGTGATTGAGGGGGAGTGAGTAGGGTCTCATATCTAAGAGTTCTTAGATAGAAGTCACACGGGTAGAGATTAGGTGAAAAGACTGTAACTTGAAGTTGTTTACTGAGAGTCTTTGAACTAATTTTGTTTAGTGGATTTCCTTCCTGGTTTGGTAGCCCCCAGACGTAGGTGAGTTTGCACCGAACTGGGTTAACAACTGCTTGTGTCACTTGTTCTATTATTTCTTTGTCTTTTATCCTGTTTATATTTTAGTTGTTGTTCAGATATTAGTGTCGTGACATTACCTTCGACATCTCATATCTGATACCAGAATTTCAATTGGTATCAGAGCATGCATCCTGCTCTGGTTCTGGGTGAGATCTTGCGACGTTACTTTCTGGTACTATGGATAGAGACAGAGGATCTGTTCACAGACCACCAATTTTGGATGGATCTAACTATGACTACTGGAAACCTGGAATGGTAGCCTTCTTGAAATCTTTGGATAATAAGGCTTGGAAGGTTGTTCTAACAGGCTGGGAACATCCCTTCATTACTAAGGAAGGAAAAGTTACAACTGATAAGAAGGCTGAGGAAGAATCGACCAAGGAGGAGGATGAACTAGCTCTTGGAAACTCTAAAGCATTGAATGTTATATTCAATGGGGTTGATAAGAACATCTTCAGACTAGTGAACAACTGTGAGGTGGCTAAAGATGCTTGGAATATTCTCAAAACCACTCATGAAGGTACCTCTAGAGTGAAGATGTCTAGATTGCAGCTGCTTACTCTAAGTTTGAGAATTTGAGGATGAAAGAAGGTGAAAGTATTCATGACTTCTATATGAATATCCTCGAAATTGCTAATGCCTCAAGAGCTCTGGGTAAGAAGACGTCAGATGAAAAACTTGTGAGGAAAATTCTCAGATCACTTCCCAAGAGATTTGCCATGAAAGTGACAGCCATAGAAGAATCTCAAGACATCTGCAATATGAGAGTGGATGATCTAATTGGATCCCCCCAAACATTCGAGTTAGGAATGAGTGATGGATCTGAAAAGAAATCCAAAAGCATAGCCTTTATGTCAAACACTGAAGAGAAAGAGGAAGACAGTGGTCAGGATACTGATGAAGATCTGGCAAATGATGTAGTATTACTGGGGAGACAATTCAACAAACTCCTGAAGAGGATGGATGTAAGGTCAAAGTCTAATGTCAAGAATAACTCATTTGACATCAGTAGGTCCAATGATGCTAGAAGAAGAACAAAATCTTAAGAAAAATCCAAACAGGGCAAAGGAATTCAGTGCCATGAATGTGAAGGGTATGGACACATTAGAGCTGAATGTGGGACCTACCTCAAGAAACAGAAGAAGAGTCTTGTTGCTACTTGGTATGATGAAAGTGAAACAGAAGGAGAGTCTGCCAATCTTGTGACTGCCTTGATTGGAAGATGGGGTTCTGATGAAGACTCAAGTGATGATGAAGTAACATTTGATGAATTAGCTACTACCTACAGAAAGTTGTGCTACAGAAGTGAAGAAGTGTGTCAACAAGTGGAGAATCAGAAGAAAATGATAACCCAACTAGAGGATGAGAAGACAGAACACTTAGAAACCATTTCTAAGTTGAAGATCGAAGTCGTGTTCCTGAACTCCAAACTGGATGAGATGACAAAGTATGTCAGAATGCTAAATAATGGATCTGACACCTTAGACAAAATCCTCTAGACTGGAAAGATGGAAGGAGACAAGTCTGGCCTTGGGTTCAATGAATCCACTCCTGAGTGTAGTCACACTGGTAGAAAAGCAAAGATGTCACATCATGTGTCTCAACATCACAAGGAAAGACAACATAAAGGAAAACACCAAAGATGGAGATGTCATTATTGTGGGAAATTTGGCCACATAAAACCATTCTGCTTTAAGTTGTATGGCTATCCTAGTCCTACTCATCATCAACCTAGACCCAAACACCATATCCCTGTTAACAGAAAATAGTGGGTTCCTAGGGCCGGTGCTACTAACTTGATAGCTCACACTTCCTTTAGAGTTTCAGCCAAAGAAGACTGGTATTTTGACAGTGGATGCTCCAAACACATGACTGGAAGCAAAAACCTTCTAATTGACCTTCAACCTCATGCCACCAGCTATGTGACTTTTGTTGATGGAGAAAAGGGGAAATCAAGGGCATTGGAAAGATAAACTGTCCTGGAGTCCCTAACCTTGATAATGTGCTGCTTGTTAAAGGATTAACTGCAAACCTGATCAGCATCAGTCAATTATGTGACCAAGGTCTAAATGTGAACTTCACAAAAACTGAATGTTTGATTACTAATGAAAAAAATGAGGTGATCATGAAAGGAGTCAGGTCTAAGGACAACTGCTATATGTGGAATTCTCAAAAGACTAGTTATTCATCAATGTGTCCTCTAGCTAAAGAAGAAGAAGTGAAACTATGGCATCAAAAACTGGGTCATCTGCATCTTAAAGGAATGAAGAGGATTATATTTGTTGAAGCTGTCAGAGGAATCCCAAAATTAAATATTGATGAAGGAAGAGTTTGTGGTGAGTGTCAGATTGGAAAGCAGACAAAGATGTCACATCAGAAGATCAAACATGACACCACATCTAGAGTGCTGGAACTTCTCCACATGGACTTGATGGGACCTATGCAGGTGGAAAGTCTTTGTGGGAAAAGGTATGCTTATGTTGTGGTGGACGACTTCTCTAGATATACCTGGGTAAATTTTATAAGGGAAAAATTTGATGTGTTTGAGGTGTTCAAAGATCTTTGCCTACGACTTCAAAGAGAAAAAGAGAGTCAGGTTATCAGAATCTGAAGTGATCATGGGAAAGAATTTGAGAACAGTAAATTTGCTGAATTCTGTTCATCTGAAGGAATTGGTCATGAGTTCTCATCTCCTATTACCCCTCAGCAAAATGGTTTGGTAGAAAGGAAAAATAGAACTCTCCAAGAATCTGCTAGAGCTATGATTCATGCTAAGAAGTTGCCTTACCATTTCTGGGTTGAAGCTATGAACACGGCCTGCTATGTTCACAACAGAGTAACCTTGAAGAAAGGGACCCCAACCACTTTATATGATGTCTGGAAGGGAAGAAGACCTACTGTCAAATACTTCCATGTGTTTGGTAGTAAATGTTATATCCTGACTGATCGTGAACAAAGAATAAAAATGGACCCCAAGAGTGATGAAGGAATATTTCTGGGTTACTCAACAAACAGCAGAGCGTTTAGGATTTTTAATTCTAGAAAAAAAGTAATGATGGAATCCATTAATGTTGTTGTTGATGATCAAGAGACTGATGTCACAGACGATGTTGAAAAATCTCTGAATGATGCCCCAGCTGATCTCCTGGACAAAAGTAATGATAGTGAATCCACTCAAGCTGAACCTGAAGCTGATAAAATTAATAAGGGACCCTCTATCAGAATTCAGAAGGATCATCCGAAAGATCTCATTATAGGAGACCCAAATAAAGGGGTCACCACTAGATCAAGGGAAGTGATCTCACATGCCTGTTTTGTGTCCAAGATTGAGCCCAAGAATGTCAAAGAAACCTTAACTAATGAATTCTGGATCAATACCATGCAGGAAGAGTTAGGCCAATTCAAGAGAAATGAAGTGTGGGAATTGGTTCCAAGACCTGAAGGAATAAATGTTATTGGAACAAAAGGGGTTACAAGAATAAATCCGATGAAAAAGGTGTGGTTACTAAAAATAAAGCAAGATTGGTAGCACAAGGATACACTCAAGTTGAAGGAGTTGACTTTGATGAAACATTTTCCCCTGTAGCTCTCCTGGAGTCCATTAGATTACTGCTCAGAGTGGCATGTATTCTGAAATTCAAATTGTTCCAAATGGATGTGAAAAGTGCCTTCATAAATGGCTACTTAAATGAGGAAGTGTATGTTGAACAACCTAAAGGGTTCACAGACCCAAATCTTTCAAAGCATGTGTACAAGTTGAGGAACACCCTCTATGGGTTGAAACAAGCTCTTAGAGCTTGGTATGACAGACTCACAGTGTTTCTCATTGACATTGGATACAGGAAGGGAGGCATTGATAAGACTTTATTTGTCAAAAATGAAGGAGGAAAGCTCATGGTGGCTCAGATAGATGTGGATGATATTGTGTTTGGTGGGATGTCAAATAAGATGGTTCAACATTTTGTTAAACAAATGCAGTCTGAATTTGAAATGAGCCTTGTTGGAGAACTAATCTATTTTCTTGGGCTACAAGTCAAGCAGATGGAAGATTATATCTTTCTATCTCAAAGCAAATATGCCAAAAATATTGTTAAGAAGTTTGGCATGGAGAATGCAAGCCACAAAAGGACACCTGCTCCTACTCATCTAAAAGTGTCTAAAGATGAAAATGGTGTCAGTATGGATCAAAGTCTCTACAGAAGCATGATAGGGAGTCTTCTATATCTCACAGCAAGAAAACCTGACATTGCTTTTGCTATAGGTGTATGTGCTAGATATCAAGCTGAACCAAAGGTGAGTCACATAAACCAAGTGAAAAGGATCCTGAAATATGTCAATGGCACTAGTGACTATGGGATGCTATACACTCATGGATCTGAATCTGTGTTGTCTGGATATTGTGATGATGATTGGGCTGGAAGTGCTGATGATAGGAAAATTACATCAGGAGGATGCTTCTTCTTGGGGAACAACTTAATATCATGGTTTAGTAAGAAACAAAATTGTGTGTCTCTGTCCACTGCTGAAGCTGAATACATAGCAGCTGGAAGTAGTTGCTCTCAACTGGTGTGGATGAAACAGATACTGACTGAATACAATGTCACGCAAGATGTCATGACATTGTACTATGACAACCTGAGTGCTATAAAGATTTCTAAGAATCCTATTCAGCACAGCAGGACAAAACATATTGATATACGTCACCATTTTATTAGAGAACTCGTGGAGGATAAAATTGTAGCCCTAGAGCATGTTGCTACTGAGATGCAGTTAGCTAATATTTTTACAAAAACCTTGGATGCAAATCAATTTGAGTTCCTAAGAGGAAAATTAGGGATTTGTATTTATGAAAATTTGTAGAAATTAATATGGAGTGGAAAAGGTAATCAAATTATTGTCTGCTTTCTTAAAATAAAGCGCTCCCTTTATGGTAAATCATCACCTAGTCTTGGAAATACCATCTATTACCTTTTCACACGCAACCTCACTACCTACTCCAACATTTCCAACTCCATGCTTCTTCCTCAAACTCCTCTGCTAGGGAAACTAAAAAAATTCCACAGAAACGTCAAGATGTCATAACATCAAACTCCATCTGGTTCAAAAACTACTAAGCCTACTCACAAGGATAGCACTCCTTCCATGGACTTTCTCGATGATGAGGTTTTAGATGTGGTTCCTCTGTCAATTATTCCAGGAGAAGCCCTTGATTTAAACCATCCCATGGATGCATATGCTTCTGCATGCCCCAATCAAGGTAACAACTCTAGTATCCCTTCTAGCTCTACTCATGCCACTAGCTCTAAGGAAGATATGCACCATACTGATTGTGTCATAAGAAACCTAGTCACTACAACCCTTAATGAAGGACATTCTGTGAAGGGAGTTTCTACTCCCCTGTCTAGAATGTACCCCTCTTCTGAGGTTGAACCTCATAGTGAGAAGGATGACGATTCCTCTAGATCTGAGAAGGACATGGCTGCTGAAGGTTTGTGCTCTCTAGGGCAAACTGTGTCTGGTAAAAAATCTGTGGCATCTACAACTGTCAATGCTTCACATTCTGAGAAGCATGATTCTGCAAACAATGTGATTGACCTAGAGGATGATAGGTCTGATGATCAAGATGATATCTTACTTCATCACTTAAAGCCAGTTGTAGCTAAGCGTATGAAGACTAGAAGAGGTAGATCTATGGCTGAAATGATGTCAGCTAAAACAACTAAGAAGACTGCTGGTGTAGGTCCTTCCAAATCTTGGAGCAAAGTTGATGTAAAGAAGAGGAAGGTTAGAGAAGTTTCTGAGTCTGACGAAGATGTTGAGGAAGATGTCCCTGACATCTCCCATGTGAAGAGGACCACTGTGAGGAAGTCCCCTGTGAAAGTTGTTGTTGTGCATTTGGATAATATCTCTTTCCATCTTGAAGATGGAGCTGCCAAATGGAAGTTTGTAATTCAAAGAAGGGTGGCTGTAGAGAGAGAGAGTTAGGAAAGGATGTTGTTGAAGTCAAAGAGGTCATAGACCTAATTAAGAATGTTGGGTTAATGAAGACTGTGGTTGGGTTATCTCAATGCTATGAGGGATTGGTTAAGGAATTCATTGTCAATATTCCTGAAGATATTGCTGACAAGAACAGCAAGGAATTTTGCAAAGCTTTTGTGCGAGGTAAGTGTATCACATTTTCTCCCACTGTCATTAACAAGTTTCTAGGAAGAAGTATAGAGCGTGCAGGTGAATTAGAAGCTATAGACAATGAAGTCTGTAGAGAAATTACAGCAAGGCAGGTGAAAGAGTGGCCTAGTAAAAAGCATCTTCCTGCTAGGAAGCTGACTGTTAAGTATGACATATTGCATAAAATAGAATCTACAAATTGGGTGCCTACCAACCACATTTCCACAATTTCTAATAATACCCTTGGAAGATTTATCTTTGCTGTTGGAACCAAACTCAAATTTGACTATGGTAGGTTTATGTTTGAACAAATTGTCAAGCATGCTTCTACTAACACAGTGAAGCTGCCTATAGCCTTTCCCTTCATCATTTGTGGGATTATCTTGAGTCAACACCCTAGGATTATGAGCACTAATGACCTACCAAGTAGAAGAAAACCTGCTCTGTCAGTACACTATAAATTGTTTGAGGCAGTCATGTCGAAGACATTGTCATGACATCTGTTGTGAAAAAGCCAGCCTCAAAAGTTGGACATATTGTTGAGTTGAAGGAAACGTGTAAAGAGCTGGGTGCAGGGATAAGGGTAGCAACAACTAGGAAAGAATCGTTGGAAGCCCTGATTGCAAGCTTGGAGCGAGCTGAAGGTGAGAATATTGAACAGGCTAAGG
The DNA here is from genome assembly GCF_024323335.1 of Lathyrus oleraceus. Taxonomy (NCBI): domain Eukaryota; kingdom Viridiplantae; phylum Streptophyta; class Magnoliopsida; order Fabales; family Fabaceae; genus Lathyrus; species Lathyrus oleraceus. The sequence goes on along the minus strand of NC_066583.1, from coordinate 479,737,192 downwards.
AAGCTGAAGCCCAAACCTCTAGTGAGAGGTTTGTAACTAATAATGAGACAAGTGGAAATTATGTTTCAAAAGTTGATGAAGCTGCAAGCTCAAGCTCCTCTGATTAGCTCCTTTGAAGTTGACCCACATTCATGTGATGATGTTTTTCTTGCTGTGTTGATGGATGTTCTGGATTTTGGCAGTATTGTTCTGCTGCTTTGATGTTTATGTTTATGGATTTTCTGGATTTTTGGTTTGTATCTCGGCTTGTTTAAAGTTGCTTTGTACTTGGTTCTGTAACCCTTAACTTTTGACATTCTGAATCTTGACTGAATAGACATTTATTTTGTCTCTTTCGTCTCTTTTGGCTAAAAAGGGGGAGAAGTAGAAATATGTTATAGATATTGTTACAAATGATGCTGGAGATGATGATGTTGGAGATGATGTTGGATGGGGAAGTGTTGTGTCTGTGTATAGCAGACAGGTGCTAGCTGAAGGGGGAGGTGGTGTGTTTTGAGCACAAGCGCATGTGTGTTTACTGTGTGTTTACTAGTTGCTATTTTTACTAGTAATGTGTGTATGTTTACTTCTGTTGCTGAACTGATATTGTGGTTATTTTCTTGTGAAACGTATGACCTGATGTATGTTTTAGCCAAAATTTGCCAAAGGGGGAGTTTGTTGGTTCTATGTGTTGGCATCAATTTTGGTAAAACCTAGAGTTATCACAAGTTGTCACGCGTGTTGTCTTGACATGTGATATCAGTTTCCTGCAGGATGTTTGAATATGGTTGTGCAGGATTTAGCTAAGATGTCGGACCCGATGTTAAAACATATACAGAACATTCAGTCTGAATGTTATGTATCTTAAGATTGCGTTTTTCATACAAATCTGTGTGTGATTATGTGGAGATTGAATGCGCTATTCAAGGAGTACTTTGATTTAAAACCAGATTGATTTATTTTCCATTAAGGGATGATTAGCTGTCGTGAATGAGAAGATACGTAAGGAAAATAGATTTAGGGTTTTATGATGCCCAGACCCATTTAAAAGCTTCTATTTAAAGGCCGTGTAAAACCTGGTTTTAACACACAAGAAATGAACGAAATAGTGAGAGAGTTTAAGGGTTTTAATCTTGTGTGAGCTTGTGAATTGTGAGCCATTCATTCATTTTATTGATGATTGAATTGGACTGCCTTTTGTGTTGTAATTTGTCCACTCTAAGCTTTGAAGCATGAGTGTGTGTTTACTTGGTTGAAGCTTTTAAGCAAGATCAAGTATGTGTTCTTGAAGAGTGTCTTCTTTCTTTATAATATTTGTTTTTATATCACTGTTGTGATTGAGGGGGAGTGAGTAGGGTCTCATATCTAAGAGTTCTTAGATAGAAGTCACACGGATAGAGATTAGGTGAAAAGACTGTAACTTGAAGTTGTTTACTGAGAGTCTTTGAACTAATTCTGTTTAGTGCATTTCCTTCCTGGCTTGGTAGCCCCCAAACGTAAGTGAGTTTGCACCGAACTGGGTTAACAATTGCTTGTGTCACTTGTTCTATTGTTTCTTTGTCTTTTATCCTGTTTATATTTTAGTTGTTATTCATATATTAGTGTCGTGACGTTACCTTTGACATCTCATATCTGATACCAGAATTTCACATGGTATATGGTTTGTAGCTGGATCAACGTATCCATAATATTTAAAAGAGAATGGTTGTCCTGTCTTATGCTATTCGAATCAAAAGATTGCATGTTGGAAATGAAAGATTGCATGCCAACAAATTAAAAGTGATGTGATTTACTTGTATTTGGAGCATATGGAAAGCAAGAAACGATAAAGTTTTCAATAACATACACGTTTTATTAGAGCAAGTGTTTGAATCAACACTAAGGAGTTTATGGAATTGGATAAATAACAAATCTAATTGATTATTTTGTTGTGTGTCCCATTGGTACTTGTCCTCTAATTCTCGACTACTAGGTAGTTATTGCCCTGGAACGTATGTTTGGTGCAGCGGTGCATTGGAATTGGGATGCTCGGGTTGCTTGGTTGTTGAATGGTGGTTGGTTTATATCAGTTTGGATCTCATACTTAAGGGGAGTCTTAAATAAAAAGTCATTGGGTAGTGTTAGGAAGAGGGTTTGAATAACATAGGGTTTGTTGGTTCATATAAGACTGATTGTACTACACTACTAATAGTGTATTTCCTTTCTTGGATTGTGTCGCATCTCGAAAAATTTGATTCCTCGTGATGGTCGTGGAAAAAATAGTTCAAACAGAGTCTCCACCGAACTTTATTTATTCCAATGAAGGAATAAGAAAACATCTATAAAACCTTTAGAAATAGAATAATGATCGTCACAACCATATTCGGGTTCGGGAGTCGATTACGCAAGGGGAAGGTATTAGCACCCCTCTCGTCCGTTATACTCAACGGGAACCTTTTAGTTTAATTTGTGATTTGAATGTTAGCTAATGTTATTTGTTTTCTTTGAGTGATAAAAAGATTAAAAATAGAGATGAATGGAAACCTCAGAAGGAGGGAAAAGGGAGGTTTTTTATTAGTTTGCTCGCGAAGATCTAGCAATCTCCTACCTATGTATCCTTATGGTGCAATAAGAAAATCAGAGCATTCGTAGTTCGGGGAACTACGGTTGGTTGGTGTCTTTTAGCGAACAACTATTTAGATCGTGTTCTAAAGGCTAAACATTACTCTCAGCGGAGGCTTAATCACTAGTTTGTTATGCGCGTTATAAGGGATTAAACAGCGTTCTTTCTGAAAAGAGTTTTGGTCACACGGGGGTGACTAGTTGGACTTGATATGTTAAATGTTTTGTTTGATTGGTTTCGATCGCACATGGGCGAGAAAAAGATATATTTGATGTGTTGAGATATTTTTGTTGGATGACGATTACTCGGATAGTCGAGTAAGGTAACTCGTACCTAAATAGTCGAGGAGAGGAATCAAAGGCTCTAGACCATCTCCATTTTCATCCTTAATTGTAAAAGGATTTGATAATAGTTAAGGTGTTTTGAATGGATGGCGAATACTCGGATAGTCGAGTAAGGCAACTCGTATCCTAATAGTCGAGGAGAGGAATCGAAGGCTCTAGACCATCTCCCTTTTCATCCTTAATTGATTATAAAAATAAGTTTATGTATGGTTGATGTTTTTAGATAAACGACAAGTACTTGAATGACTGAGTAAGATAACTCATATCCAAGTATTTGAGGAGAGGATCGAAGGCTCAAGACCATTTCCCTTTTCGTTTAGTTTATTATGAAAATGTTTTGATTTAGTCGGGTTAGAAGTTTGTAGAGAAATGACAATTGTTTGACTAACCGAGTAAGAGAACTCGTATTCAAACAATCGAGGAGAGGAGATGAAGGCTCAAAACCATTTCCCTTTTCATTTCTAAAGGAAATGGTATGTAACTGCGATTAGGTATTTTAATTGGATAAAAATACTCGATGTTGGATCGAGGTTTGAAATTGTGTTTGCGGATAACTTAGATTATATTTAGTGTATCAATCATCTACTTGATTAATTAAAATCGAATAGGTTTCATTGTAAGAAAGTCCAAGAGTAAGCTATGTGAGGTTGGTGACGATGCATAAAAGCGATCGACTTACAAAGGTATGGAATTGGGGGCTCGATATTGAATGCTATGTGAGGTTGGTGGCGATGCATAAAAGAGACCGGCTTACAAAGGTATGGAATTGGGGGCTCGATATTGAATCGAGAATTGTGTGATCTTTAAATGATTTTATCATGGTTTTGAATTGATGATGAAATTGAATGGATTTGAATTTGAGGATGATTTGAAATGGTGATAGTGAAAGAAATCGATCATCATTTAATTATCCAAATTAATTGATTAAAGTTTGATTAAATCGATTAATTAAGTTAATTAATATTAATTATCAAAATTATTTAATTAAATCAAATAATCAAGTTAATTAAAACCAATTAATCCAAATTAACTAATTAAACAAAAAATAATTAATTAATTAATTTAATTAGAATGAAAACAGAATAAGTAACAATGTCGATCCAAAACGATAATGTGCTCAAAAAAACCGGTTCGTACGTAATGACCACATGAGTAATATCATATGTAAAATCAAAACACGGTGAAAATATTCTATTGATGTATTGGAAGTTGGTCGGCATAACGACATGTAATTTTCGAATCCGAGATAAAGTCTGATTTAACACAATGGGACAAAATCAAACAACAATAGCACAATATTACAATGCTTAGCAATTTATTTACAACATAAGGGAGGTACAAAACAATTGGGTATGAGGTGTATTTATAAATGACAGTAGGCCCAAAGGAGGCCCAATATTCTAATCAACATTTAAAAAAACAAAGTAATTAAATTGATTTATTAAAGGGGAAAAAGGAGGAAATCAGCACATAGGGCGGTCGCCCTCTTCACTCATTCGGATTCAATTTTATTTCAATAAGTTATCAAATTGACTTTTCCAAATAAAATTAAAATATTTCTACCTTTGCTAAAAAAAATAAACTCAAATCAAATACCAATACTAGAGACAAACATTCTCTCTGCATCTGAAAGGAAACGGAAAAAAGAACACCTTTCCTCTACTTAGGGCTGGACAAACGGTCCAAGCCCGATCCGGAACCGGCATAACCGGAAAAAAAAATGAAAAGGGATTGGGCTGGGTCGGTTAAACGGTTTAATCGGTTGGTCCAAACAGTTTAATATGGGTAGCATTGGACCGGTTCGGACCTATATATATGAACCATTTAAAACCGAACCGAACCGGTTTAATTCACAATTTTACATGCTGGCAATTTCACAAAGGCCCTAGCCTTTTTCCATTCAGACTCAGCAAAACACACATTTCCTCACTTTTCTCATCTCACGCTCTCTCACTTTCTCTTCAAGAACTGTTCATCTTCTCAAACCCTAATCCACCGTCGCCGCTGCAAAAACCTTAATATGGCATAGATCCTTCTTCTAAACCGTGTATATTGTTCACTGAACTCTTCTTCATCATCTTCTTTAAGGTATTTTCGTTTTCTTCTTCTATTTTTTCAGTCTTTTGTTTCTTCTATATATTTAGGGTTTTACTTTGTTCATGAGTTTTCATATGAATATTTGAGTTTTAATGTTTCAAAGTTATAAACTAACATTATTTATTTGTTTTGACATGTTAGATCTCTGATTCTTCTAAAAAACTCTAATCAGGTAATGTTACTTTTCTGTTTGATTCTTGATTTAATAGCTAATGTTATCTCTCTGATTCTTGATTTATTTGTATTAATTATTTTGTTGGATTTTGTTTTGACATGTTTTATTATATGGACTGGAAATTGGAAAGATGGAGCAAGGAGATAGTAGTAGAGAAGTACCACCAGTTGGGTTGGAAATTATGGAGCAAGAACAACAAGACAGTAAGTGTTAATTAACTCTATTTTTTGCCTATGTTGTTTGAATGTGAAATATTGGTTAGGCTATTAGAAGTTTTCAAATGTTAATTTTATTTTGTGTTTTGAAAAACCTGATATGAATTAACAAATATATAATACAGTATTCCTTTTAATAATCTAATACAATATTTTAAAACTACTAGTATTCCTTTTAACCTGATTTTGTGTTTGTACAGTATGTGAACAAACAAATATATAACTAGTATTCCTTTTAATAATCTAATACTACTTATTACTAGTGTTTCTTTCATGCTCATTAGTAGATACAGTATGTGAAAAATAAATAATTTATTAACTAGTGTTCTTTTTTATGTAAATGTTTTTGTTTTACTAAGTGTATTTTTGTATGCTTTATTAATCGTTTGCAGCTGCAACTGAGGCTCTTATCCCTCCTATTGACCATAGTAGAAAGAGAAGGAGGCCTAATGCGGATGGTCCCAAGAAAAAATCTTCATGTTGGGACCATTTTATCGAATTAACTGATGTTGTGGAACGAACTGCTGCCTGTAAGCATTGCCATAAACGATATAGATGTGATCCTAAATCACACGGAACGTCTAACATGCTCGCCCACTCCAAAATTTGTTACAAAAATCCTTACCTAGAAAATGACCTGAAACAAACCAACCTTGCTTTTGGTAGTGGTGGCTTGATTTCTGTTAGCCCAAAGTTTGATAAAGAAGCTTGTAGAAAGGCAATAACTCTGTTTGTTATCCTTGATGAACACCCATTTAGAGTAGTTGATGGTGAGGGTTTTATATTCTTATGTAATCAATTAGAACCACTTTTGACTATCCCATCTAGGAGGACAGTTGCTAGGGATTGTTTTCAGTTGTATCTAGATGAGAAGTTGCGATTGAAAGCTTATTTTAGGTCTGATTGCAGCAGGGTAGCACTTACTACAGATTGTTGGACTTCCATTCAAAACCTTAGCTATATAACAGTTACAGCTCACTTTGTTGACAATGATTGGAACTACCAAAAAAGAATCATTAGCTTTAGTTTAGTTCCTAATCACAAAGGGGAGACCATTGGTAGAAAACTTGAGGATGTATTGAGGGAATGGGGTCTTAGAAATGTGTCTACAATCACTTCAGATTAAGATGTTTTGCTTGTTGGAATTTGGCATTTTGTTTTCAAATGTTTGGCTTGCTTACTATGAGACTGCTCATTTGTCAAAGAGGTACTTTATTTTATAACAAAACTGATTTGTCCATGTGGTTGTGAATAGATGATTTATCAAAACTGACTTAATTCATTTAATACATTTTCCTGTAGTTTTAAAATATTGTTTCATTTAATTTCCATGTAGTTGTGAATTGAAAGCCACAAAACTCTATAACAGTAAGTAACGGTTCCAAGCAACATTAAATTTCCATGTAGTTGTGATTGAGGTACTTGTTATAATTAAATATTGTTTCATTTAATTTTCATGTAATTGTTAAATGATGATTTATCAAGAATGGAACCTTATAATTTTCCCATGCTCTTTCCTCTTTATAGGGTCAAGCTCTAGAATAGGCATTGCTGAGTTGAACCATGGGAAAGTGAATGCTCAATAGATTTAATTGGTGTACAAACAATAGGTTCCGTTGATATCAAGGTATTTATTTCCTCTATTAAACAATCAATTGAAATAAGAATTAAAAGAATGTTATGTCAAAAACCACTGCATCAATATTTTGGCTGTTCCTTTATTTTTGGTTGTACTTTGCAACAATCAGTGTTAATGTTATTCATGTTTCCCTTATTGTATTAAATTGTTAGGTTCAGCATATGCAGATTCAACATACCCCAATTCAACAAATATGCCAATTCAACAATGCATAATGGTTTATCTATATCTTTATCTCAAGAACTACAATCACAATATTTGTCCTTCTTGTTGGATGAATTATTGATCATGTTGCTTGTTGGATGGTTTTAAACTTCTTTGATACTCACTATGGATGATTGTAATTATAACTTTAGATGTGTTGTGTCTATATTAATAGTGTTGTTATAATGCTAAATGTTAAGATAATTAGACATGTGATTGATAATATATTTATTAATAGCCTTGAGCTTGATATATGGATTTGATTTTATATAATGATATCCTATATTCAATGACTTTGTGATGAATGATGTTATAGATATAGAAAAATCTGACTAGTCAATTTTATGTGAAAATAAATTATTTTAAAATATTAAAAGAAAAGTTAACTTTCTTGTAGTTGGGCTGCAATTTTAAATAGGCACAACCCGTATAAATCCAACCGAGATACCCGTCAAACCGAAACCGAATTTAACCGATATTAAATTAACCAAAATTGGGTCTATTTTCTTCATCCACGGTTTATCTTGGTTTGGGTTTTTGGACCCGAAACCGACCGGACCCGACCGTTTGTCCACCCCTACCTCTACTAATCGAAAATAGAATTTCAAGCATTCATAGAAAATAAATATTAGTCTTTCTATTCTTATGATCAAACAGAAAGAATAACAAGTTTTCCACTCTATTTTCTTACCATCAAAACCTCTCCATATTCAAAACTTCAACTCCTAAACCAGTAGATAGTAATGACATTGCACAAGAAAGACACTTTAAATCCTTGCTCCTCTCAAAACAACATAATGCACTAAATCTTAAACTCAAGATAATGACAGTCCTTGCACACACTAAAATACTAATCATATTACAACATGTATCATATAATAAAGATCCATATAATGGCAGCAAAATAACTTGTCAAATTAAAACCTTTGTAAGTACAACATTTGGATCCAAACGACCTACACCAAAACATTATTAAGTTTATTGTAACACACCAAACTAACTTGAAACAAGACAACAAATGGCATAAACAAGTAGAAATCGATCTGAATCGTTACCGTTGTGGAACAATGGCTGGAAATTATCGAATAGTCACGAGTTAATCAGAGTTAACCAAAACTATAACACACATCAACGTATTGCCGATGCGATTGCTACTGGAATCAGGTTAAGTCACATTGTGGTTTAGGTTGTTAGCTTCATGTTGGTGTGGAGAAGAGTGAGGTGAGCTGATGATTTCGTATGGTGTAGTCATGATGGTGAGAAACAAGTGAAAAACGGAGCTTCCCTTACTATCTATTGCACCGTGAGGAAAATTTTCCTTGTTATAAATAGAACTGTTAGATCCACCGATCTTCAAAGTGGCATCACAAATGTTCACATCATATGAATATAATACGAAGCATGAGAAGAACACTCTTTCTGTTGAAGGTGAGTATTCAGAGATCTTGGCGAGAAACTAAAAGGTTGTTTCGACACTTTGATTGTATGGATGGAATCAGAAACAGGGCACTGAAAGTGAATGTATGGGTAAATGATGTTCAAAGGCTAAAGGCGAAGGAGAAACGATGGAAGCGGAGGTTTATAAATCCAGTTCGGAGAAGCTTCAAATGGCGGAGGGGTGAACCGTGTGTGGTTTTTTTTGCCGGCACGGGAGGAGTGAGGGGGTCGGCGGCATTTGGACGAAGGTAGTGATAAAGAGGTAAAGGAAAACGGTGATGGAAGCTAAGGACGGAGGTCGTGTTGTGATGGCCGTAGGAGGGTTTTTTGAAGGAAGAGAAAGGTAACGGTGGTGCGGAGCGGTGAATGGATCGGAGGGAGATGAGGGTGTGGGTCACGTTTTTATGGGGTAGAGAAGATGATCCAAAAACGAAAAGTGAAAGTGTCTTCTTTTTTGAGAAGAATGGGATATTATGCTTGTTGTTTTTCTCGTTGGAAGATAGAGGAAATCCTCTTTAATGAGTGAGTGTTATGATTGGTCCCCAAAAAAAGTTGTTAGGAGTGGATTAGGAAGGATAACCTCAGAGGGAAATCCGGTCACCCCCCTTGAGAAGCGACGCGTGTTCGTCCTCTAGTGGGGTTAATACCACTTTTCATCCTCCAATACAAGCATGCCACGTGTCTAGTTGAGATAATGAGAAAAAATATCTTCTCCTTTGCTAGCTGTCAATGTGTAATTGTGTAGAGAATCAAACTAAATATTTTATTATTTTCACTTTTTTTGAATTTTAGAAATTATAAAGAGTTAGTAATTATATTAAAAATAAAATTAATTAATTAAAATAAATTCAAACTGATTATTTAATTAATTCTAATTTATTCAAATGATATCTTGGTTAAAAAATATAAATAAACGGATCGAAGATAAAAAAAAAGTCGGACACAAATATTCTCGAAAAATTAAATTGAATGCACTAAAATGATAAGTGCGAAGTAAATCTCTCGGAAACATACAACGTTTGACTTAATTTTAAAATAAATTTTGATCGGTAAAACAGGCTCTAGCTGATCAAAAGGCGACTGAAAAAGTCGTCGAAGAAATAAAATGAGCATACAAGATTAAACTACGTGAACTATAGATTAATAATGCTGATGTCTACAAGCTTGATTTCGAAATTTTTTACACGCTGATTTTTCATGCATTTGTGAAATGATTCATTCGGTCTGTCTGTATATTCGAGAATTTATTCTAATCGATATTTTAGGTATTATTCATGATGAAATGCATGTTATGCTATACAGATGATACAGACTGAAAATAAAATCAAACTTACGAAAGTTTTAAATATGCCCGAACAAAATTAGGGTATGACAGGTTGGAAGCCAACCCTCCAGACGTAGGTGATGTTGAATCGATGTCCTTTATTTCTTTTCTGCTCCATCATGTTGTACAACTTATTATGTGTTAATTATGGTGTTTCCAGTTTAACTTGTCGAGCTAGTTGTCTAGGACATCGTATTCGATATATTTTCCCTGAGGAATAGAATTTCACTCTGCCTTTGTCACGCCTACCTCTTCCTCTGCCATAACTACCATAAAGATCTTGATAATCATTACCAAAATTGGAAGTTTAGAAGTTGGCATTAGATATTGAGAGGAATCTGAGCTGACAGTTTGAACTTCATCATGAGGAGGATGAGAAGATAAAGTATGAGTGAGATTGAGAGAGACTAAGTCAGGAACTGAAGCTTTTTTGAACTTGGTGAGACGAATCTCATTAGCAACTAACAAAATTTCCAACTCATCAAGATCCATAACTCCGAACTTGCTTTCAAATACGAGACAATAGGTGCAAAATCCACAAGTAAACCTTCAAGTATTACATCTATGTGATGTGAAATTGAAATTGGATCACCAATTGAAGCTAGAGCATTAATAATAATGTGAATCTTAAGGAGATAATATTGAATAGATGAATTATCCAACATGATATCACGTAACTCCAATCTCAATTGACGAGCTCTTGCACGGGTTTATTTTTGGAAGTAGTTAAACAATCGATCCCACAGTTGATGCGAACGTGAACATCCTAAAACTCGAGAGAGATTTTCTCTAGACAAAGTAGATTGAAGCCAAAACAATAGAATTTGATCCTTTTGAATCCAAATCAAACATGTAGGGTTAAACGTACAAGAATTGTGAGCAACGTCATCCAAAAATTGAGGAGGAACGCGCACACAAATAACAAATTCAGTGAGGTTATATGCATTGATGTAAGGCTCAACTTATTAACGCCATAGGTGGAAATTATTTTCATCGAGTTTATGAGCGATTTTAAGTGTGAAATTGAGACAACACAAATCTTCGTTGGTAGATGAAGTTGTCGGTACCGAAGTAGTCGATACTTGAGCGGAAGACGGCAGTAACACCACTGCTGAAGAGATCATGGTTAGAGATCATGTTAGCAATTTGATGCCATGTTAGAAAGTTATGATTGAATTGTTCATAATTCTATCGTAAATAACTTTTTCATATTTTCAATACTTCAAAGGGTTACAACTGATTGAATTTTATAAAATCAATCAGGTAACCTGCTTAACAAACTAATATTGACAGTTGTCAATTATAACTACCATAGACTTAGCTTATCTCTAATAGATACAAGTAACTTTTACTTTGGTCACTAGTTGGAATCTTTTATGAGAAATAAAATGGACTTCTACTAGCCTTCATAAACGAAAAAAGAAAAAATTAAAAAGAAATTCAACCAAAATCACACCAAAAAATCATATTAACGCAGAAGCTAAGACTTGAAGCTTCTTGAAATCACTTTAAAAAGTGCATTGATATGTGGGTATGTAGTGGCAATTGAAACGCTCATCCAAACTTATTAAGTATAATAAAATCATATTTAAAGCTAAGAACAATGAACGTATGTTTAAAAAGTAGCCTACAAAAAGGGTGAAACAAGTAATCTTATATAAGAAACAAATACTCTTATAAACTAGATTTATAATTCTAACCATTATGAAAGAAGAAAGTAAAAGTTAAAAAAAATGAAGAAAAAAAAAAGCTTATTTCCAAGAAAATTAACTAGAATAACACCATATAGAAGCTCAGAACCAGGTTTTAAAATTGTAGAGAGAAAATGATTTACAAAGAAAATATCATAAGATGTCGATATTGATATCGTAATTCATCGCTTTTGTAATAAATAATAAATTTTGGATAATTCACAATGCGACAAGCACAATCTATGTCGTAACCCTTGTACCAATCAAAATCGCGAAATCCTTTACACCACCAATTTGCTCAAGAACAATTAAGCGTGCATAGCAAATCACAGAATATTTTTTTGGGGGAAATGATATTAAAAGAAAACCAACTAAAGTTAAAATCTTGATCTCAAGCTAACAAGAATAGAAATGTAGAAGACAAGAATTGAAGCCTTGAAAGAGCTTGGGGTCTGAGAAAATTCTTTGTTGTTTTAGGGTAATTGCAATCTACAACAACAAATAAAACAAATATAAAGGCGTCTTACTGTAAAACCCTAATTTTGACCCTAAGATCCCTCATGGCATCATATCATTGCACATTTGCATTTGCCTCAAGGATCATAGCATCTTGGCTCCTTACCCTAGGGTTGGGACTTGTGTGAGTTGGTTTGAGACCACCAAGCATGCTTGAATTGTATATTATTGCTTTTCTTATTTTGTTCACTAACCAAAAGCACAAAAATATGGCACTAACATCTTTTGTTTTGTAGCTTGAGCAATCATAAAATCCAAGGCTCCTAGGAGGCCCCTATGCTCAATGATGTGGCCAGATGAAGTTGAAAGCAAGCATGAAAATGGTTCCCAAAGCTCTCAATCATCATATATGCCTCCCAAGTATCTCAATTTGTCAATTTTATCAAGATAAACCAAAGGGCTTGAGGATTGTTTCCCAAGGAAACCCTAATTCAACTATGCTTTGATTGTGCCTTGCTCATGAAGCAACCTCAACCTATGATCAAATACAATCAAGGGAAGTTCTTTAATTCATCATTTCATGCATATTTTATCTTATGTGAGTGTCCCCAATCATCAATTCATCAAGATTTGAAGTTTGGACTTGAGAAGTTGATCAGTCAATTCATCTGACTATTTTGAAATCCACTGAGATCTAACTTTTGATGTGTTTGTCATATGAAGATAACCCCCAAGATAAAAAATGTTCTTAAGAACCATATGAACAACTTTCATGTTCATAAAAAATTGATTTGAAACATGGAAGGTCATCATCCATTTCAAAACATTATAGGTCATTTTGACTGAAACCCTAATTTTAGGTCAGCTTCCCAAGGACCTAACTCACTCATTTTTCATGATTTTGAGGTGGTATCAAATGAATTGGAAAGTTTATGATGTCTACTTCATTTGTTATGTTGGACAAAATTTCATAATCCTAAAATAAATACATGTGATAATGCAAAACATTATAGGTCACTTTGGACCAAAGTCATTGAAATGTGAAAAAGTCCAACTTCAAGTGCCTATAACTTTCTCATAAAAAATCCAAATGATGAAAAATATAAGTCCAAATTGATTGTATTGAAAATATATACAATGTTTATGTTGAAGGTTTTGTTGGTTGAGGCTTGCATCATTGAAACAGAAGGGCTTGAAGTTGGTCCATTTTGGCAAAATTCCCATGCACATGTTTTGCACCTTGAACTTCATGGCCTGTTTTCATAAATTTCCCAATTCCAAATGGATTTTTGTTCAACATAACAATTGTTCCTCATGTCAATACCTTTCCAACCATTACCCACATGACCATGTTTCAATTTGGCAAAGTGCATTTTCGAAGAGATGAAGATTTATGTTCATTTATGCATAACATGTTGAAACTTTGTGCACAAGCTAATTCAATCACATTTACACGTCCAAAACACTTCAATTACACTTCAGCATGCTAAACCAATTGCATTTGGGCCTCCCATGCGCCTGTGCAGGCCCATGCATGGAGGCCCTCATTCCACATGCACACGAATTTTCCATGGCTTGCATCATCATTCACTATAAATACAGATGCTTGGCTTCATTCAATTCCAATCTTAAGGCGCCTAACACTCTGCAGAATTGAAATCCCACCCTTCACCCAAAGGAATTTTGAGTTTTCACTTTCAATTTTTCAGTTCAGTTTTCAACTTCCTTGGTTGATTATTGAGCTTCAATTCCTAAGCCTAGCTTCATTTTCATCTCAAGATCAAGCTGCAACAAAGAATTGGAAGAGATCGTGTCTTGTAAAGCTGCACTTCAAAGGTTGTTGTTCAAACTTTTTTGATTCGAAACTCCCTGGATCTTGCTCATTTCTTGTGTTTGTTGGTTCCTCTGAAGTCCTCTCATAAGAGGCAATTGATCTGTGCATTTAATTTCATGAATTGATCAAGTTCAATTTGAACTCCATAATTTTCTATCTCAGATTTCTCCTTCTATGAGAGTCTAGAGTAGAAACCAATGGCACAGGGGTGATGTACATCACCCCATCTTTCCAATGATATGAGGATCGTGTATTTTGGTGAGGTTTTGCAAACCTGCAACTCTGGCCGGAGTTGGCTTGCTCGCCGGAGAAGACGGTGGTGTACACCACCGTCCCCCACTCCAGATTGCATCTGGACCATTGAATGCTATTTCCAATTTGAATCATAGCCTTTGGATCTTATGACTTTTTTTAATGCATTGTGTTTCTTATTTGACTTTGGATCATCATACGTGCACGCTTCACAGTCCTCAGATTGGACATGTCAATTAATGAACTTGATCCAACGCGCCAGGCTTTTTCTGATTTTCTATTCTATTTTCTTTTATTTCATTTCATTTCAAAAATTCATAACTCTTTCATTTTAAATTCAAAAAATATGGAACCAATTGCATTATTTCCCTTTTTAATTCTAATTTTTGAAAATGATTTTTAATATTTTTTATGATGTCATTTAATATTTTTTGTGAATTTTCTATTTTCTGGTTATTCTTAATTCATTTTAAATAGTTTCCAATATTCAAAAAATGCTAAAATATTTTCTTAACATCTTTGAATGATAATGAATCCATGAAAAATATTCTCATCAATTTCTTAATTGATTTGAGATTTATTTGAGATTTTCGTTCAATTATATTATATTTTCTTCATTTTTAATTGTTTAAAATTAGTTTCTGGTTTCTAAAAATGATGAAAAAATTTGTCAAACTTTGTTTGACCTTGTTGAACTTAGGATGATCCATTTGGACTTTTCCAAGTTTATTTGAAATGGATTTGAAGTTTGACCTTTATTTGTTTATTTTAATTCAAGTATTATTTTAATTTCAAAAAAATACCAAAATTATTTTATTTGTTTCTTGACTTCTAAGCTTCATATTGCTTCTGTTTACCATTGATTGACTTTGATTCCATTCATCTTTGGTCAATGTATTTTGCTTATGTCATTTGAATTCCATTTATGTACATTTCCATTTCTTCTTCTTCTTCTTCTTCTTCTTTTTCTTTTGACCAATGAGTTAAAGATTGGTGGTTAGCCTTGACATATGAGAGGCTTAACCTTCCTTGGTTCAAATCAAATTCATCTTGATCAAAGATCAAGTGAATTGCTTTGCATTAAGGATAGGTTGCTTCTTGGTCAAGCAAAAAACCTAAATCAATACAAGATCATTCTTCTTTTCTTTTGGCATGGCAAGTTGTAGGAGCTTGGCTTACTAGTCATGGTCTCTAACTTGTGTTTGTTGCCTATAGTTTTATTGACCGGCCTTAGATAGGTGTGACTACTACATTAGTCCACTTACGATTGCTTAACATAGCGCTAAATTGCCTTATGGCATACTAACATTAACTACTAACACTAACTTTTAATTTAAGTCATTTAATTCTTGCAATTTACTTTTATGCAATTTAATTTCTTGCACATTAGTTCATTTGCTTTTGCCCTTTGCTCACTTGAGCTCATGTTTATGTTAATGCAATTTGTCTTTTGCTCACTTGAGCACATTATTGTGTATATACTATTGTGCTTGTTTTGTTTTGTTTGAACCCAATGCAAATGGACAAAGGACTTAGATTTTAGGACCTTACCTATGCTAATGGAGTTTGAATAGCAACTAGGCCTCATGCCTTTAGAGTACTAAAATTGTCAAAGAGCAACTAGGCCTCATGCCTTTAGAATGCTTAATCTTGAAGAAGACATTGAAAGGACCTAATTCTAAACTCACTCTTGTCCATTCTTTATTTGTATTATGGAACTTTTTGATTTTTGTGTTCTTGTGTGCTAGGGATCCAAACTTGCCAATTAGAAGAACCATTGTCATGAGCATCCAAAGTGAGAGATACAAAAGCCATTGGAAGATTCCTAGGAGCTTGATTGTTATTTGCTTGATTGCTTGAGTTATTTGCTTATTGCTTGCTAATTCCAAAGGATGGGAGCAACTTGGATCATCTTTATGATCTCAAGAAGGGAACTCCAATGTGGTTTTATTTCTCTTCCTTCATCTTTGCATGTTTAGGACCTAGACATTCTCTTCTTCTCTCCACTCTAACCCAAGCCAAACTTTTGTGCAAACATTAACATTGTTTTCAAAAATTAGAAACCAAAGCACTATGCTTTTGATTTTTTTCAAACTCTTTTCATAACACTTATTTTGAATTAAATCCTAAGTCAACTTTGACCTTACTTTGTGAATACTTTTCATTTGTAAATACAACTCACTCAAGTGTTTTGTGGTTTCAATGGCCACTTTTGCCAAAAACTTTTCATAAACATTAGCTATTAGGTTTGAGTTATCCTAGAGGTTGATATAATACTCACCTATATCCTTAGTGATGGACTATAAGACTTCCATGCTTATTATAGGGTTAACCCCTCACTAGCATGTTGAAGCTCTCCTCACATGGTGGATTTGTGGTTTTAGGTTGAGTTTTCTCCCTTTGATAACAAAAGACCTTAAGGCTTTTGACCAATCAATTCACCAATTTCTTTTGAGATTTTTACCCCGAACTACGAGGTTTTGATCCTAATCTTTTTTTAAGATGGTACGTAGACAATGGGTTTATCCATTCAAACACAAAATTGTAAATAAATTGTATATTCTTTTCTCATCTCCTCAATCATGTTTGAACAAATATTTTAACAAATACCAACCTACCTTACAACATTGGTGAAAAGGGCTCCCTTAGAGTACTAAGGATGTTTTGGGTGCTTAAAACCTTCCCATTGCATAACGAACCCCCTTACCCAGATCTCTGACATTTTTATTAGTTTTTGATTAGATAAAACTTCTCGGTTTTTGTTTGCTTTCTAACATTTCCTTTGGATAAATAGAAGTGCGGCGGAGACTCGAATTGTATGATTTACTTTTGATTTAGTCAATAAATCTAAAGGTAACGAATACCCCGTTACACTTACAAATGTACTCCAATTTGAAAAATCAATCTCAAATTTTTGAATTAATTCTTCAAAGTGGAGAAATTCAACAAGTTGAAGATTTTGAGTCAACAAATACTTCAATTCTCAAAACGTATTTAGCAAGATTTGAATTTTTTTAATGAGTATCAATGGAAGTCACGCAAGGAAAAAATATATTGCAAGATGTTGAACGTTAGCTATGTATTTAAGCTCCTTGCGGATTTAAAGATTTAATTTGATGAGGTTCATGGGTGGATTCTTAGAAAAAATCCAATTCCTCCTATTGGTGAAGCTATTGTAGAAGTATGTCTCGAAGAGATTCTTTAGCAAGTGATGCTTAGAGAAAGGACAGTTGATGTCCTTGCACCTTTCAAAGGATTTTCCTTAGTCGTTTCTCATGTTAGTTGCAAATTGATTCATTATCAGCGAGGTGGAGACGAGACTCATTTATTTTGAAACTATTATGGTTGCAATCGTCACATTCAGGATTTTTTTCCAAACTTCATGGAAGGCCAAACTATGGCAAGGTTGGTAAGTTTTGTTAACATCCTACATTTTTGACCATTGATGATCACTTGTCTCCATTTACGAAGGAGAAGATGGGTTATCTTCTTAAGCTTCTAAAGTTCAATTTTATTGGGTTTGGGCTCCCTACCTATGTGGAGAAAGGACCAAATATGATTAGCACATTTGTCTCATTTATTTCAGTGGAGAGATCAATTTAGGGTTTAGAGAGATAGAGAGAAAATAAGAATTCAAAACAGAAAAAAGAGGAGAGAAACCTATTTTCGTTTTTTTGCAACCATTTTCACTAAATCGAATATCCTCGATTTCTTAACCGTTGGATCGAATTCAAATTTGGAGAACGGTTTCACAAACAAATGTATATAACTTTTGACCATTCAGAATTTCAAAATAAGGTTTTGAGACGAGAGATATCTACTTCGCACTGAACTGCCGATTTGGTCATTTTTCATCTTTTTTATTCCTATTTGTAAGTTAGTTTGCTTTGTGATTTGCGGTTGTTAGCACTAGTTTGTGAATCACTTTAAGACTCTCTTGTACCCTTAATTGATTATAATGGAGTTATTTCTTTGGTATGGATGACTCATGGTTTTTACTTTCATATTTAGGGGTTTTCCACGTTAAAAATAGCAGTGCTCTTTTGTGCCTTTATTTGTTCAATTTGTCATCTTATATTTGTTGTTGATCCTCAAGGTTCCTACAAGTGAGGAAAATTTTATATTCTCTATGTATTGGTTTATTATTTTGTCTTAATTTCCCATCAGAGTGGCATTAGAGCTCTTGGTTAAGGACTATTTTACTTGTTTGAATTATGGAGTCAAACAAAAAGATAAAAATGGTTTATTTAATGGTTCTAATTACCATTTATGGAATGGCAAGATCAAAAACTTACTATTTGTGAAGAAATTGCATTTACCAATTTTTAGTTCCGCAAAGTCGGATTTTGTGTCTGATGAAGAATGGGAGTTTGAACATTAACATGTATGTGGTTTTATTCGACAATATGTAGAAGATAATGTTTATAATCATATTGATAATGAGACACGTGAAAAAGATTTATGGGAGAAGATAGAGTCCTTGTATCCCTCTAAATCAGGGAATAATAAATTGTTCTTGTTGAATAGCTTCATAAGTTTGAAGTATAAGGAGGGGACTTCTATTTCAAATCACTTAAATGAATTTCAAAGGCTCCTTAATCAGATTCTAAGAATGAGTATCAAATTTGGTGTTGAAATTTGTGAGTTTTTATATTTCTATCTTTACTATAGTCTTGGGAGACATTTCAGGCTTCTATCACAAATTATCCTCCTAGAGGTGTTGTTTCTTTGGAAACTACTAAGGGTGATACTCTTAATAAGGATATGAGAAGGAATGCATGTGGTTCTTCATCTAAATATGAGGCACTGGTCACTGAAAATAAGGGGAAAAGTCATAAAAAGGAACCGAATGATGGTATAGAGAATAGCAGAAGCAAGTCCAAGCCATGATACAAGAATCTGGAGTGTCATTATTGTCAAAAAACATGACACATACAAAAGTATTTCTATCAGTGGAAACGAGATAACAAAGGAAAGAAGGGTAAGTCTAGACAAAGAGACCATGAATACTATAATGATGATCGTATTACTACTGCTACTAGTGATGATCTTGTTATTCTCCGTGATCATTAGTCTGTTAATCTTATATCAGACGAGAGTATGTGAATAGTTGATAGTGGTGTTACATTGCATGTTATACCAAGGAAATATTTCTTCACATATTATACTTCTGGTTATTTTGGAGTGTTGAATATGGGTATTGATGGTGTATCTAAGGTCATTGTTATTGGTCTTGCAAACCAACATGGGAATGCAATTGTTTCTTAGAGGTGTCAAACATGCTTCAAATGTCCGATTTAATTTAATATTTGTGCATATGCTTGATGATTGTGGTTATGAAAATCACTTTGGTTCTGGAAAGTGGAAACTCAACAAAGGTAGCTTGGTTGTGGCTAGAGGGGAAAAGCTTTCTAAATTGTATTGGGCAAAAGCTTTGGTTGTTATTTGTTAGCTAGCAAATTTCGACCACGCCGAAGAAGGAAAATCAAAGCAGGAGAAATGCAGTCGAAGCGGTTCGACGATCAGGATGGGCCTAAGCCAGGTCGAAAGAAAGTCAACGGGAGGGGGTGATCTTGTCGAAGTCGAAGTGAAACGTGTCAGGATTGATACAAGTTGTTTAAAGCAGAACATGGAGGAAGTTGCTAAGGACGTGGGTTTATAGACTATAACGTGTGGCGCATCGTGAATGGACAATAACCACATAGTAGTTATTTTTTATCACTATTTAAGTAGATTTTATTTTCAGTTTTAGAGGTGGCATTTGTAACATTGCAATAGGAAAACACTTGAAATATCAAGCGTCTAAGAGAAAAGAGTTAACTTCCTGCAAAAATGTACACTTACTTCCACATTTATTTTCCAACCATTTAACTTATCAAGTTATTTCATTTGTTTTGTTTTATTTACATTTTTATCTTGCTTTTTATCCGCATACTTTTGTTGCACCCTTTCTTACAAGCCATTTTTACCTGTCATTTCTTGATCCAGACACTTCACCAAAAAACCACACCATATACTCAACACATTTTAGTCTAGGACTTTGTAGCCGTTCCTACAAGTAAACCTCGATAGGAAGGCTAGAGATTATTTGCACAAAAACCACGTGCGAACACTAGTATGAATACTATCGGCATGGAAGCATCTTTGTGGCACTGAAGGCTTAGTCATATTAGTGAAAAGGGGTTAAATGTTTTGGCTAAAATGGATGTTCTTCCTTGATTAAATAATGCAAATTTGGAAAAGTGCTCTCATTGCACGGATGGTAAATATACTAGAGTATCTTTCAATAGACATCCTCCGTCAAGGAAGTCAAAGTTGTTTCGATTGGTACATTATGGTGTTTTTGGTCCATTAAAGGTAAAGTCCTTAAGTGGTGCACTTTATTTTGCTACCTTTATTGATGACTTCTCCAGAAAACTATGGGTTTATTCCTAGTAGACAAAAGACCAAGTGTTGGAAAAGTTCAAAGAATTCCATGCTTTGGTTGAGAGGCAGACAGGCGAGAAGATGAAATGTGTTCGTTCAGACAATGGTGGAGAGTATTGTGGACCATTTGATTCCTATAAGCAAGCAGCATGGTATTTCACATGAAAATAAACCTCCTAAAACTCCTTAATTAAATGGTTTCGCTGAGAGGATGAATCAAACACTAATTGAGAGAGTAAGGTGTATGCTCTCTGAAACTAATATGCCTAATCATTATTGAGGCGAGGCACTTTACACAACAGCACATGTTCTTAATCTCACTCATATTGTTGCTTTGAAGAGTAAAGTTCCAAACAAAATTTGGTTTGGAAATAATGTCAAGTATTATCATTTGAGAGTCTTTGGTTGTAAGGATTTTGTGCATATTCCAAAGGATGAAAGATCCAAGTTAGATGCAAAGTCAAAACAATGTATCTTCATCGTTTATGGGCAAGATGAGTTTGTTTACATGTTGTATGATCATGTTGGGAAGAAGCTTATTCGAAGCTGCAATGTGGTGTTTATGGAATACCAAACTATTGAATACATTGATAAGGTAGAGAAGGTTACACCCAAGAAAGATATCAGTTTGTCTAATATTGATCCAGTTCGGTTACCTAGTCATAATATGGATGCTATTAATGGTGATGATCACAATGGTGAGCCATATGATTATGTTGATGATCAACAAATTGGAGATGAGGTATATATTCTAACTAATGATGGTCAAGGGGAGAGGCATATGTCACAGGATGAGAATCTTAGTGAAGCTCCAGAATCATCTCAAGTTCAACTTAGGAGGTCTAACAAGCAGAGACAATCTTCTACAAGGTGTAATTTTGATGAATATGTGACCTTTACTGATGAGGGTGAACCTGAGTGTTTTCAAGAGGCCGTGGAAAGTGATGAAAATCAAAGGTGTTTGGATGCATTACATGATGAGATGAAATCATTGCATGATAATCACACTTATGATTTAGTGAAGTTTCCTAAAGGGAAAAAAGGCTTTGGAAAACAGTTGGACTTATAGAGTTAAACATGAGAGCAACTCCAAGTCTCCAAGATATAAAGCCATATTAGTGGTGAAAGGTTACCGTCAAAGAAAAGATGGTGATTTTAATTATTTTTGAAATTCTAGTATCAGATATAAGATGTCGAAGGTAATGTCACGACACTAATATCTGTTAACACACAATGGATAAAAAAATACATAATGGTAAAGCAAATAACACAAGCAATTGTTAACCCAGTTCGGTGCAACTCACCTACGTCTGGGGGCTACCAAGCCAGGAAGGAAATTCACTAAAATAGAATTAGTTCAAAAACTCTCCGTACACTTCAACAAGTTAAAGTCTTTCTCACCTAATCTCTACCCGTGTAATTTCTACCTAAGCACTCTTAGATATGAGAACCCACTCACTTCCCTACAATCACACACCAGTGATTTTAAACAACAATCCCTTGTGAAAAGAAAATACTTTTCAATTACACACTCTTGATTTTACTTCACAGTTTCAATCAAGAAGACACACTCTTGATCTTGCTTCACAGCTTTGATCAAGAAGACACACACTCTTGCTTAACAGCTTTAGAGTGACAAATTACAACCACAAATCAGTCCAATTCAATCATCAATGGATGACTTGAATGACCTACAAGTCTCACGACTAAACAGACACCAACCCTAGCTCTCTCTCTATATTTCGCTCAGTATTGGTTGTATGTACAAACAGGTTTTCTAAGTCCCTTTTTATAGAAGCTTTCAGTTGGGCTTGGACATCTTGAAAACCCTAAATCTATTTTCCAATCAAATCTTTTTATAACAGCTGGTTAGATCTCCTTGGAAAATAAGTAAATCTAGTTGTAATCCATGATTGAATGCGCCAGCTAATCATATCTTCTATCATACAAAGATTGCCATTAATTGTGCAATCACAAAACACCAGACATTCACACTGAATATTCTGTGTACAGGGTGTCATGACATCGGGTTTGACATCCTAGAAAAATCCTGCATAATCCAATAATTCCTTTTATAACTTCCAGCAGGTACAGCCATATCAGATGCCATGACATTGTGTATGTCATGTGAAACAATCCTGCATGAACATGTCTTTCATTTAAGCTCCAGCAGGTACATCCAATATCAGAAGCCATGACATTGTATGTGGCATTCTGAAACAATCCTGCATGAACATGTTCTTGAACTTCAGCAGGTACATAGGATATCTCATGTTAAGACATCACACATAACATCTTGTGAATACTCTTTGTTTTACCAAAATTGCTGCCAACACTTAGAATCAACAAACTCCCCCTTTGGCAAATTTTGGCTAAAACATATATCTGTCCTTTTTGTTCACAAGGTAAACTATCAGCAGTTAAACAACATAACAGTAGTTTAATCAGCAGCAGAAGCAAAACACTTACTATCTATGGCTATAGTAATGCGCACATGCACAAGGGTACTTCTCCTCCCCCTAAATTTGTGCAATAAAAACAGAATTACTAGTTATGGATGTAACTAGTAAGACACACAAATGCACAAGGGTACTCCTTCTCCCCCTAAATTTGTGCACACAACAAACAGTCTTCATGAACATAACAGCTACTGTAACTCCAGCACCTGTACCAGCCAGAATGTCATTCTGACATCTGCTTCAACAACAACACCTGTGCACCATATGAGACATCCTCTTTGATATCTGTAAACAGAATAGCATTCTGTTTTAACACCTCTTGTGCACTAATAATAGTTGTCCTTCTGTCCAGCCACATACATATCACAACTTCCACAACAACTTCCATATATCCACTTCTCCCCCATTTAAGTCAAAATTGACCAAAGGTGACCAATCAGACAAAATAAATGTCTATTAGCCTAGCAGAGAGTGTTAGATCAGATGTTATAACATTAAGCATGTTAAAACATAATATTCAGGAAGTACAAACCATCATTATACACAGTTGTGATAGCTGAGATAATGAACAAATCCAAGGAACTCTTCAAGAGCCCTAAATATTACAAAACAGGCAGCAAAGAGGACTGCCACACATTACATTTTTCAAAAAAAACAGTAAAAACATCAGCCTTCCAAACAGCAGACCAACTTCCATCACTCTTTCCAGCACTCCTCACAGACTTCACCTTACCAGTCTTCAACACAGTCAGGAACCATTAATCAGAAGAAGAAGTATCACCTTCACCTTTACTTTCACCTTCAGAACCTTCAGAACTTTCAGATCTGCCACTGGACTGTGCTTTTGCAACTGAATTTCTAGCAGCCTTCTCCATTTCTTCCTTTTCCATGTTGCAAATAAGAACTTCCAAAGCTTCTTTTCTTGCCTTGGCTACTCTTATTCCATTTTCCAGTTCCTTGCAGGTCTCTTTCAGTTGATCAATTAAGCTTCCTTGAGATGCAGGCTCTCTTCTGGCAGATGTCATGACAACATCATTTACATGACTTCCCTCAAACAGCTTATAATGAATGGATAGAGGGGTTTTTCTTCTGCTTGGCATGTCATTTGTATTGAGTATGCCTGGTTGTTAACTTAAGATAATACCACAAATAATGGATGGGAAGGCAATGGGTAACTTCACAGCATTTGTGGAGGCATGTCTGATGGTTTGGTCAAACAAAAACTTTCCAAAATCATATTTTATCTTGGTTCCAATTGCATGAATGATTCTTCCAAGAACAATGGAGATGGTAGAGACATGATTAGTAGGTACCCAATTTGCTGAACCAATCTTGTGCAGGATGGCATATTTGACAGTTAGTTTACTAGCTGATAGGTGTTTCCTACTAGGTCATTCCTTAACTTGGCCAGCTGTAATAATCCTACAGACCTCATTGTTTGTGGTCTCTAGATCTACTCCTTCATCAGTTCCTCTCCCTAGGAACTTGTTGATGATGGTTGGTGAAAGTTTCACACACTTAACTCTCACAAAACTTTGCAGACCTCCCTGCTGCTCCTTTCACAAATCTCCTCAAGGATGTTCACGATGAATTCTTTTACTAACCCCTCATAGCACTGAGGCAGAGCAGTCACAGTTTTCATAAGACCAGCTGCCTTAATTAACTCCATTACTTCCTTTACTTCCACTGCCTCTTTTCCCAATTCTCTTTCAACTGCTACCCTTCTTTGAGTCACAAACTTCCATTTGGCAGCACCATCTTTTACGTGAAAAGAGATATTGTCTAGATGAACAGCAACCACTTTATTTGGAGACTTCTTTACAGCCTTCCTTTTAACAAAGGAGATGTCTGGGACATCGTCTTCGACATCCTCATAAGATTCAGAGCTTTCACTTTCTTTCCTTTTCCTGACCTCTAATTTACTCCAAGACTTGGAGGGACCTATATCAGCAACCTTTTTATCTCTTCTAGTTGTCCTTATCTCAGCCATACTCTTCCTTTTTCTCAGTTTATTAGCTACACTTGTTTTCACAAGATTGACCAAAGTGTCATCTTCTTCCTCAGACCTTTCTTCCTCAATATCCTGAGCAGTACCAGGAGACCTGCTAGGTAAGTTTTTTCCAAGAGAACGTAGTCCCTCAGCAGCTACTTCCTTTTCAGTCTTAGATGAGTCATCATCTTTCTCAGCTTGGGTTTCCACCTCAGGAGAGGGATCCCTTCTGGACAGAGGGGTAAACATATCCTTGACTCCATGTTCTTCATTCAGTATCCTAGTAACTAGGTTTCTTATGGTGCGATCAGTAAGGTGCATGTCCTCTTTATCAGAAGATTTTTCAGGAGTGTTACCTTGCTTAGCTCCAGCCATGGAAGAGGAGCCTGGGACGCCACCTGGTATCATACGCAGAGGAGTCACGTCTATCAAGTCTTCATCTAGAAACTCCATGGAGGGAGTTCTTGTATGAAGGGGTTTTGAGCTAGATGATGATGGATGTTGAGACATTTTGTTGAACTTTTGAGGAAAATTTCTTTGCCCTAGCAGAGGTTCTCTGAGTAGTTTGATGAAGATGGAAAGAATTGTGTTCAGGCAGAGCGTGCAAATGAAATAGATACTATTTCCAATACTAGGTGATGATTCATTATTAATGTGGATTTTTCTTTTCATTGGACAGACAATATTTTTGTTACCTTTTCCACTCCACATTAATTGCCATATTTTCTCAAGAAACCAAGCACCTAATTCCCCCCTTTCATATTTTAGTTGGACATCATACAAATCCCTTGCAGCCTTGTTAGTTAGTTGCATTTCATGCTGTAGAACTATGAGTTTGTTTTCCACATATTTTCTAAATGAGTGATGACAGCAAATAATGTACTTGGTCCAACTGTGCTGAATATGATCTTTGGACATAGTTGTACCATACAGGTTGTCATAATACAATGTCATGCATCGAGTGTGACATTGTATATAATTATCAGTAGTTTCATCCAACCTGGTTGAGAATTGTTGCTTTCATCTGATATACTTTCTATCTCAATAGCCCCTTGTGTCCCAGTTCCAACAAAGCTCTCACTAACTTCAGACTGCATACAACCAGTCACATGTTCCCTTTTTTCAAATGTTTGGGCCATCATGACCTTCTCTTCCTTGAAGTTAGGTCTTAGCTTCTGGTGTAACATCCTTGTCTGACATTTTTCATTTCCCTTGAAGGTTCTTCTAGCAACTGTACTCATCTTAGAGGGGTCATCCATTTGAGAGCTCCACATGTAACAGTTGTTTTTGGTCCTAATTCCTTCCATAATTACTTCACTGTCTTTGTTAATAATCAGAGATTCAGTTTTAGTGAAAATGATATTCAGACCTTGATCCCCTAGCTGACTGATGCTTATTAGATTTGAAGTTAAGCCCTTGACCAGTAGAATATTGTCAAGTTTAGGAGATCCAGGACACTCAAGCTTGCATATCCCTTTTATTTCACCCTTTGCTCCATCACCAAAGGTTACATAGCTTATGTCATGAGGGTGAAGATCAGTTATCAAGTCTGAGTTTCCAGTCATGTGTCTAGAACATCCACTATCAAAATACCACTCTTCTTTGTGAGCTATTAGACTTGTAACATTAGTCTTAGGAACCCATTGCTTCTTGTTGATAGGTCTGTGATGTTTGGGTCTGAGTTGATAGTGAGTTTGTTGATGAACAGGGGTAGGGTAACCATACAACTTATAGCAAAAGGGCCTTGAGTGTCCAAATTTCCCACAGTAATGACATCTCCATCTTTGGTGTTTGCCTTTCTGCTGTTTTCTCTTCTGATGATGTGACATATGATGTGACATCTTAGGACTGCTCTTACTATTGCTGCATTTAGGTTTAGCTTGAGGTTTGCAACCAGTGTAACTGCTTTCAGCCTTAGATTTATGGTACCCTATTCCAGATTTGGCTCCTGTGATTAGTCCAGTTTGGAGAATCTTGTCTAAGGAGTTAGATCCATTGTTTAGCATCCTTACATACTTGGTTGTCTCTTCTAGTTTTGAGTTTAAGAGCATAACTTCAGTTTTTAGCTTGGAGATGGTTTCCACATGTTCTGCCTTTTCATTCTCCAGTTGTACTATCTTCTGGCTCTTAACTTGTTGACTCTCATCTAGCTTGACCTTCAGAGCCACAGCTTCTGTTTTCAATTTGGAGATGGTTTCCAAGTATTCTACCTTCTCATTCTCAAGTTGAGTTATTTCTTTCTTTTGGTTTAAAACCTGCTTGCTCAGCTCTACACTTTTATGACACAACTCTCTGTAGGTAGAGGCCAATTCCTCAAAAGTTACTTCACCATCACTTGAGTCTTCATCAGATCCCCATCTTCCTGTCAAAGCAGTCACAAGATTTGCAGCCTCCTCTGTATCACTCTCATCTGACCAGGTGGTAGCAAGACTCATCTTCTGCTTCGTGAGGTAGGTTCCACATTCTGTTCTAATGTGTCCATACCCATCACATTCATAGCACTTTACTTCTTTTCCTTCTTTGGGTTTCTCCTATGACCTTACTCTTCTTCCATTGCTGATGTCAGATGAGATGTTCTTGACATTTGCCTTGGATCTTACATCCATTTTCTTTAACAATCTATTGAACTGTCTCCCCAACATTGCAACTTCATTGGCCCACTCTTTATCCACATCTTGACTGTTTTCCCCTTATGTGTTTGATATGAAGGCAATGCTTTTGGTTTTCTTTTCAGTTCCATCATTCAATCCCATCTCAAAGGTTAGGAGGGAACCAATTAGCTCATCTACCCTCATGTTGGAAATGTCTTGAGACTCTTCTATGGCAGTCACCTTCATTGCAAATCTCTTAGGGAGTGACCTGAGTATTTTTCTTACCAGCTTTTCATTTGTCATCTTCTCTCCCAGGGCTCCTGAAGCATTAGCAATTTCAAGGATACTCATGTGAAATTCATGAATGTTTTCATCTTCCTTCATCCTTAAGTTTTCAAACTTGGAGGTGAGCGGCTGAAGTCTAGACATCTTTACCCTAGAGGTGCCTTCATGAGTGGTCTTAAGAATGTCCCAAGCATCTTTGGCCACTTCACAGTTGTTTACCAACCTGAAAATATTCTTGTCTACCCAATTGAATATTGTATTCAAGGCTTTAGAGTTTCCAAGAGCAAGATCCTCCTCCTCCTTGGACCATTGTTCTTCAGGCTTCTTCTCAGTGGTGGCTTCTCCTTCTTTAGTAATGACAAAATGCACCCAACCTGTTAACACAGCTTTCCAAGCCTTGTTATCAAGGGATTTCATAAAGGCTACCATTCGAGGTTTCCAATAGTCATAGTTAGAACCATCCAAAATTGGTGGCCTATGAACAGATCCTCCATCTCTCTCCATTGTACCAGAAAGTATTGCCCCTAGATATCACCCAGAACCAGAGCAGGATGCCTGCTCTGATAGCAACTGAAATTCTGGTATCAGATATAAGATGTCGAAGGTAATGTCACGACACTAATATCTGTTAACACACAATGGATAAAAAAATACAGAATGGTAAAGCAAATAACACAAGCAATTGTTAACCCAGTTCGGTGCAACTCACCTACGTCTGGGGGCTACCAAGCCAGGAAGGAAATTCACTAAAATAGAATTAGTTCAAAGACTCTCCGTACACTTCAATAAGTTACAGTATTTCTCACCTAATCTCTACCCGTGCAATTTCTACCTAAGCACTCTTAGATATGAGAACACACTCACTTCCCTACAATCACACACCAGTGATTTTAAACAACAATCCCTTGTGAAAAGAAAATACTTTTCAATTACACACTCTTGATTTTATTTCACAGTTTCAATCAAGAAGACACACTTTTGATCTTCCGTCACAGCTTTGATCAAGAAGACACACGCTCTTGCTTAACAGCTTTAGAGTGACAAATTACAACCACAAATCAGTCCAATTCAATCATCAATGGATAACTTGAATGACCTACAAGTCTCACGACTAAACAGACACAAACCCTAGCTCTCTCTCTATATTTCGCTCAGTATTGGTTGTGTGTACAAACAGGTTTTCTAAGTCCCTTTTTATAGAAGCTTTCAGCTGGGCTTGGACATCTTGAAAACCCTAAATCTATTTTCCAATCAAATCTTTTTATAACAGCTGGTTAGATCTCCTTGGAAAATAAGTAAATCTGGTTGTAATCCATGATTGAATGCGCCAGCTAATTATATCTTCAATCATACAAAGATTGCCATTAATTGTGCAATCACAAAACACCAGACATTCACACTGAATATTCTGTGTACAGGATGTCATGACATCGGGTCTGACATCCTGGAAAAATCCTGCATAATCCAATAATTCCTTTTATAACTTCCAGCAGGTACAACCATATCAGATGCCATGACATTGTGTATGTCATCTGAAACAATCCTGCATGAACATGTCTTTCATTTAAGTTCTAGCAGGTACATCCAATATCAGAAGCCATGGCATTGTATGTGGCATTCTGAAACAATCCTGCATGAACATGTTCTTGAACTCCAGCAGGTACATAGGATATCTCATGTTAAGACATCACACATAACATCTTGTGAATACTCTTTGTTTTACCAAAATTGCTGCCAATACTTAGAATCAACAATTTTTTCTCACATGTTGTAAAGATGTCATCGACTAGAACCGTATTGAGTTTGGTTGCTACTCTTGATTTAGAGGTTGAGCAAATGGATGTGAAAATGCCTTTCCTTCATGGTGATTTGGAGGAAGAGATCTACATGGAACAACCTAATTATTTTCAAGTTAAAGGAAAAGAAGATCATGTGTGTAGATTGAGAAAGAGTTTATATGGGTGAAGCAAGCTCCAAGGCAGTGGTACAAGAAGTTTGAGTTTGTTATGTGTGATCAAGGTTACTAGAAGACTACTTCAGATCATTGCGTCTTTGTTCGAAAATTTTCTAACGATGACTTCATTATCTTGTTGTTATATGTTAATGATATGCTTATTGTAGGGAAAAGTATTTCTAACATTAACAAGTTAAAGAAGCAATTAGGAGAGTCATTTTCCATGAAAGACATGGGAATAACTAAACAAATTATTGGCATTAGAATTATGTGTGATAGAAAAGTGAAGAAATTTTGGATGTCATAAGAATATTATATCGAAAGAGTGATGTAAAGATTAAAAATGGAAGTTCTAAGGCGGTAAGCACTCCTCTTGCTACTCATTTCAAGCTAAGTTCTAAGCAAAGTCCTTCAAGTGAAGATGAAGCATTTTATATGAAACAATTTCCTTATGAGTCTGTTGTGGATAGTTTGATGTATGCAATGTTGTGTATAAGACCAGACATAGCACATGTTGTTGGTACAGTCAGTAGATTTTTGTCAAATCTAGGTAGAGAGCATTAGAATGTTGTAAAATGGATTTTAAGGTATCTTTGTGGTACTATTTCTGCAACATTTTTTGGAGGAGATAAGCATAATCTAGTGGATACTCTGACTCTGATATGGCTAGAGACATTGATTCAAGAAATTTTACTTTGGACTACGTGATTAATTTTGTTGGGGAAATTGTGGCTTGGTAGTCCAAAATGCA
Organism: Lathyrus oleraceus; assembly: GCF_024323335.1. Classification (NCBI taxonomy): domain Eukaryota; kingdom Viridiplantae; phylum Streptophyta; class Magnoliopsida; order Fabales; family Fabaceae; genus Lathyrus; species Lathyrus oleraceus. The sequence continues at coordinate 479,706,487 of NC_066583.1, read as the reverse complement.
AAAGTGTGTAGCATTGTCTAGTATAAATATTGAGTTCATTGGCATTATCGAAGTGTTGCACCCCAAATTTTGACCACCTATATCCTAACCTAAGGTTTAGATCACTAACACGTTCAGAGCCGGTACAAGTCATTTGGTCAGTCCCAATGACCTAAAAAGTCAATGGAGGACCATTTTGACTTTTTTTCTAATGCATCTTGGTTAACTGATAGCATTCTGTTCGTAGAATTAATTTGGGTAATTTTAAATGTTATATTATTATTAATAAATCAATTAGAATTAAGTTAATAAAATATGGTTTAATTTATGTTAAGGATTAGGGAGTTTAGTTTTATTAAAATTAATTAAGTTAATATTTATTAATAAAGTTCATTAGTTTTTATTAGAGTATTGATTAACATTATTATTAATATAATACATTAGGTATTAACTAAATTAATAAGTATGGAATAATTATTTTTTAATGAGGTAATTAGGATATTTTTTATTATTTTAATAAGATTATTATTTTAATTAGTCAGACTTATTGATAATATTTATATTTTTGTTTAATGGGTTGGTCAAGGGTTGACCGAACCAAAGCCCCAGTCCACTTCAGTTGGGCCAGTTTGGATGACCCAATGTCCAAGTGAGTCGGGTCAGGATTGACCCAACTCTGTCGTTGAACCGAGTCAAGTCCATGACCCAGAATCATTCCCAATTCCTCATTCCACCCCAGAAACCCTAATTGGCGTGCATGATTGGCAATAGAGTAAATCAAAAGTTGTACAATTTCAAATTCACTCAAAAACATCCATTAATATATTTTAATCATATCAATTACAAATTGGAAACCCTAATTTCTAATTACAATCAAATAGCAATCAAATCCTAAAACTCCTAATACAAATCAATCAAATATCAATCAGGTTACAAATTTCCAATACATCAATCTAATTAAAATCAAAACCCTAAAACTAATCTATAAATAACCTAAATAAAAATCAGAATGAGGAAGAAAAAATTTAGAACCCTAAGCACATTATTGCCTCTGCAAAACCCTAAAACAGAATGTTGTACTTGATTGTGGGTTTTTTTATTGTGGTAGTTGTTCAGGGTTTGATTTTAGGGGAAAGGTTAGGGTATACTAAAAAGGGGTTTAGGGTTAGGGTTGTAATTTTTTTATTTGATTTTGAGAATTTGGAGGTTTAATTAAGGTACAGGGAAGGTCGGTTTATGGATCTGCCAAGGTTTTGTGTGGATCTGAGTGGAAGAAGGTGAGATTTGGGCAGAGGTTAGGGTTTGGTGGAGGTAGAAGATGAATATTCATCTTCTTATGGTTAAGGTTCCTCACAAAGTTGTTAGGGTTCATCTGAACCCAACTAGGGTTCATCATCCAGGGTTAGGTTTTAAAGGGTTTTGGGTTAGGGTTCTTGAAATGTGCAGGGATCTGGAAATTCCAAATGAAGGTTTGAAGTTTCTAGTTGAACTTCAATCGAAAATTGGGGTTTAGTGGTGGTTTTAGGGGCGGTTGTGGGTTGAGGGTGGTGGTCGAAGGAAGGCTCATAGAAGAAGAAAGAAGAGAGAGCGAGAGGGAATAGAGAGAAGGAGAGTGAGGAAATGAAATGGAAAACGGGGGGAAATGGATTATATACACCCCATGGATGGTGCTTGGTGAGAGACACATGGGTCTCTCTCAGCCAATGAAATTGCATAGTCTGACCAATCTTAGTATACATGCGTCCATCATATGTCGTGTTGACTCTAAATATCAACCTTTCATTGTGTTTACCTTGACCAGTATACCAAACTAGTGGTTGTGATATGAACTACCTTGATCCCTTAGATTGCTATCAGACGCCCTAGAGAGAGTCAATTGTTGACTCTCTCTCATGGACCCTCCCTCCAGCGTGAGCCTCCAAAAGAAAATGGGCCTAGGCCCTATTGCTTTTCACAAACCCCTCTCAAAAGGCCAATTGCTATTTCAATACGAAATACAACCCCATGTCCTTTTTATTTAATTTATCTCATTTAACTTATTTTCTTAATAAATAGTTTTGTTAATTTATTTCTATAATTAGCAATTAATCAATAATTAATTAAATTAGCTAATAACTAATTTTAATAATTAAGGGTTTATTTTATTTCTAATCAATAAATAAAAAATAAAAAAATATATATATGTTTTATAATTAGGGTTTATTAGGATAATTCTGTGATTAATCTTCAGGTTTGCATTTAGACGTCATTAGGGTTAATTAGGGGTTTAATCAGGATGATGTTAATATTTCTTTTGTTAATAAATTATATGTAATATCTTAATAAATATATAGCATTTGACTTAATTTATAATTAACGTATTTGTAATATTTTTGCAATTAACAAACTAACTAAAATCAACTCGACACATTCAAATTCTAAGTCATCTGCCCTTGTGCGTTGAGGAATTTTCAAATTAAACACTTTCTTTGCCCCCGATTCGTTGAGATTCTTTTAAAGATCTAAAATCAAACAAACAAACAAACATTTTTAGAAGAACTATGTTGCTTTGATCCTTCATCTAACATGAAGGTACGTAGGCACAAAGTCGTAGCACTCTAGCGAATATGATAACCAAAAACTTTTTCTTTGTCTTTATGTAATAATAAATTTTTTCTATGAATAATAACTTAAGCCTTTGTAAATAAATAACATAAGCAAACTTTCCTTAGAAACACACATTAACTCTAGAATTAAAGGAGGATCCCATTGAGTACAATGGAAGTGAGGGGTGCCTAACACCTTCCTCTTGCTTAACCGACTCCCGAACCTTAGTCTCTCCCTTTAACTATATGTTTTATCATTATTTCCCTATTCCTAAAGAACAAATAAAATATGATGGTGACTCTGTGATTTTCCAACCGGGACAACTAGCGACTTTGCTAGGGAGTCCTACTTCCCTAAAGAGAGTTTATCCTAACCTCTAGCTATAGGGTTTCGTGTGTTTTCTTTCTCTATTTTATTTATTTATTTTCTTCTCTATTATTTATTTTATTTTCCTTTCCATATGTTATGCCTTTATTATTATTTTAAATTTATTATTTATACTATCACGTCATTGGATGGGAAAGTTACTATGTGAGAAACTAAAACCCAAGCTTGGAGAAAAAACCTAAGTTAAGAAGTAGAACTGAAATGTTTTCTATGAGGTGCCACATCTCAAAGATACATGGAAGTTACACTCATAATAAACCCCCCGAATATATCCTCATAGTAGGGATAGCCCCTAATATGTTAATGATTTGGAAGTGGTCCATGACTTTGAGAACCATTTTCTAGAACCTATTCTATTCATGGTGACCTTATGTTATCAACCCCCAAGGGTTGTTACTAGGGTTCTGCCCAGATGAGACTAATCCTGAAGGATTACCATAGGAGGGCCTACTCCTTCTCATGGTAAAATAAGGGTATGGTCCATGTCTTTAGGGCCACTATCTTGATCTTTATATCTCACAAGTGAGGGGATTAGGTATTCTAAACGTAGAGCTAGCCTATCATAAGAAGACTCCCTAAACTAGGTCATGCTTGCATATTACCCTTATCCTTAAAAAAACGGGAAAACAAATCATATCATCATTCCCATCAAAATCATTTTTTTCATTCAATCATTTCAGGAATCTTAATCATCATCCAAGCACCCTAAGTATAATAGAATTTGGTAAAAGGAAGCCCCTTCAGTTCAAGATAAGGGAATCTAAGACAGATAACCTATGGAACTATGCCATGAGCTTGAGCAAAGGTACGAAGAACTCTCTGAATTACAAATATGGAAAAGTCTTGGACCTCTTGAGTGTCCCTGTGTAAAAGGAGACCTTAACTGCCCTAGCATAATTCTTTGACCCTACATTTAGGTGTTTCCAGTTTCAATATTTTTAATTGGCTCCGACTCTTGAAGAGTTTCTCAAGATCCTATAGACTTCTAAACCCAAAAAGGCTCCATTCAAAATGATAGGGTATCTCCATACAGTGGAAGAAATGGCTTATCACCTTAGCATCCATGGAGCTGACTTGCAAGCCAACTTAAGGGTTTGTGGAGACTTCAAGGGCTTCCCGAGAGAGTATCTAGAGAAAAGGTTCGATGACTTTGTAACTTCCCTACAGTGGGATGCCTTGGACATATCATGATCCTCCTTGCCTTCGAAATAATACATGTTCCCACGGAAAAGGACTTCATGGATTATACAGCCATCAATTTGTTTTTTGTCGTAAAAGTTGGGGATGAAGATCATGTACCTGCTCTCCTTGTTGATGTTTACCATAACCTCTATTATAAGTTTTCCATCATTCTCTTTTACAAATGGAGTCTTATCAATTCCATCCTTTCTATATCCATGGTTGATGAGAAACTCAGTCAAACTTTCATACCAAGCTCTTGGAGCTTATTTGAAACCATATAATGCCTTCTTTAGTTTGAACACATGATTTAGGAAAGTAGGATCAACAAATCCTTTTGGTTGTTCAACATACACTTCTTCATTTAAATATCCATTTAAAAAGTCACTTTTAACATACATTTGGAACAAGTTGAACTTTAAAAGACATGCCAGTCCAAGTAGCAATCTGATAGATTCTAGGCAAGTCATATGAGCAAATGTTCCATCAAAGTCCCATCCTTCAATTTGAGTGTATCATTGAGAAAAAAGCATGGCTTTGTTTCTGGAAACAACACCGTGTTCATCTAACTTGTTCTTATACATCCATTTAGTACCAATAACATTTGTCCCTTCAAGTCTTGGTACCAAATCCCAAACATCATTTCTTTTGAATTGACCAAGTTCATCTTGCATAGCATTAATCCATAACTCATCAGTGAAGGCCTCCTTGATATTATTGGGTTCAAATTTTGAAACATAACAGGCATTTGACACAACTTCCCTTGATTTGGTACTTATCCCTTCATTCAGATTTCCTATTATAAGCTCCTTATGATGATCTTTCTGAATTCTAATGGGAGGTCCTTTGTTAGCTGACCCAGTCTCTGTAGGTTTAGTATTACCACTTGAGTCCGTAACATCTTTAGGAACATCATTCATAGATGTCTCAACATCATATGTGACATCAGCTTTTGTAGTTGATTCATCAACAACAATATTTATGGATTCCATTATCACCTTAGTTCTAGAGTTGAATACTTTATATGATCTACTGTTTGTAGAGTATCCCAGAAAAATTCCCTCCTCACTTTTAGGATCCATTTTCCTCCTCTTCTCACGATCTGCCAAAATATAAAATTTACACCAAAATACATGGAAATACTTCACACTTGGCTTTCTTCCTTTCCACAATTCATAAAGTGTAGCAGATGTACCAGATTTGATAGTCACTATATTATGGATATAGAATGCAGTGTTCATGGCTTCTTCCCAAAATGATATGGTAGTTTCTTAGCATGAAGCATGACCCTGGCACATTCTTGAATAGTCATACTCTTGCGTTTAACCACACCATTCTGTTGAGGGGTGATGGGTGAAGAAAACTCATGACTAATCCCTTCAGAAGGGCAGAATTCATTAAACTTGCTATTTTCAAAGTCCTTTCCATGGTCACTTCTAATTCTGACAATACCATAATCCTTCTCTATTTGAATCTTTTGACAAAGTTCTTTAAATACTTCTAATACTTCAGACTTCTCTTTGATGAAATTCACCCAGGTGAACCTTGAGAAGTCATCAACAACAACATAGGCATACATCTTTCCTTCAAGACTTTCAACCTGCATAGGTCCCATCAAGTCCATATGAAGTAGCTCCAGAATTTTTGAAGTGGTCAGATGTTGGAGCTTCTTATGTGACATCTTTGTTTGCTTCCCAATTTGACATTCACCACAGATTCTTCCTTCATCAATTTTTCAGTTTGGGAATACCTCTAACTACTTCCTTTAACAAAACTTTCTTCATACCTTTCTGATGTAAGTGACCAAGCTTTTGATGTCATAGCTTAGATTTATCTTCTTTTGACATCAAGCATGTGGAGAAATAATTTGTTTCTTGAGGAGTCCACATATAGCAGTTATCTTTTGATATGGCTCCCTTCATGATAACTTCATTCTTCTCATTTGTTACTAGGCATTCAGATTTAGTAAATTTAACTTTGAAACCTTGGTCACAAAGTTGACTAATACTTATGAAATTAGCATTCATCCCTTTAACAAACAGAACATCATCAAGACTAGGCAGTCCAGCTTTCCAACACCCTTTATTTCACCTTTTGATCCATCTCCAAAAGTGACATAGCTAGTGGAATATGATTTAATATCCACCAAGAATTTCTTGACACCAGTCATGTGTCTAGAACAAGCACTATCAAAATACCAATCCTCTCTAGCAGAGGCTCTAAGGGAGGTGTGAGCTATGAGTCCAGAATTGCCATTTCTGGGAATCCACTTTTTCTTTACTTTAACAATAGTATATTTTCTTCTGGATTGTGAAACAGGTTTGGGATAGCCATATAGTTTATAACAGTATGGTTTTATGTGACCAAACCTTCCACAATGATGACATGTCCATTGTTGGGTCTTGCTTTCTGAGTAATCATCTTGATGTCTTTGCTGATGTTGGGACATATTTGGCATCTTTTGTTCCTGTTTTATTTTAGGATGAACAAAATTCATTGCAGGTCATTTTCCTTTGTTTATCACAACTTGACTATCATAACCAAGACCTTTAACATTTCCAGCATTCTTACCAGTTTGAAGAATCTCATCCAACACCATCAGAACTACTGTTAAGCTTTCTTACAGACTTAGTCATATTGTCAAGTTTTGAATTGAGCAATACAACTCCATCCTTCATATTAGAGATGATAGACGGATGCTCCACTTTTTCAGCCTATAGTTGAGCAATGACATTCTTTTGATCTTCTCCTAGTTTACACACTTCTTCACTTCTGAGGCACAATTCCTTGTATGACTCAGCAAGTTCCTCAAACATGAGTTCTTCGCAATTTGATTCTTCATTAGAATCACAAATTCCAGTCAAGGCAGTAACCTATTTGGCAGATTCCACTTCAGGATCATTTTCAGAATCATCTTCTGACCATGACACAGACAGGCCCTTCTTCAGCTTCTTGAGATAAGTGGGACACTCAGCTCTTATGTGTCCAAACCCTTCACATCCATGACATTAGATTCCTTTTCCTTGGTTAGACTTTTCTTCAGTTTTGGGCCTTCTCCCAAAATCCTGATTTTTGTTGATGTCTAATGACTTGTTCATGACATTTGATCTTGTCTTCCAGTCCATCTTCTTCATCACTTTGTTAAATCGTCTTCCAGGTAACACAGTAGCATTAGATATCCCTTCATCTGTATCCAGGTCACATTCATCTTCTAAGTCTTCAACATTAGAAACAAAGGTTATGCTTTTCTTCTTTTCAGATTTTTCACTTATCCCTAATTCAAAGGTCTGAAGAGATCCCATAAGTTCATCAACTTTCAAGATGTTTATATCTTGGGAATCTTCAATGGCAGTTACCTTCATGTCAAATCTCTTTGGAAGAGATCTGAGAATTTTTCTGACCAACTTAGCTTCTGACATCATCTCCCCCGGGGCACTTGAGGCATTTGTTATCTCAACAATATTCATGTGAAAGTCATGAATGTTCTCATCCTTCTTCATTATTAAGTTCTCAAACTTGGTGGTAAGAAGTTGAAGTCTTCACATCTTCACCTTAGAGGTTCCTTCATGAGCAGTCTTCAAGTTCTCCCAAGCATCTTTAATAATAGTACAATTATTTATTAGTCTAAAGATGTTCTTGTCCACTCCATTGAGCAGAGCATTCAATGCTTTGGAGTTTCCCTGAGCTAATTTATCATCTTCATCATCCTAGTCTTACTCAACCTTCAGCACATCAGTAATCTTACCATCTTTATCTCTAGCCATTGGTGGATCCCATCCCTTGACCATATAATTCCAATCCTTGTTGTCCATGGATTTAATAAAGGTCATCATACGAGCTTTCCAGTAGTCATAGTTGGTTCCATCAAGAATGAGTGATCTGTTCACAAATCCTCCTTCCTTGTCCATTGTACCAGAAAGTATCTTCCCTGAATCTCACCCAGATACAGAGCAGGATGCCTGCTCTGGTACCAATTGAAATTTTGGTATGCAGATATCAGATGTCCTAAGAGATGTCAAGACACTGATATCTGACCAAAACACAATGACAATATAACATACAGTTAAGAGTACTGAAAGTAATAGAACACACATAGTTGTTAACCCAGTTTGGTGTACAACACCACCTACATCTTAGGGATACCAAGCCAGGGAGGAAATCCACTAAATAGTATCAGTTTGTAGACCTTCAACAAACTATCTCCAGTTTACAATCTACTCCCTAATCACTACCCGTACTTAAATGATACCCATCTCACTTCTCTTTCAATTACAACAGTGATGAAACAATACTATTTTGAAAGTTTCAGAAGTTACACTTCAAAGACACACAATCACTCAATGCTTAAAATCTTAAGAGTGATTGACAGAACTTACAACTTAATAGAGACAGTCTTACTCTTATACCATGATGATATTAGAGAGGCAAACAATTAACATGAACATACAAATAGTGAAACAATATTTGATATGTGCTCCAATTAGGTTTGTGGCATTCTATTTATAACCATAGTATGTACTGGATTTGGGCTTCAAAATCGCATCAAGGCAGTTGCTAAAAGTTTGCAGAATATTCTACATAAAATTAGGTCTTCAATCAAGGGTTTTGTAAAATGTCTCAACATTTAGAAAAACAGAATAACTTAAATAGAAACAGAACCTTTGATTCCTCAATCTTGGATGCCATATAGGATTACTTAATATTCCCAGAATATTCAGTAACCTGTTAATCAAACGAACTGTTACCAAGATGTAAACATGTAACAGATAAGATGTCGGATTCATATGTTAGGACATCTTGTTCAAAATGTTGCTGCTAAGTTAGTTTTACCAAAATTACCTCCAATCACACATATAGAGAATTAACAGTTAGAACACTAGGTGATATGGATGTTCATGAATGTAGATGAACCTCAAACCAAAATTTAGATAAAAATGAAAGAGGAGGCAACTTTTAGGGTATGGCACATGGCTATAGAACTTCAGCTCGCACTTCGATAGGAGCAACTCCTTTTTCTCTGGTATATGGCACCTAATGGGTACAACCTATTGAAGTCGAGATCCCCTCTTTGAGAGTCCTGATGGAAACTAAATTGGAAGAGGCGGAATGGGTACAGACAAGATTCGATCAATTGAACCTCATAGAAGAGAAGGGCATGTGTTACGCCGTGAAAAATACAGAGTCACCACCGGAATTTATTTATTCCAAAGGAAAGGGAAAATAGTGATAAAACCCCAAAGAGAATGGTCTTCACAACCAGGAGCGGATTCAGAAGTCGGTTATGCAAGGGGAAGGTATTAGCACCCCTCACATCCATGGTACTCCATGGAAACCACTAGCTTGTATCAATGCATATGGATGTTGTTTATTTGAATGTTTCTTGCTATCGGGAAATGAGATGAGAATAAAATAGGAAGAGAAAATAATTTTTTAATTTACTGTGCTAGCCAAGGTTTCAAACCCTTGTGCCTATGTATCCTCATTTGTGCAATAAGAAAGTCAGAGTTTCGTAGTTCCGCTTACAAAATGGAGTATTCGTTTGGTTGTTTTTATAAACAATGTTGACGTTCACGTTCTACTCTTCACTTGCTTGTATGCTTGAGCATGGGAGCGTTAAGTGTTTGTTTGTTTGTGATAGAATGGATGTGCTTGGATCGCACTAAAGTAGTCAAACATTACTTGCTCACACATTGAGGCTTAAGCTTCGTTCACGGTAGAACGGAAGTAACACGCCTTTTCTGAAAAGATTTGAAAAATGACCTAAGGAGGAAAATTGATTTGACTGGTTGGGGTTGATTTTAGTACTGAGACAAGCATCAAACTCTTGGCTAGGTACGGTCAACAATCTGAATACTTGGGAGTTGAGAGGACAGTGGCATCCTAACCATTATTTTTCATCCAAAAGAAGTTTGATTTTTGAAATTATTTGGAAAGTTTAATCATTGGTACTTAGAGGAAGACAAGCATTTAACCATTGGCTAAGTACAACCACAATTAGAATACTCTGGAGTTAAGAGGAAAGTGGCATCCTAACCACTCTTTTTCTCTCTTAAGAGAGTTGGATTGAAGTTGTTTTATTGTTAGATGTTTTGAGGGGAAAGTCAGGCATCGGGCCCCCAAGCTAGGTACAACCGATAACCCAAGTACTTGAATGTTGTGTATAAGTACGTACACCCCATTTTTGCATTCCAGTTTATCGAGAAGTTGTTTTGAAAAGGCATTTGACGTTGGATCAAGTGTTTAGAATTTATTGTGAAAAAGTTTGTGTGAAGAAGAATGTAGATAGAGATAGAAGTAGAATAGAATGGAATGTATGATAGATAATGGAATGAGGTACTTGATGTTGGATCAAGCACTTGCATTGCTATGAAGTAAGTTTGATTTGGAAAACACTTGACTTTGGATCAAATGTGCTTTTTGTCTTTTGGAAAGTTTTGCTTTTATCATTTAGTTTTATCTTTTAGTTAGAATGCATGAAGTTATAAAGCATATAAACCTAAACTATTACACTTGCATGAGATGGGGGGACATGTGACCCATAATGGGGGGATGGAACCATACAATACAAAAGGTAAGGAATGAAGATTAACAAGTTACAAACCAAACACCATGCATAAAAAAATCAAGTGGCATGGTGCCCTCAAACAATGCAAGGCAAATGAATGGTTAAAGGATAGTATCTTGGATCAAAACTTGAAATCTGAATGGTCATGTAAACATACATGAAAGTGGGGTTAGTATGAAATTCAGGCAAATAAGAATGATGCACCAAATGTAAACATGTTCAAAGATTTTTATCAATTCAAATGGAAATGGATTAACCATGGACAAACAATCAAAGACTAATCACATGATCATGGCAAATGGAATGGACATACACAAGGCATATATCACATGAATTGAAATGGCATTTTCAATTTCTATAAGATGATCACAAACCAAATGAATCGATTAAATGGACAATTAAAGCCTAACTAAATCTAACGATCGAAAAATTAACCTAAACATGGATTATGGATCAAATTAGTCAAAGGCAAATTGACAATCTAAATCACAATTGAATCTCATGAACATGGACATGAAAATCACAATGTAATTAAAGAACGAATCATGATAAAATTCTACAATTAAGCATATTAATCGATCATGAATAAAATGGAAAAGAACTAACCAAAACCTAATGAAAAATTACACTAGAGCATGACATGATTAAACTACTATTGAATTAATTCTGGAAAAAAAAACAAGATCAAGTCAACATGATGATTAAACCTAAAAATCAAGATTTAATTACCTAATCAATTCTAATGATGAATTAACCTAATTATCAAAAAACTATATTAATTCCAAATTAACAAGAAACCAAGAAAAATCCTAATTTTAACCAAGATTAAAGAAGCAAAAGTAGCATGATTAAACACTAAAAATAAATTAATTAATTAATTAAGATTAGAAGGGGATTAGGGATTAAAATTTGATTAGGAACATAACAATAATGGGCCAGGGGGTGAATCAAATAGGGGTGAGGCATGGATAAACACTAAGAACGCTTGGGCCCTCAGATTCTTGGGCAAAAGGTCCAACTTCAAAGCACCCCACACGGGTCACACATCCACGGAGAAAATTTTACCCTATACCCCTACAATTGTACCCATACCCCTACATTAAATTTTTTTTGACCAAAATACCCTCATATAAATAGGGTATATTTTTTCTTTCAAAATTTTTTTACCATTTTAGTTGAAGACTTCCGGAGAAGACAAATATTAGGCGTTTTTGCACTGTATACCGGAACACTTAAGAGTAAGTCTTCCGGTTTGGATATTTGTATACCGGAACACTTCTCTAAAGAGTTCCGGTTTGTTGTCTTTAATGGACACTGAACCGGAAGTCTTTTAGAAAGTCTTCCGGTTTGTATACTTGTATACCGGAACACTTTCTTCAAGACTTCCGGTTTGATTGATGTATACCGGAACTCTTTAAGAAAGTGTTCCGGAAGGCTTTTTGTTTTTTTGCTAACCGGAACTCTTCTTGGAAGTGTTCCGGTACGTTTTTTTTTTATTTTATTATTTTTAATTTTAATTATTTTTTTTAACATTATTTTTGCAGTGGTTCGAAGAAGAGGTGCAGATGGCCGGATTCCAGTCCGCACGTTAGACCGGGGTGCATCTTCATCTGCAGCTGCAGCTGAGCCGACTGGATATCCAGGAGGGCCGTACGATACGTCTCTTTTGGTGAAGTACGAGCATCATGTTGCTCGACATATATGGTTCGGTGAGGTAAGTAAACGGGCTATATTTGAAAATGAATAATAGTTGAATATTTTATAATTTGTTTTCTAATATGTGTTTTAATTGTTTTTAGGAAAGAGGACCAAAGAAAGAGTTGAAGGTTGCCGGACATGGACTGAAGTTGACTTCTAGGGTTCCATTGGCTCTTCCACCACAGATGGAGAGTTGGGTATCTAGATCCGGTTTAGCTTCACTGCAGAGAACGAGTCTGAACAAGATAGACACAAATCTTGTCTCTGCATTTGTGGAAAGATGGCATCTAGAGACATCTTCATTTCACATGCCGTTTGGTGAAATGAGCATTACTTTAGATGATGTCGCATGTCTACTTCACTTGCCCATTAGGGGTATCTTTTGGAGTCCTCAGGATGTGACTGAAGAGCTAGCTGTTGAACTTGCTGTTGACTACCTAGGAGTGTCACAGGGTCAGGCACAGTCACATGTTCGGAGCTGCAGGGGGTCGTATTACAAGTTGGAGTGGTTATATGATATATTCGTACATCATAGGGCTGCTTCCAGCTGGGCATATGCGACTAGAGCATATCTATTGATGTTGGTGGGTTCCACCATATTTGCTGATAAGACCTTTACACTTGTAGAGGCACGATACCTCCTCCTGTTTAGGGACTTGGATGGATGTTCAGGATATAGTTGGGGAGCAGCTGCACTAGTTACCCTCTACCGATATCTTGGAGATGCGTCCATGTACAGTTGCAAACAGCTCGGTGGATATCCTACTCTCCTACAGGTATATAATTTAATTTTGTTAATTAAGTGTTGGATTCATTTTATAAAATATTGTAACTTAATTTGTTTTATTTATTATGTTTTTATTTTGTAACAGTGTTGGATTCACGAGTATTTTCCAACTGTTGGAAAAAGAGGGGAGAATTGGAATCCTGCTGGAAACTGTGGTCTTTCCCGAGCGATGTGATGGTCGTATAGACAGGGAGTCCTGAAGGTCGATGATTTACGACCTATTTTGGACGAGCTGACACCTACCGACGTCATCTGGCGACCATTTGAGGATCCTAGAGCATGGCGTGTATTTAATGAGATATGTCTTTACAGGGGCTGTTTGAAGTGGGGTGAAACAGTTGTTCCATACTTGCCTGATAGATGTTTACGTCAGTTCGGGTATAGGCAGTATGTTCCATCCCCACCTCTGGATTGTATGATGGCGACGGATATTGATGTTGATTGGATCAGTTACCATCAGAGTGTTGTCGATGTGATCGGTTCATCTTCCGTGGCCACGACTCCATCTGAGGTAGAAGACGGTTATCTGGAGTGGTATTATCGTGTTTCCCATCCACGGTTGGTCCCTCCCCATCGTGACGCTCCTAGAGAGGTTCCCGTTCCTGTATATGACGTCGGGCCATCTGATCCTGATTGGGCTCGTGTATCTACATTGATTCGTCGCTATCTGAGACAGGTTAATGCTGAAGAGGAAGATCCACAGTTTTCTGATTTATTTGAAGCTTTGCATATTTCTCGTTCACATTGATTATATGTATTAAGCTTTGAATATAATAGACATAATAATATAGATTTCATGTTTTGATTACATATTTATGTTTTGATTACATAATCATGCTAATACAGGTGTAAGTAATTGCCAATGTTGCATACGTCCTGCAAATCCTAGCATCCAAGTAGTTGCTATATGAGAACGAAATTTCTTCCAATCTAATGTGACCGGTGGCAATGGAAACCCCTATTTCATGTTAACCTGATAAAGTAAAATAATTAAAAGATTAAGTCATATAACATAAAATATTAACTGAAATAATTAAAATATTTAGACATATAAATACGTACCTGAACCCAATGATTATGGTTAACAAAACCAATGCAATAAATAGAGACATTTGGTGAATGTGAACTTGTCATCGGAAAGAAAGTGATGCACGGATTGCCTAAACAGACAAGTACAACATTATAACGATTCGCTATCAAGTAACCCATATCTGGTAGACTCATCCATTTTTCAGGTGGCTGTGAACCAAACGATTCTATCATCAAAGATTCTCTCACAGCTGACAACCGATTAGAAAATAACTTGTCATACAAAGTTGACCTATCCTTGTCTATTAATTCCAACCCCAACTCTCTGCGAAGCATTGACCAACCATCCTCACCATATCCATGCAATGATGCAATGACTCTAAATCCACAATTACCATCTGATTCAACATTAACTACATCTTCAATGTATGACCTAATATGATTAGGAAATTGAACAATGAATTGTGGTTGCTTCTTTGATAATTTGATCTTCTTCGAAGTCTGTGATGGTTGAGATTGCCTTTGTGAAGATTGAGATGCCTTATCAACATACTCATGATACGAAGGGTCCCTATAAACATCATAATCTGCTGGTTTTTTCCCTTTCTTCTTCACTCCTCCTTTGGTTTTTATTTTCTCAGGTGGTGGACACAATGTTGTCATTGTTAGGTATGCTAGTTCACATACCCTACTCCTTAATGCCCTTTTCCCAATAACATCTAATGACCTAAATCGTCTCCACAACTCATCCATTGCAGCCGTCATATCCACCTCATATCCACCTCTGATCCATTGCAACCGTCACATCTAATGACCTAAATTGTCATAGTTTCCTCCAATGAACATGAACAGCATCAATGGGTATCGGTATACCACCTACTCTGTATCTTCCTAACTCACAAGCACAAGGTAACCCATAAGATGTTCTAAGAGTACAACCACATATTTTCCTGTTAGTTCCAACATAATCAACTCTCAATAACTCTTCAGCAATACGTCTCAAAGCAGCTCGAGATACGGAACCACACAAATAACCATTAAAGGGACTTACGTGCGCGTGCTCAACTTCGTAAAAGCTCTTTTGAAATGAAGCTCTAATGTTTCCCAGTTGTAACCTCAAGTTGTTATTCATGGCTTCCCAACATTTGACCATGTCACCTATACTGTTTCCTAACATCTGCTTTAACTTCCAATGAGCAGATTCAACCCTAAAAATATCAGATATAAAAAATACCATTAGATATTGAAAATATCAAATATTAAAAATATCAGATATTCAAAATAACACATAAAAAAAACATAAAAATAATATCAGATATAAAAATAACACATACAAAATTATAAGACGTACCGATTAGTCGTTGTGTTACCCAAATGTAGGACTCGATTAATCCATGCTCCAACAAATCTATGCCTATGTGGAGTCAACCATGTGTCTTTCACATAATTAATAAATCCACTATAATCAACACATGCTTGCTCAAGTTGATGCAACCGCTGACCATACTCAACCTCATCACTAGCCCAAACAACTTCCATCCATAATGTGTCTATCGTCTTTTGCAGGTCATTCACCACATGTTGTTTGCATTTGGCACCAACGTTTTTGTTAATGTGAAATCTACATAGCAAATTAATCGAGTTGGGAAACACAACTTCAATTGCTTTCATCAAAGCAAGATCTCTATCTGTCAAAATCACTTGTGGACACATGTCTTTCTTCACAAACAACTCTTTTAATTTCTCCAGTACCCAGCAAAAATTCTCTGTTTGCTCAGACTCCATATACGCAAATCCAACAGCAAAAGTCAACTCAGTCGATGTCATGCCAACAATTTCAAACAAAGGTTGTCTATATTTGTTTGTCTTGTAGGTGCTATCCATAACTAACACAATTGGAAATATATTCAACAACTTAACTGAATCAGGATGTGCTCAAAATATCTCTCTCACCACTTCCGAGTCATCCTGTTTTCTACTCCAATACACATATCCTGCATCCTCAATAAGCTTAAACAAATGTTGTATCTCACTCCTTGGACCTCTTATCTCTTTTTCTATCACACTCTTATGCTTGTATACTTGCGTAATCCGAGTGACATTCTCAGGAAACTTGTCTTGCAAGGAAAGCAAAATGTTTCTAGGTGCTACATGTCTCTTTGCCAAATCAGCGACATGTTGCTTCTCATCTGTGGTCAACCTACCAATAAACGAATGACCTTCTAATCTATCAGGTAAACCATGATTATGTAACCCACATTTTACATCAATCTTCCAACCAGATCCATCTTTCGCCGGAGTCGACCTGATTTTAAATGGACATCCACATTTCTTGGACGCACTTTGGGTACCACTATCACTAATCTTGTGTTTCCCACCTTTATCACAACCAAATATTATTTTGTTACTTCTCCCTCTCTTCCCCGTTTCAGTATCTGAACGACTGATAATAACAGTTACTTTATTGTCGATTCCAACCTTTTTAATCCATCTGATAACCTCTTCTCGTGTACCAAATCTTTCCGTCGTCATAAACGCATCAGTAGTATCTACACATATTTTGGGAAGATTTTCCATTTCTGTAAAAAAATAAAAAATAAAACAATTAAAAAAAAAAATTAAAAAAAAACGTACCGGAAGACTTTAGGAAAGACTTCCGGAACACACATAATGCATACCGGAACTCTTTGGAGAAGAGTTCCGGTATGCAAATTTTTTTGAATTTTTTTTTATATGAACCGGAACTCTTTCCTTAAGTGTTCCGGTTTGCTTTTTTTGTGTTCCGGAAGTCTTTCCTAAAGTCTTCCGGTTTGGAAAAATACATACCGGAAGTCTTTTTGCAGGAGTTCCGGTGCGAGGGGTGCGAAAGTGTAATTTTTGCAATTTTCAACCGAATGGTAAAAATGAAATGGTAAATTGGTTAAAACCAATTAAGGGTAAAATGGGAATTTTTAAATTTTTGTAAGGGTATGGGGTTAATTGTAGGGGTACAAGGTAAAATTTTCATCCACGGATTGCCTCTCGTGTTCAAAACAAGGCAGAAACAAGGAAAAAAGTGTTCATGTCCAAATAGAATGCTCTAATCCAAATACGAACGAAATGAAATTTCACGGCGCCGGAGAAAAATTTGCTCGGTGGCATCCGCGACTCAAAGAAAACTCATCTCAACGTCCGATGTACTCTTCTGTTTGTGGTTGATTGAGATCAAGATGAAGCTTCGCGTTCGTGCGTTGCGTTTTAGATGAAGGTGAAGCTTTGTTCGGATTTGTGTGCTGTGTTGAGATGAAGATGAAGACGTTCGTGCATTGCATTGCAATGAAGATGAAGACGTTTAGATTTCCTGTTACGATTTCGTCGCCAAGCCTCGATTTCATATTGGCATGCTTTTGTTAATTTCTCCTGTTTCGAATTCTTTTCGTGAATCCCTTCTGCTTTCGATTCTTCTCTACCCCTCAATCTCTTTTTCGTGAGTTTCCTCTAGTTGATTTTTAGTGATGAAAGGGGTTCGTTCGGACGTTTTCTGGAGAGTGACGTTCAGTTAAGGGTCATTGTAGAATGGTTTTGAGCGTGAGGTTCAGTGGAGAATGATTGTAGAATTTCTGAATTGATGAGAGGTTCGTTAGGAGGTTGAGATTATTATGGCAGTTGGAAGTTGTTATGAGAGTTGGAAACATTTAGCAATTATGTTTTTGGGTCTGTTCTGAGGCTTTTTTGAGAAAGGAAAAAAAGTAGGCTTTTCTGTTATGACAGTTGTGAATGGTGGTTAGTTGTTAGGATGAGAATTCCATTTTCTATTATGAGTGAATCGGTGCAGTTCAGTTGAATGAATGGTTAATTTGTTTATGAACTGGTTGGCTAGGTTAGTAACAAGTGGTTAGCTTTATTCCCAAGGCATTGTTGTTGTGAATCATTGGATGTTGCTGCTGATTCGTTTTGTTTTGCACTGTTTGCTGTTAATGCATTGTGGTTGGCCTTGTATGATATGTTGTTGTAATCGTGGTTTGCAATGAATTATGATAGGTTATGTATTGTTGGTTAGGAAAAGTTAAGTTAGGTGATGTGATGTGAATGAGTTCATGCTATGATAAATGTGTTTCAATGATTGTTATGGTTTGGATGATTGTTTGAAATGAATGTTCTACCAATTGGATGAATGTAGTGCTTCTTTATGATAGGATTGCTATGCTTTGCATTTGGTATTGTCATGTTGGTTTGAAGTTAGGCCATGTCTTTGTTATGAATAATGATTGATGAATAATGTATATGGTCTTGTATGTATTGCTAGTTATGCTTGTTTTGAAATGAAAATGAATTAGAATGCTTGAAGTGTGTTATGTTAACATGTGGTTACTTGAAATGTGGTTCATGATAATGCATTGTTTGGAATGGTTTTGTAGGGTTGATGCACACATGAAGATGGATTGAAGAGTGGAATTGGAAGGTGGTTTGGATTTGCTTTGTCATGGAACAATGTTGATCAAATGGAATGATATGGATTGCGATGGAGTCATAGTAGAAATGGATTTGTTGTAATCGAAATTGTTACATGGAATTTGGATTGAGGGTTGTAATGTGAATTTGGAATGACGAGTGTAATCTTTTGTAGTTTTGGAATTGAAACAAGTTAAATTGAATGATTAAATAAAAATGCTTAGAAATTGAATGTAATTGGAATTGAGATTGAATGTGTGGAATATTAAATTGGAATTGTAATGGTTTAGGTTTGTATTGAATGTATGGTTGATTGTTGAATATTGAAAGATGAAAGGAATTTGAAAATTGGGATTGGAATTGCACATGGAATGTAGGATTGTTTATGGTTGTATTAAAATGAATTTGGAAATTGACATGGTAATGATTTATAAATGGTTTTGGAATTGAATCGATATGATGAATGGGATGGTTTACAAAGTGTATGCAAAGTCATTTAGTTTGCCCATGGTTATGGATAAGAAATGGTTCATGAATTTGGAAATTGAATGTTGAATCAAGGTTTAAAAAATGGAAAATGGCTTAAACAATGGAAAATGGTTCATGGTTAAAATTGGTTTAAATGAACATGAATTATGACTTGGAAAATGACTTTGGCTAGATGGTTGATTTTGGTCAACTAGTTGACTAAAAAGTCAACAGTTGACCAAAAGTCAACTTAGGTAAAAATGTGTATTTTTGTGTAACCTCTTATGGACAATTGAATGTGGACCACAATGCCCTTGAACCAAATGACATATGCTACTGAACTGATCTTGACCCAATGAACTTTGTAATGCCTTTGTACTAGACTTGAACCAATGAATATCAACCAATGATCACACTAAATTACACCGTATTTTTGACTCGGATTTCACATGTTTATTAGGAATTTATTATCATTTTGTTTGTAATATGCTCTCTTTTCTCTTGTTTTCAGATATTTAGCACTTTCAGACTCTTTTGGAAGAAACGAAGCAAAAAGACCTAAAATTAGGGTTTTCCAGCGAAATTACACACATGGCGTTGCACATGGCGGCCGATATAGGGGGAGCCATGAGTCATCATCCCTCAAATAGGAGGTAACCGCCACATTCCCATGATCTACCCCATTTACACACATGGCGGACGCCATGAAGGGATGGTGGGCGCCACCTTTGGAAGTCACGTTCCCACTAAGGGGAAGTTGGAGGGCACCATGGTCTTTACAAGCTGCTGGAAACCTCTATAAATAGCTCATTCCATTTCGTTTCCTAACCATCCAACTTAGTTTTACAACACTAAGCATATATTTATCATTTGTAATATCGATAATCCGTCACATCAGGGGGTTATCGCACCTTTGTGAGATTGAGTTGGGTCACTTCGAGTTGCTGTCGTCTTTAGCTTCAGGAGTCGGAGGTTTATTTTTGTACCAAAATCGAAGCCTCCGTTTGGAGTAGGTTCTTATTTATCTTTTTATTTATTTATTTCCCGCATCGCTTTTATCTTATTTATTTCCCGCATCGCTTTTATTTTATTTATTTCCCGCATCGCTTTTATTTTATTTATTTTCCACACTCGCTTTACTTTATTTATTTTCCGTATCTCTTTTATTTTATTTATTTTCCGCACTCGCTTTACTTTATTTATTTTCCGCACTCACTTTACTTTATTTACTTTACGCACTTTACTCGCTCTCTACGCCTCACATTATAAAACAAACTTTTCATCGTGATTAACACCGTTGTGTTTGTTTGTGTTACTATGTCCGGCTAAATCTTTTAAAGGTTAAAATGTAAGGATCGCGGTTAAAGTAATGTTTCACATATTGAAGTCTGTAGAAATACTTAAAAGGTTGTTTTGATTTTTAATTTGAGTTTTCTAAAACAGACTTGGTTAGTTTTAACTATTCGAGGAGTGCGAAAGCACCCTGGCTTAGTAACTAGGAATCTTTATCACTTTAAGGAAAAACTATTTTTGAAACTGTTTTCGGACCCGTTGATAGATTTAAATTCAGGAAACTCCTTGGGTAAACCTTCCAAATCAAAATCACTTTTCAACTAAGTTTACAAGTCTCATTTCTTAAAACTAGGTTTACTACTTTAGCGTTCTGCGCACCTTTTTTAAGTGACAATAAAAGACCTTAATTTAAGGGTAAACTCAGTTCTGAATACACGAAAGCGGCAGTTCCTGTTAAATGGATTATTTTCAAGAGTAGAAAATATTACCTCATAAGTAATTCTATTTAGACAATTGAAACATCACTTAACTGACGTGGATTACATTCAACCTGTCTTTACTTGCATTTATTATTTACAATTATTTTGCAAACCCAATATCTCTTTTATACCGCCTTAGATAAACACTGTAACGATAGTAATCGATAGATTGACGATTGGTCTCTGTGGGATCGATATTCTTTTATATTACTTTGACGTTATTCGTGCACTTGCGAATCCCAACGATCAAGTTTTTGGCGTCGTTGTCGGGGACCAACTTCGTCAAATTTCGTACCTTGTTGTTACACCGTATAGACTAAGGCATTATTAGCCGGTAAATGCGAAAAACCCGTAGTACCGGAAATTTAGTAGATCCTTTAGCGGAACCCGAACGTTATACTCGTACACGCCTCTTACTCATCCGAATTAAGAAAGCTATGGCCGAGAATCGCGATAGGAGACCTCTTAAGGAATTCGCCCAACCCTCTGATGAGGAACCTAGTTCGAGTATAGTAAACCCCCTTATACCTGCTAACAATTTCGAACTAAAACCGTCTTTGTTGCAATTAGTGCAACAAAACCAATACGCAGGTCTCGCTACTGAGAACCCGAATCAACATTTAAAAGTTTTTATCCAACTAGCCGACACCTTTAAATCTAACGGCGCTTCACCCGATGCGATTCGTTTAAGATTATTCCCTTTCTCCCTCAGGGATAGAGCACGTTCATGGCTAGATTCACTTCCAGCTAATTCAATAACTACCTGGGAAGACCTTAGGAGAGTATTCCTTGCTAGATATTTTCCCCTAGTAAGAATGTTGTTCTTCGAAACCAAATAACTAGGTTTGCTCAAAACCAAAGAGAATCGCTTTTCGAAGCTTGGGAGAGATATAAAGAGCTATTAAGAGTCTGCCCACACCATGGCCTAGAATAATGGTTGATCGTTCATACCTTCTACAATGGACTCCATTATAACACCAAGATGAGCATCGACGATGCCGCAGGAGGCGCGCTGATGAACAAACCTTATCCAGAAGCTTGTGACCTAATTGAGGATATGGCCCAAAACCATTATCAATGGGGAACTGAACGAGCATCAATAGAGAAAAAGGAGACCCAAGGTGGAATACATGAGGTAAGCTCCTTAGACATGATGTAGGCGAAAATGGACGCTTTAGCCCTTAGGATCGAACATATGTCTACAAACACTAACACCATAGCAGTAGTCCACACAGAGTGCGAACTCTGTGGATCTAAAGGACACGAGTCGGCGGAGTGTAACCTTTTGAACGAACTAAATACCGACCAAGTGAATTACGCCCAAGGTAACCCATTTTCAAACAATTACAACCCTGGATGGAAGAATCATCCAAATTTCTCCTATAAAAACCAGAACCCTATCCAAAATCATGCACCTCAGAGACCGCAAGGTTATCAAGCCCAAAAACCAAATCAACCTATGCAAGTTGTGCCCCAAAAGTCTAACCTTGAGAAGATCATGGAAAGATTTATATCGGGCCAGACTCAGCAAAATAAAGAATTCTTAAACCAAAACATTCACGTAAACAAACTTATAACGCAATTAGGAACCAAGGTTGATCAGATAATCACTCATAACAAGATGCTTGAAACCCAAATCTCACAGGTAGCGCAAAACCAAGCCCCACAAACTACACTTGGAGGCCAATTTCCTGGACAACCTCAACCAAACCCTCGAGGGAAAGCTAACGTTATCTCGTTACAAAGTGGGACCGCTTACGAAGGGCCTCAGAACCCAGCAATGAGCGAGTCCAAAACTTCTAAAGAAAACATGCCTACCAACCAAGAAGAGGAACCGGTAGAACCCGAGAAACAAACCAACCAGGAAGGTGAAGCCAAGGATAAAACGTACAAACCACCAATCTCATATCCGCAAAGACTTAAACAAAACAAAGTCAACAACCAATATCAAAAATTTATAAAAGTGATAGAAAAGCTTCATGTATAGATTCCTTTTACCGAAGCTATCACCCAAATTCCATCTTACGCCAAATTTCTCAAAGACATCTTAACTAACAAGCGTAGGCTCGACGATCCAAAACCCTTGGAATGCAACTTTATTTCTGAGGATAAACTTGCTAAGAAGGAGAAAGACCCTGGTAGTTTTTCTATACCTTGCATTTTAGGAAGTCATGTGATCGACAAAGCTTTCCTAGACTTAGGCGCTAGTGTAAGTTTAATTCCCTTAGCTGTATGTAAGAGGTTAAACCTGGGAGAATTGCAACCAACTAAGATGTCCCTACAATTAGCCGATAGTTCTGTTAAGTATCCTGTAGGCATTTTAGAAGACATCCCAGTTAGGATCGGTCAACTTTATATCCCAACAGACTTTGTGGTCATGGATATCAAAGAAGACGAAGATATCCCTATTCTTTTAGGTAGACCATTCTTATCAACAGCCGGAGCTATAATAGATGTCAAAAGAGGGAAATTAACCTTCGAAGTAGGGGACGAAAGGATCAAGTTCATTCTTTCGAAATTCTTGATGGCACCAATTCTAGGAGACGCATGTTATGCGATTGATATCATAGATGAGTGCATAAGAGAATTTAATCAGAGATTTTTGATAGTAAGTGGGTAAGTCCTGTACATGTGGTACCCAAGAAGGGAAGCATCACAGTCGTGCAGAACGAAAAGGGAGAGCATGTCACTAAACGCATAGAAGGCGGATGGCGTATGTGCATAGATTATAGGAAGCTCAATAAGGCAACTAGGAAATACCATTTCCCCCTTCCATTCATAGATCAAATGCTTGAGCGTCTTGCCAGACACTCTTACTTTTGTTATCTGGATGGATATTCTGGATTTTTCCAAATACCCATACACCCCGAGGATCAAGAGGAAACAACCTTTACTTGTCCTTACGGAACGTTTGCTTACAGACGAATGTCGTTTGGACTCAGTAATGCGCCAACGAATTTTCAACATTGTATGATATCAATCTTCGCAGATTATCTCAACGGAATCATGGAAGTATTCATGGATGACTTCTCGGTGTGTGGATTAGACTTTGAAGACTGCCTTATTAACCTTGAGAAAATCCTAGAGAGATGCGTAGAAGTTAACCTTGTGTTAAACTGGGAGAAGTGTCACTTTATGGTCAAAGAAGGCATAGTGCTAGGACATATAATATCTGAAAGAGTCACTGAGGTCGATAAAGCCAAGATAGAAGTTATAGAAAACCTTAACCCTCCTAAGACAGTTAGAGAAGTCCGTAATTTCCTTGGACACGCCGGTTTCTACCGACGCTTCATAAAAGACTTCTCTAAAATAACAAAACCCCTGACCGGCCTTCTGATGAAAGACATCGAATTCATTTTCGATGAAAAATGCATCAAATCCTTTAACCGTTTAAAACAAGCATTAATTTCAGCACCCATTCTACAAACCCCAGATTGGACTAAACCCTTTGAAATAATGTGTGATGCTAGCGATTTTGCTATAGAAGCTGTTTTAGGGCAAAGAAAAGCTAAGAAACTACACGTAATATATTACGCTAGTAGAACCCTAGATGCCGCTCAATTAAATTATACAACAACAAAGAAGGAACTCCTAGCTATAGTTTTTGCAATCGATAAATTTAGGTCTTATCTTGTAGGATCTAAGATTATAGTCTATACAGACCATGCAGCTATCTGTTACCTTCTGAGCAAAAAGGATGCAAAACCTAGATTACTCAGGTGGATCCTTTTTCTACAAGAATTCGACTTAGACATTAGAGACAAAAAAGGAACAGAAATCGTAGTTGCTGACCATCTTTCCAGATTAGAACATTTAAATCCATATCATTTACCTATAAATGATGACTTCACCTATGACAGACTGATAGCTAAGATAGATACCGCTCCCCTTGAACCTGATAGAGACAACCTTGGGACGATTTCAGAAATTAGCAGAGTACCGTGGTACGCTGATTTTGTGAACTATCTAGCCACTGATATCGTACCACCTGACCTCAACTATCAACAGAAGAAGAAGTTCTTTAAAGATATAAGACACTTCTATTGGGACGAACCACTCCTTTTCAAAAGAGGAACTGATAACATATTTCGACGTTGCATCCCGGAAGAAGAAGTCAGAAACATGATAGAGCATTGTCATTCTTCACCCTATGGTGGACATTCAAGCACATCCAAGACATACGCTAAGATCCTTCAAGCTGGTATTTATTGGCCGACATTATGGCGTGATGTCCATGCTTATATTGTCTGATGTGACCGGTGCCAGCGCGCTGGAAACATATCAAGACGTGACGAAATGCCTTTGAAGAACATCCAAGAAGTAGAATTATTTGACGTTTGGGGTATTGATTTCATGAGACCTTTTCCATCTTCATTGGCAAACAAGTACATTTTGGTAGCAGTTGACTATGTGTCCAAGTGGATAGAAGTTATCGCCGCACCCACCAACGATACAAGAGTAGTCATCAAGATGTTCAAGAATAATATCTTTCCCAGATTTGGAGTTCCACGACTTGTCATAAGCGATGGTGGATCACATTTTATATCCAGGATATTTAATAAACTCCTAAGAAAATATGGAGTAAAACACAGAGTAGCAACACCATATCACCCCCAGACTAATGGTCAAGTGGAAGTATCCAACAGAGAGATTAAGCAGATCTTGGAGAAAACTGTATCAATATCTAGAAAAGATTGGTCTGAAAAGCTAACCGAAGCAGTTTGGACTTACAGAACTGCTTACAAAACCCCTATCGGAACTACACCGTACCAATTGGTCTACGGGAAGTCATGCCACTTACCTTTTGAACTCAAGCACAAGGCATATTGGGCCATCAAGACCCTGAATTTGGATTACCTAGCATCCGGCAAGAAGCGAATCCTTGATATTCACAAATTGGAGGAACTCCGCCAGAACGCTTACGAGAATGCCGTTATATACAAAGAGAGAACCAAAGCTTGGCACGACAAAAGGATCTTGAAAAAGGAATTTAATATAGGAGACTCTATTCTCCTCTTCAATTCGAGATTACGTCTTTTTCCAGGTAAGTTGCGTTCGAGATGGACAGGCCTCTTTGAGGTGTCCAAAATCCTGAAATCTGGAGCAGTTGAAATCCGGAATAACTCCTGTAATCCATTCGTGGTAAATGGACAAAGACTGAAGCAATACCAAGGAGGTGACATACCCACAGAATGTCATGACCAAACTCTGGCCGACCCTCTAGTTCCTACCTCTAACATATAAAGTTTGAATCGCCAAGCTAACGACGTTAAACAAGCACTGCATGGGAGGCAACCCATGACTTCTTTTCCTTTACTTTTACTATTTTCAATTTATATTTTTATTTGTTTTATATATATGTATATCTATGTGGAGACTAACAGTTATAATATTTGTGATTTCAGGTGTCCTATGTTTCTAATCTAACTTTTCAGGAATGGAGAATATCGACACTATGCCAGTAATATTTCGTGACCCAGTTCAAGAGCAGGGCTACGCCATGATTTCACAGCGCCCGATGCTGCCCACCAGATATCCCGACTCGAGCTGCATATAAGAATTAGGCATTGAGCCTAGTGTCAGGCACTTGTGTAATCAGTTACAGTGGGATGAATATGCAGATGTTATGCACGTGACTTAGAGGAACCTGACTTTGGAGTTCCTGAGCTCGCTTATCTACGAGCCTTATGTTGGTTACGCCAGTGATGGAGGATACATTAACTTCAGGTTGTTTTGGGCAGAATACACCTTCAACCACAAGCGTTTCGGCGACTTTCTTGGTTTTCAGACTGCCTATGATGCTTCGTCTAAGCTCCCTATGAGCTACTTTCTGAGCCGAGACGTCGAGAAGTTTTGGATCGATATCACATGTGGAGGTAGTCCTGACCCTTCAACCCAGATCTCCAACAAGATTCATAACCCTGTTTTCCGATACTTCCAGATGATCATTTCCCACACCTTCCTGGGGAAGAGTGACCCTGATACGCATGTGAGTGCTGAAGAGATCTTCTTCATGTACTGTACCACTCAGTCACACCCGATAAACTGTGGAGCTTTCTTGATCGAGAGCCTATACCTTAATGCTCGCTCTGTTGTGATCCCCATACATGTTGGAAGCACGGTGACTCACATAGCCTCAGCCCCGGGACTCGATAGAAGACTATCTCACCTGACGTCCTACTGCAACTACACCTTGATGGATATTGATTTCTGTCTGGACTGTGGCCTCATGAGAAGATCTTCTTTCCATCCGGATCAATATAGGTTGTTAATTAAGGGTGAGACCATTCACTACTTCACTTTACCTGACCCTCAGGTGACATGTGTTATTGATCAGGCCAAATGGGCCTACGCCATAGAAGGGCAGGGAGAGACAGTAGATGCGCTGAAGATTGCACCAATCAGAATCAAAGTCCGTACCAACAATCCAAATCTTCGGACTCCAAGCATGCAGTCCGAATTGGTTAAGCTTCGTATGGAGATAGCCGAGCTTCGCCAGGAGCTTGTTGACGTTGCCCTGTAGGTCGAGGTAGCAGTTGCCTCACACGACACCAAGACTGATATGCTGCATGATGAGATCGCCGATCTCTGACGCCAGATCACAGAGCTTCGAGGCTACGAAGTCGAGGAGACTCCACTATATCCCGAGCATTGATGCCATCATGAACCAAGAAATACCATTTGAATTTCCCTATTTTTCCCGTTACTTATTATTCATGCCTATTTTTATTGTTTCCGCTGACATTATGCTTGCTTTATTTTTCCTAAGATCTCTGGACTCGTGAATTATTATTGACTCTTCATATATATATATATATATATATATATATATATATATATATATATATATATATATATATATATATATATATATATATATATATATATATATTAATTATCATGTTTTTTATGTCCATTATTTTATTTTGTTTTACTTTACTATTTTATTTTGTTTTATCTTATTTTGTTTTGTTTTATTTAATTTTGTTTTACTCTATTTTGTTTTATTTTATTTTATTTTATCAAGCTTAAAATCAAAAACAAACAAAAAAAACATTCGTGGATACCTATATACACCCCCCATTAAAAAAAGAAGACGAGAGGATTGAGGCCCAAGAAGCAAACAGCATAGCCGACCCAAACCAAATCCGAAGACATGGCGGGCGCCATAAGCTCCATGGCGGGCGCCATGACGTAACGGTCAGATTTACCTTTTCCACTATTTATACCTTCTTCAACCTCTCCAAACCTATTCTCTTCTTCTCCCAACTCCATCAAAATTCATAAAATAAAAATTCTAAGCTTCTCATTTTCACTACAAGCCGTTACAATTCTCCAATCTCACTTCTCCAACTCTCCACAAAAAAAATCCATTGAATTCCATTTTCTCATTTCTTTTCTATAAATACTCATTTTTCTCTACAACCACCATTAATGGTCGGAATGGAGTTTAACAACATCACTCTTCGTGGAGGAAAACCCGGTGAGCGACAAAACAAGATTTTGCAAAGATTGCAAACTCGGGAGATCCTCGCTACCAAGTATGTCGACGAAGACTGTTTGTACACTCTAGGCACATACCATAGTGTTTTCCACATGCTAGATAATTTAGGATTACACGATATTTTTGCTAGTAAAGCATCCACCTACGATAGGCTCACTAGGGAATTTTTGAGTTCCCTAATTTACACTGTCCATCCTGGCACTGCTAGCACGGTAGGTACCGTTTATTTTAGAATGTTTAATGTAGAATACGAGTACACTACCGATGCTTTAGCGGGTTTGCTCGGAATGCCTTATGGTGATGGTGTTATTTGTGAGACGCCCTTAGATACTGAATGGGCACTCGGGGCATTTACTTTTTGGAACAGATTATCTAATGTAAATGTCACTTCCTTTGAAGGAATTTTGGCTTCTAATATCCATAACCCATCCATACGTATTTTTAGATACCTTTTGGCATGTACTATATTTAGCCGGGAAAATTCTAACAAAGTAAATGCCCGAGAATTGTTATTTTTATAGGGTTGCCTCACTAGTCGCAGGATCAATCATGTTCCTTTCATGTTGGCCCATATGTTTGTCATCCTTAAGAAAGGAGGAACCATCTCTTTCGGTGGTTTGATTACCTCCATTGCTAGAGCGTTGAATCTACACGCTGAGTTAGCCACCTTGGAACCACTCCCTCACCGCACCATTAACTTAAAGTTTTTGAAAGATATGAAATTATGCAAGGTGCGGAGAGAAGGTGGTTTCTACCTCATGATACATGGTGCAGCTGTACCCAGTGTTGTCCTACCTTGCTCCCAACGTATGGATGTGCGACATGCGAGGAACTGGACATACGATCTTGATGCTCCACCCTTTACCGGTCCTTTGCCACCTAACGTTCCTATGGACAAAGGGCAAGGGACCTATGATGAGTATGACCGGCGCGACCAGTCACCGGCTCATGATATTCCTACTGCATCACCTGCACACACCCCACCTTCTTCCTCTAACCCTTTTGCAGGTACCACTCCCGGTTTCTACATCACCAAGGAGATGTGGCGTGAGCACCTGGCTCGTGAGGAAAGGTGTGACACCCTCCTGAACACCATAAACCAACAACTGCCAGATAATATGAGTTTTATGGTAGCTTCCCAGCAGCGTAGTGAGCAAGCGCATCGAACTGTCATTGAGTCTTTGCTTGCGATCACTAACGAGCAGCAACGCCAGCGATAGGCTGATGAGCGTCACTTCGCTCTCATCGAGGCCACCCAAGGATCTCTCCTAGGTCGCTCTCAGCAACTGCAGGAAGGACTTAGTACTCAATCCAGACATTGTCGACCCAGGCATCCTGACCAGGGCGGTGACGGTACTGGTGCTCACCCCTAGCTCTCTCTCTCTCTCTCTCTCTCTCTCTCTCTCTCTCTCTCTCTCTCTCTCTCTCTCTCTCTTTCTTCCAAGTTACTCCTACCCTATCTCATATCTAAACATTGAGGACAATGTTCGGTTTAAATGTGGGAGGAGATTTTATCGCTATTCATCTTTCCTTTATTTTTATTGCTTTTTATCGTTTTCCTTTACTTTTATCGCTTTTTACCATTTTCCTTTAATTTTAGTATGTTTTATGTTTTAGTTGCTTATTTTTCCCTTTCAATAAAAGAACATGTGTCTGACGAGTCATCTGTGTAAGTGTACCCTTATTTCCCCCATTTCTTTAACCTTACCAACAAAAAAAATTAGCCAAGAAAACAGTACATCTTGAACATTCAGGCTATAAGACAAGTTTGTAATAGGATGTAAAAGACTTGGGAAAACTTTTTCTAAAAATCGATATTGTCTTAACACCTTAGGCTTCATGATTATAAGAGTCGATCCCGATACCCCATATGTTGTAGTGTAGTGGGGTTTTCGTTACCTTTAGGTTTATTGACTAAACCAAAAGTCAACATACAACTCGAGTCGCCACCGCACTTTTATTTGTCCAAAGGAAAGGCTAAAAAGAAAAGAAAAGTCAAGGTAAGAAGTTTTATCAAATCAAAAACTAATAAAAATGTCAGAGATCTGGGTAAGGGGGTTGGTTATGAAATGGGAAGGTTTTACGCACCCAAAACATCCTTAGTACTCTAAGGGAACCCTTTTTGCAAACATGTGTTGTAGGTTGGTATTTGTGAAAAGATTTGTGCAAGAGATTGGGGGGGTGAGAAGAGAATAGATTATATTTACAAATTGTGTTGTTTGAATGGATGAACCCATTGCCTACGTACCATCACAAAGGTAGGATCAAAACCTCGTAGTTCGAGGTAAAAATTCAAAAGGATTGGTGAATTGATTTGATCAAAATCCTTGAGGTCTTTTGTTATCAAAGGGAGAAAACTCAACATAAACCAACAATCCACCATGTGAGGAAGGCTTCAACATGTTAGTGAGGGGTTAACCCTATAATAAGCATGGAAGGCTAATAATCCAACACTAAGGATGAGGTAAGATTTACATCAACCACTATGATAACTCATACCTATGACTAATGTTTATGAAAAGGTTTTAATAAGGTGGTCATTGAAACCACAAAAACAACTTGAAGTGAGTTATATTTACAAGTTAGATTTATTTACAAAATGAAGTCAAAGTTGGATTAAAATTTATTCACAATGAGTATTCATGAAAAGATTTTGAAAAGTCAAAGGCATAAGGCCTAGGTTTCTAGTTTGAAACAAAGTCAAAGTTTGAAAGAAAAGATTTTGGCTTGGTTAGAGTGGGGAGAAGAAGATAAAGGCTAGTCCTAAAGCATACAAAGATAAGAGGGGAAAGATAAACCCTTGGAGTTCCTTTTCTTGAAATCATAGAGATGATTCAAGATGCTCCTTTCCTTTGGACTTAGTAAACAAACAAGCAATCACACAATTGAATTCAAGCTCCTAGGATCTCCATTTGGCTTGTCTCCCTTAACTTGGCTACTCATGACAATGGTCCTCTTACACAATCTCAAGGTGGAATCCCTATCACACAAGAGCAAACATCAAAAAATTCACAACACAATAAGGGGAATGGACAAAGAATAAGTTTAGATGAGAAGTCCTTTAAAGTCAACTTTGAAATTTAACATTCTAAAGGCATGAGGCCTAGTTGCTCTTCAACAAGTCTAGCATTCTAAAGACATGAGGCCTAGTTGATCTTGAACTCCTTTAAGCATGGGTATATCCTAATTCTAAGTCCTTTCTCCTTTTTGCATTGGGTTCACACAAAACAAAGAAAAAACAATCACAAGACAACAATATATTTTATATACAATAATGAGCTCAAATGAGCATAAGAAAAATGACATAAACATAAAATATGTGCTCAAGTGAGCAAAATGAAAAGCAATATGAATAAATGAGCAAGAAATAAATTGCATTAAAGTAAAGGGCAAGAAATTAAATGCTCAAATTAAAGTTAGTAATTAGTATGGTTATGTTAGTTTGTCATAAGACAATGTAGCGCTAGGTTAAGCAATCGTAAGTGGACTAATGTAGTAGTCACACCTATCTAAGGCCGGTCAATAAAACTATAGGCAAATAAACACAAGTTAGAGGTCATGACTAGTAAGTCAAGTTCCACAAACTTGTCATGCCAAAACAAAAGGGGAAGAGCCTTGTATGGACTTTAGGTTTTTTGCTTGACCAAGAAGCAACCTATCTTGGACACAAAACAACTCACTTGATCTTGGATCAAGTTGAGTTTGGTTTGGATCAAAGAAGGTTAAACCTCTCATTTGTCAAGACCAACCATAAGACATTAACTCATTGGCCAAATTACGAAAAGAATGGGATGAAGATGAAATGGAGGGAAAGAGAATTCAAGTATCAAATTCAATTGATCAAATGTGAACTAAATTATCATCAATCAATGCCAAACAGAAAAGAAATGAAGATTACAAGTCAACAAGCCCACCATGATTTTTTGGTAATTTTTGAATTAAAAATAAATGCAAAATAAAATAAACAAAATATGGTCAAACCTCAAATTTAATTCAAATCAACTTCAACAAGTCCAATTAAATTCTCATAGGCCTAACATGGTCAAACAAACCTTGACTAATTTTTTCAACAATTTTAGAAATCAGAAACTATTTAAAAACAATTAAAAATAATGGAAAGTAACACAATATGAATTAAAATCGCAAATAAATCTCAAATCAAATAAGAAATTGATGAGACTATTTTTCATTGACTTATCATGATCCATAGGTGTTAGGAAAATATTTTTGGATTTTTCAAATATCATAAAGTAATTAAAAATAAATTAAAACTATTAAAAATCAAATAATTCACAAAAAACATTAAATGAAGTCACAAAAATAATTAAAAATCAAAATATGAAACTAGATTTTTCAAGAAATTTTTTGGAATTTGTCTCATTTTTTGTGACTTTAAATAAATTTTCTATGAATTTTTGAAAATAAGAGGAATTAACTGAAATTAAAAGAAAAATAGGATAAATAGAAAAAAGTGCAGCCACCAGATCAAATTCATTAATTGACGTGGCATGGATCAATGGCTCAGAGGCGCGGATGCAAGGTAGACTCAAGTCAAGCGCGCAACATAATGCATTAAATCAGCTAATCACATTGGATGGTCAAGATTATAACATTCAGACACGATCCATGGGTTGAGAAGCAAACACGTGGGGATAGTGGTGGAAACCACCATCTTCTCCGGTGAGATACCAGATTCCGGCCACCACGTGCAGTGAAAAAATTTGTAATGAAAATAAAAAGTAAGGACATCAAAATGAAGCTCAGGTGATGTACATCACCACTGTATCCATGGATCATCCTCACTCTTCCTATTTAGAGAGAAATGTGAGATGGAAGATTGTCGCATTACGCGAAAAACCGGCGGGAAAACAAGAACAACAGAGCCGCCACCGTGCGTTATTTATCCCAAAAGAGGGAAAGGAAACGCTCAGAGTAAACCTGGAAAAGACGTGGTCTTGCGACCAAAGAGAATGGGATCGGGAGTCGGTTATGCGAAGGGAAGGTATTAGCACCCCTACGCATCCGTCGTACTCGACGGGATCCACGCACAATAGGAAGGAAAATGGTTGCTAAAACACTGCTCAAACTCACACACACCGGCTGAAAGAGACACAAGAGAACAAGACTGAAATTGACTCGGCAGGATATCGCATCCTAGGCCTACTTAGTCTATCAGGCATAGACATCAGAGTCGAAGTAGTTCGGACTGGGGAAACGACACATGCTCGCTAGGATATCGCATCCTATGCATACGTATCTCCTTTGGACGAAGGAGAATCAGAGCATTCGTAGCTCGGCTGACACGCACACAAACAGACACAGGCGAAGGCAAACGTGGAGCCTGAATGCCAATCGCTGGACTTACATCAGCATCCGAACCAAAACAAACACAGGAAACCAACTGCCAATCGCTGGACTTACGTCGGACTCCAACCAGAAAAGGAGAAACAAACTCACACAAACAAAACAAAAGGGCGCCCGGAGAGATCAGCTCATCTCCCGCCTACGTACCTCATCTGGTATGAGGATCAGGGCGACGTAGTTCCCCTACGCATGGACACAGGACTAGCCTAACCAGATAACAGAGGGAGACACAACACTAGGGAGACTACGACTCGAGCCTAGATGTTATCATGCAAAATCATCCCTAAGTTAAGGTTTCTAGCTAACTTGCACAGGAAGAAGAAGGGTCTCGATTGCAACTAGGGCAAGAGAAAGGGGAGGTCTCAATCGCAACGAGGGCGAGAGAAGAGAATTAGTGTTAGTTGTTAATCAAACTCGGCAAGACATCGCATCTTGTGCCTACGTATCTCATCTGAACATGAGAATCAGAGTTACCGTAGTTCGGCTAAACTATTCCCGTTGGTTTGTGTTTTAGGTGGACAACGTCACTGCGCAATCTACCTGATGCTCGACCTTTGGAGACTTACTCACCTATAGTAGAAGGAGCTAACGTATCCTTAAGAGGGGATAATGTTTGTTTGTGTTTTAGGAAAGCTCAAGCAAGAAAGGAAGTCCTATACGAAGGAACCGTGCTACCTTAATTGACATGCAAACGAGACTACGCGGAGTCTAGCAAACCTAGGGGATACAATCACACCACACAAGCACATACAGCATGAAATAAACACACCAACAAGGGGCTCAAACATCAAGGCTAGGTTTTAGTCGAGGGGTCATATCAACCTCAACAAACAAACCACCGGAACTGGGTAGTGTTAGCTCTTAACCTTGCCATTGAGGGGCTAAGGTGAAGCAGATGAAAGGTGAGTGAAGATAAGACTTCACGGCTCTTATCCCTGGCCTGGGAGAGCTTAAGACAAGAATGTGTGGGTTCAGAAAGTGGGAACCCTTCTACATATTTGATACTGACTCAACTGTACAATTGTACAAGATCTTGGGTTTGTATCTGCAATGCATCAACACAGTGGTGCGAGCAAAGCAGATGACACACAGAATAGTAGGGGATAGATTGCATATCCCTTGGGTTCTGCCAATTGCCTCTTCACTTAGGAGGTCTTTGACTCTATACAAGGACAAATTGTAAACAATCACAAACATTGCCTCTTAAGGAGGACTTCAGACAGGTGCCTGGCCAAGTAACAGGCCAGGTCTTCCAGACTACATGAAGATAAGAAGAATACCTCAATGCAAATTGCTTATCAAGCAAAGCAAAGCAAAAGTTCACAAGGAACTAAGCAACTAAAAGTACCTGAAATCAGTCAGACAACATTAGTACACAAGTCAAAGTTAAATCAAAATGAAACAAAAGTCCACAGTCAACACAAGCAAGTGAATGTGCAAGGCACAAGGCTCTAGGCATGTGAGCCAAGCAACCTACAAAACAAAACATGTTAGTCATGATAAACAAGCAGACACAACCAATTTGTATTGGTCTCATTGGACAATTGTTGGTTAACCTGAAAAGATGAGCTCAAATGTGAGTAACAGGACCACTAGGACAAGCCTAGGGTCAAAAGGGAATGAAAAAGTTAAAACAGCAAGTGGCAAGTATCCAAAATCATGTTCAAACAATCAAGAAACAAAACCAATTGGTTTCACATTCATATCAATCATTATCATCATTTCATGAACAAAAGAAGTCAAGGCATGGCATTTAGAAGCTCATAGAAGTCAACAGCAAGACTTGAATCAAAAGCAATCTCAAACATTTCCAAAAATCATCAAATAAATCATGATCAATCACAACCCACAGCACGGTAAGCATGTCAAATTTCAACTCATTTGGACAAGTAGAAGGTGGTCAATGAAAATCAGAAAGGCAAGGCAATTTTGAACATGCTCAAAGAAGTCAACCAAACATGCATCAACTTGAAAAAATCATAAATCAGGGATGGCATATGAGAAATGAATGGGACTAAAACCATGGCAAAGCTTAAGATGTCTAGTAATCACATATCAAATTTCATGTCCATCCAATAATGTATGAGAATTTCACAAATGAAATGGGAACAAGTGTCACAAAAAGTCAACATATGACCACACAGGGGAGAAAAATCTCAAACAATTAGGAAATGCCACAAACAATTCCAAGAAAAATCACCTGTAAACTAGACATACTCAAGCATATTCATGCAAAAATTCAATCCAATTTGAGGTCAAGAGGCATGGTATTGAAAATCATCAAGTTGCACATCAATGGTGTGACACAAATTGTCACACCCTACTTCAAAAAATCATAACTCAATGACCAGAGATGATAAATTCATAAACTTCATACCAAAATCACCATGGATGTGTCTATTTTATGCACAAAAAATTTCAAGGCCAATGGATAAAGCATCACTATTTCACAAATGATTTGGTAAAAGGTACAAAATATTATCACATGTCACAAACCCTAATACCAATTAAAATCCACTTATCAAAAAAATCAGGAAAAATTATGACAAATAAGTAGAGGTCCAGATGAACACAATTTAAAAATTCCCATTAATTTTGGATTAAAAATGATGGACTTATGATTTTTCAAAGTTTGGGCATCAAATGAAATTAAAATTGAGAAAAATAAATGAAATAACATGATTTTAATGGGTCAAGGGCACGGCAGTGGCATTTTTGTGAATACTGAAGCCACTAATCAAAACGCAGCATACAAGGCCATGAAACGGAATAATTTGATTGGCCAGGCTTAATGAAACAGGGCCATGACATGCAGTGCACGTGAAATTCTGGGCAAAGGCAAGAAAATTAGGGTTTATCAACAGTGTACAACTTCATCATCTTCCCAAATTCGTGAAAAAATTTTAATCCCAGAAATGGCAATTGAGTATACCAATCAACTCAGAAAACATCACACATTACAAATCCAAACATCATTTTCATTGAATCAAGCTACATAACACGAATCGAGCAAAAACAAAAGTGAACATCAAACTTAAAGAACAGATTTCTCAGCCAATATGCAATCATTTTCACCAATTCAAGTTCATTAGAATCATGGCAAGAAGACCTATCATAAGCATGCTATAGTTTGGCAAATGGAGCAAATCGAAAACTCACTTGATTTTGAAGCAACTGATGGAACAGTGAGGATTTGGTGAGGAAAGCTCGAAACAGGTACTCCACTAGCTTCCACAAGATGTATGGTTGAAGATCCTAGCTCAGCAAGGCGTGAAACGATCCCAATCTTGAACTGCCATTGATGATGCTCTTGGAGAAACAGTCGTGAAAATGCTGTTACAGCTGGAGATGCAGGCTTGAAATGTGCTCAAAATGGAGAGGAATGATGAAGCAAACAAAGGCCAGGTCGAGGTCCTTGCAATTTTTGGTCGAAAATCCAAATGAAGGAAAATGTGAAAATGAGAGAAACTGAGTTTTTCTGTGTGATAATGTGGCTGCTAGGGTTTCAAATGAGCAGAAAAGGACAATATATACTTCTGTTTATGATTGCTAAGCGTATGTTAATCACAATTTGGTTTAATGGTAAGTTTTGCTAATTGACCAATTTGCTCAAATGGTGAGGTGTAAGAGGCTGCAGCTCGAAAATGGGCTTGTAACACAACCAAAATATCATTTCTGAACTTATTTGAATGGCCAAAGTGGTTAAAAATGTTTTATTCAAAAGTTCACTTTTGCACCACACTTGAAATAATTCAAAGCCATTCCAAAAATGCCATTTTGATCTATGATGTTTTGATGAATGATGGTTACATTTTTGGAAAGAGGGGATCAAATGTGACTTGTTGCAAAAAAAACCCACCCAAATTGGCCAAATGGTTTGAGAGATATGGCCTTTTGAAGTTCAAAATTTTCTGAAAATGATTTGAACATAACTTGCCAACCATACATGGGGATTGAGTGTTCTTGGACTTTTTGGAAATGGGAGAACAAGATCTTAAACTTTCATGTTGGGCAAAAATTCATTTGAAGCTTGTATCATGATGTAAGTTTAGGATCAAGAAGTTTCCATTTTTGGCAAATTCCAATTACAGGTCAAGTTTCTATTTTTGGAAATTTCTTGTCTGGCTTCAAATTCCTCCATGATGGTGTTTGACATGTTATATGAGGCCTATATGGACATGGATGATCCCTCTCAAACCAAATCCCACCATCAAAACCATAAAATCAAACCCAGTTGACCACAGTTGACTTTTTAGGGTTTCTGATGGACTGTGCAATGACTGATGACTTCTGAGCAATCAAACCTTGACCAAAACACTTCAAAAGGACCCCTATGTCATGTGAACATGTTGGACCAACCCTAGGGCCTTGGCTCAATGGAAATTGTACTTGCTTGCTTGATTGACTGACCTCCTGACCAGTTTGACCTAATTCTGACTGAATGATCTTGCACTTGAGGCAAAGGGACAATGCAATGCTATGCAGTGGACCATGTTAATGCTATGACCTAATATGAGAATGTATGTACAATGATAGGTGCAAATTTGAGGTGCTACAAAGATCATGGTATGTCAACTGGAAATGCACGAAATGAACAATTAAGACCACCACTGGCCTGCCTCAAGTGTGAGGACTTCAAAAAATCACATTGAATTGCAAGATCTAGATTCAAAAAGTTTGAGATGCTACCTCTGAAATGGGGCTTCTAAGGCCACGAACTCTTCAAGATCTTGATCTGCTTTTGCTCTGGAAGTGTGATGGAGATGATAGGTTAAGGAATTGAGCTTTAAAAATCAACTAATGATGTTGAATTTCAAGCTTGAAAAAGAGAGAAAAAGCTGAAAATTCCTTTGGTAATGGTTGGAATTTCAATTCTGCAGCACTTCAGGTCTCCACTTGGTTGTGAAATGAATGAGATTGAGTCTCTATTTATAGCTGAAGAGGGTTGTAGAGCATGGTTCCCTCGTGTGCATGGGATTTGAATCTTGCTTGCATGGGCCTGTGCAAGCGTGTAGCAGGCCCAAAAATGAATGGAACTCCTTGCTGATACCTCATGGAATGGCTTTGGACGTGCACAATGAATTACACAAGCTTGCACATCAAGTTATAATATGAAATGCCAAAATGGACATAAAGAATAAACTCTTCGAAACTCACACATGGAAAGTCCAAAAAAGTAACGTGAATGATGGTTGGAAAGCCCTTGAAATAAGGAACAAAAGTAATGTTGGGCAAAAATTCATTTGGAATTCGGAAATTAGTGAAAACTGGCTGTGAAGGTTTGGGCACAAAACGTGTCAAAGTCACCCTTTGAAAATTTTCACCAAAAGCAAGCCTCTTCAAGCCCCTCTGTTTGCATGATGCAAGCTTCAAATGAAAAAAACCTCCAACATCAAAGTTGTATATCTTTTCAATGAGATCAATTTAGACTCAAATTTTGCATCATTTGGATTTTTCATGAGAAAGTTATGGGCATTTGAAGTTGGGCACTTTTTCAAATTCAATGACTTAGGTCCAAGGTGACCTATAATGTTTTGTATTATCACATGTATTTCTTTTAGGATTATGAAATTTTGTCCAACATAACACTTGAAGTAGACATCTTAAGATTTCCAGTGCATTAGGTATCACCTCAAAATCATAAAAATTAAGGAAGTTAGGTCCTTGGGAAGTTGACCCAAAATTAGGGTTTCAGTGCATGTAGCCCCAGTTTTTGTTCCAAATAAGTCCTTAAGTAGTTTATCCTAGCAGTCAGCTTCGGCTTAAGCATGCTCTACGTAGGGGACCGATGAAAATAAGTGAATGATCACAAAACATCCTGCTTTATTCTCAAATCACATGAAAATCTGGGCTATGTGACTCTCACTCGGTCATTTAACCCAGCAAAATAAAAAACATATGCGGAACATGCAGAAGAAAAATAAAAAAAAATAATGATAGCCTATTTGTTTGTTGGTTCAGAGGTATCTGGTGCTGAACTTGGTATGGTGGATTACGATCCAATCCCCCACAACTGCAAATTGGGTTAAATAAAGGGGTCACACCAACTTATGTACCGGAACCCCATGCTTAGAAAAATAAAAAATAAGCCTATTTGCTTGTTGGTTCAGAGGTATCTGGTGCTGAACTTGGTAGGGTGGATTACGATCCAATCCCCCACAACTGCAAATCAGGTTGAATAAAAAGGGTTACACCAACTTATGTACCAAAGCCCCATGCTTAAGATCAAAATAACTAACCGGTCACTTTACTATGAGTATGTACGGATAACGGGCTTAATGTGATTGCACCTGAATGAAAAGGACTTTAAGAAAACAAAAAAAGAAGGCTTAGGTATGGTGGGGTAATGTGGATTGATTTGTATAAGAATGAAGCCTACGACCGCGATTATGGGAAGTGTCACTACAATATCCTTAGTTCGATTCGTTAGTACCTATCGAAACATTCCTTGAATGAACTCGTAAGTCTTTTCGCCTCGAATTAACTCTAGTTGATACTGATTTTCTTGCATAAACTATAAAGAGTTTTGCTTGAGGACAAGCAAAGGTTTAAGTGTGGGAGAATTTGATCACACTGAATTACACCGTGTTTTTGACTCGGATTTCACATATTTATTAGGACTTTATTATCATTTTGTTTGTATTATGCTCTCTTTTCTCTTGTTTTCAGATATTTAGCACTTTCGGACTCTTTTGGAAGAAATGAAGCAAAAAGACCTCAAATTAGGGTTTTTCGGCGAAATTACACATATGGCGTTGTACATGGAGGCCGCTATAGGGGGAGCCATGAGTCATCAGCCCTCAACTAGGAGATAACCGCCACGTTCCCATGATCTACCCCATTTACACACATGGTGGGCGCCATGAAGGGATGGTGGGTGCCACCTTTGGAAGTCACGTTCCCACTAAGGGGAAGTTGGAGGGCACCATGGTCTTTACAAGCTGCTGGAAACCTCTATAAATAGCTCATTCCATTTCGTTTTCTAACCATCCAACTTAGTTTTACAACACTAAGCATATATTTATCATTTGTAATAGCGATAATCCGTCACATCGGGGGGTTATCGCACCTTTGTGAGATTGAGTTGGGTCACTTCGAGTTGCTGTCGTCTTTAGCTTCAGGAGTCAGAGGTTTATTTTTGTACCAGAATCGAAGCCTCCGTTTGGAGCAGGTTCTTATTTATCGCTTTATTTATTTATTTCCCGCGTCGCTTTTATCTTATTTATTTCCCGCATCGCTTTTATTTTATTTATTTCCCGCATCGCTTTTATTTTATTTATTTTCCGCACTCGCTTTACTTTATTTATTTTCCGCATCGCTTTTATTTTATTTATTTTCCACACTTGCTTTACTTTATTTATTTTCCGCACTCGCTTTACTTTATTTATTTTCCGCACTCGCTTTACTTTATTTACTTTACGCACTTTACTCGCTCTCTACGCCTCACATTCTAAAACAAACTTTTCATCATGATTAACACCGTTGTGTTTGTTTGTGTTACTATGTCCGGCTAAATCTTTTAAATGTTAGAATGTAAGGATCGCGGTTAAAGTAATGTTTCACATATTGAAATCTGTAGAAATACTTAAAAGGCTGTTTTGATTTTTAACTTGAGTTTTCTAAAACAGACTTGGTTAGTTTTAAATATTCGAGGAGTGCGAAAGCACCCTGGCTTAGTAACTAGGAATCTTTATCACTTTAAGGAAAAACTATTTTTGAAACAGTTTTCAGACGCGTTGATAGAATTAAATTTAGGAAACTCCTTGGGTAAACTTTCCAAATCAAAATCACTTTTCAACTAAGTTTACGAGTCTCATTTCTTAAAAATAGGTTTACTACTTTAGCGTTCTGCGCACCTTTTATAAGTGACAATAAAAGGCATTAATTTAAGGGTAAACTCGGTTCTGAATACGCGAAAGCGACAGTTCCTGTTAAATGGATTCTTTTCAAGAGTAGAAAATATTGCCTCATAAGTAGTTCTATTTAGACAATCGAAACATCACTTAACTGACGTGAATTACATTCAACCTGTCTTTACCTGCATTTATTATTTATCGTTATTTTGCAAACCCAATATCTCTTTTATACCGCCTTAGATAAACACCGTAACGATAGTAATTGATAGATTGACGATTAGTCTCTGTGGGATCGATATTCTTTTATATTACTTTGACGTTATTCGTGCACTTGCGAATCCCGACGATCATGGACTAAGACTTGAAAGAGCGGTCCAGGAAAATATTAGGGATATCCAAAAGGCATATGACTGCAATACTTGAGCCTTATTACGACGGGAATTCAGATGGGAAGAATCAATTCAATTATCATATTCAAAAGTAAAGTATCATGACCTTGAAGACTTAGGGATAATAGCATGTATTGAATTCAATGGGAACATAAAGTAATATGTTTCATTGCCATTTTTACATCTTCCAGCTTTTCAATAATCTCCCCTTTTGGGAATTACTTCTTCATGTACTATCACCCATTTACGGGTCAAATTTCTCAATAAACAACGTTGTTTTTTGAGCTTTATTTCTTTGTTTTCAATTTTTTCGCTTAATTATAAAGTATCAATGACTTGTGAATAATACATTAAAACATTGGGCATGATAAAAAGCTTTTTGAAAATGTCTTTTACTTCAATTTTGAAACGTCAAAATTATCATAAGCTTTTCAACATAACATCTCAAAAGTGGGGTCCTTAAATCAGCAGTCATTATCTAATCAGCACAGAAGTTTCTTCCTTTAACATGTTCTCAGACAGCAAAATCATCATGTCCTAGGCCATGGACATATCCAAATCTTAAGGGCTTGGAGAGTCGGAATGTTACAGAAATCTCGATTCCCACATTTTCACATATTCAGCATACATATCATAAAAAAAGTGATATACCAAAATGCTTCATGCATAAGCACATACATCAATTCAAAACATGCATCCACACGAACATGCATAACATAACATAGGATTTGTGACCGTTCCTAGAGATTTTTTTTAAAATAACCAACTTTTTCAAAAATAATTCCAAAATAACAAATTTTTCTAAAAAAATTCCAAAATAACCACATTTAAAAGAGGATGTGCCAGATGAACCGGCGCATCCCATAAGGATCAAGAGGAGGCGCCAATGGCATGGGCACCTGTATTGGTAGCCTCATAAGGAAGCGCCAATGCCCTTGGCGCCTGCATTGGGCCTCATGAGGAGGCATCAATGCCTCTGGCGCCTGCATGGTGCCTTAAGAGGAGGCGTCAATGCCTCTGGCGCCTGTATGTCTTGACATGTTAGGCGCCTAGCCTCTTAGCACATGAATTTTATATAAATGCCTCGCCTTGGATGCAATACTTTTCACACAAAATCTTCCCCTACTACCATATTTTCTTTCATTCAACTCCACTCTCCTTCAAGTTTTTGTGTTTTAACCATATCTGAATACATTCACAAGCGAAATGTCGATTTAATATTTTCTGTCGTTGTGTCTCTGATAAAGATTCGACTCTGGAATATAGATTTGTTTGAACGTCTTAATCAGATGTTGAACAGTTGGTTAGATGGAGAAATTGGAGATGGTAAAAGGATTAGACGAATACAATGGCTTGTGTCCACGTTCAACCAAAATGGAGAAGTGCGTGAATGAGTGGATATTAAGACTGACCGAGACGTTCGTTGGATGATGCATTACATGTTCAAAAAAAATTTGATGGTTGTAATCGCCTAATTATTGTATTGTAGTTATTTTAATTGTTTGTGTTGTTATTTATGTAATGATATATGCTCACAAACGTATAATATGAAATAAAGTTAGTTTTTCATATATTGCAACAGAGGTACATTTGAATTTATCTGGTTGTGCTCGTTCCAACACTAGGACAGTTAGTACGATTATGACCTGACTAACGGCATAAACTACATAATCTAACCATTTTGTTTGCGGTATCCATTTAGGTTCGAATCCAGGTGCTGTTTGGGTGACCTTTTTTCTTCCTTCACATAACTTCATTGTGTCAGACGATGTCCCCTTGATATTCTGG
Source organism: Lathyrus oleraceus (assembly GCF_024323335.1). Taxonomy (NCBI): domain Eukaryota; kingdom Viridiplantae; phylum Streptophyta; class Magnoliopsida; order Fabales; family Fabaceae; genus Lathyrus; species Lathyrus oleraceus. The sequence goes on along the minus strand of NC_066583.1, from coordinate 479,662,705 downwards.
CCAGTAATCCTCTTTTACCACTACGGAAAAACTAATTTTATAAACATTTGATAGGCTGGTGACTTTGTAAACTTCGGATAGAAAGTAGGATGGATCCCTTCGAACCTTTGAGCATGTCGGAATGACATGGGAGCAGGGCGTATGAAAGGCTTGGAACTTCCTGCAGTCGCACCAACATCTATCTAGTTCGACTCTATACTGTCCCATCGGCATGCCCTCATTATGATCCATGGACTCGGCAACACTATACCAACCTTTAGTGTGGTCAAACACCGTGACCACATGGGTGTTTGCTTTGGCAGCTCCATGTCTAATGAACTTCATTGAAGCATCACTAAAAAACTGCTCAGATTGCAACACTGAAATACAATTGGAGCGTCTGGTCTCAAACAGCGCCCCTAGCCTGAAATATGTTTCCTGCACCAAAGCGGTTATAGGTAGGTTACGGATGCCTTTGAAGACAGAGTTCATTGATTCCATAAGATTTATTGTCATGTGGCCCCAACGTTGACCGTTGTCGTATGCCCTAGTCCACTTCTCCAATGGAATACTATCGATCCACCGTACTGCATCTTCGTTTGACAATCTTATTTCGTTGTGGTAGTGTTTGAAAGAAGGTTTTGATAATGCATAACCTACATTGACAACCTTCTTCCGCAACGTCTTATCTTTGATTTCCCGCATGAAATTCTGAGCAATATGTCTAATATAGAAGACATGTGTCGAAGGAGGATTATACCAGCCATTATCAATGTTATTATATGCACTGATGATTGAAGGGTGTCTGTCGGAGATCAAACATAAGTTAGGCTGAGGTACAACGTGCAATCGAAGATTTCTTAGGAAAAAACCCCATCCCTCAGCAGTCTCCCCTTCAACAAGGCCAAAGGCGATTGGAAAAATGTTGTTGTTACCATCTTATGTCACTGCCATCAGTAACTTTCCTTTGTATATCCGGTACAACCATGTACCATTAATTTGTATAATTGGTTTACAGAAAGAAAAACCTATGATGCATGGTTGATACACCCAGAATAGACGGTGGAATATTCCATTTCCAACGACACACGTCCCGTCTGGTGTATCCGCAGGCAATAGTCCCTGGAGCATACTGTTTTAGAGCCAATAGGTATTTTGGAAGTTATTTGTAAGACTCCTCCCAATTGCCAAACATTTTTTCAATAGCCGATGTCCTAGCTATCCATGCCTTCCTATATGATGGAGTGTACTCGTACTCTGCCCTAATATGCGAGATTATTGTACTCACCTTTAACGATGGATTGTCGCCAATGACAGACAAGATTTCATCGCATATTAGTTGAGAGCTTAATTTCTGATGATCCTATATTGGGTTTGTCAGCATGCATGTGTGAAATGAACTCATGGATCCAATCACCCAAGATTCATTCCTCATCCGGTATGAAGCTGACAACCGAAATAGGCAGTGCTCATTCGGATAATAAATTTTGTACCTCAATGCATTAGTTCTATCAACTCTAAAATCAGCTGATAGTTCCATGTGAAATTTCTTAATGGATTTTACACATTCCTCTTTTGTGCGAGATGTGTCTCCTTGTTTCAAAGGTCCTTGCATTTGCACATAAGGATTGTACCATATATCTGATGAAGGTTCATCGGAACCCAAATTCAACATTATCCTGTGTTGAGGTGGACAGTATACATGACTAGCTGGTATTGGCTCCTCTTCCTCATCAGCGTTCACCAATGCATGCAGTGACAAGAACACAAATGCATGCGCCCAGGGAATATCTACACATAAGGAATCTCATAAGAGAATCTCTAGCCTAATAGTCCAAACAAGCGCTCATTCCCTAGGCGCATAAAGTAACCTAGGCGCCAAGAGGAAGGGCGCCCATTCACTACAAATACTCCAAGGCGCCAAGAGGAAGGGCGCATCTTCCTTGCATGTGACTATTGACATGCAGGCGCCAAGAGCAAGGGCGCCTCTTCCTTGCATGTGAATGTCACATGCATGCACCTAAGACTATGGCTACTCTACTTTGCCATGCATGCAACCAATCACAGCAAGTGTAGGTTGCGAACCTAGTAAGACTCCCTCATCTATAAATAGGCTTCAAATCACAATATCAAATCATCTCCAACACGAATCATCTATACTTTTTCTTTACCATACACTTTTTTTGCCACACTTAAGCTCTGCAACATCAAATTATGTCTCTGTTGACTATGGGTGATGAAAACAGAGGAACACTCGAGAATATCTCGACATTTGTATGTTATCACTCTCTTTTTACTTATTCCATTTTTAAGTCGTATACCTTTGTTATCTGTGTTTGTATTATATATAACTTCTTCTTATTGTATTTCTTACTTATGTGTTATTAGGACCCAAAGCGTTTTCGATGCCATGTACATGAATATGTACCCCATGATCCTTTAATAGAACCATATATTAGAGGATGTGGATTTGTAAATCTCCTCAACATTGTCTCGTACTCGGTGGATTACAAGTTCATTCTTGCTTTGTTGGAGAGGTGGATACCCGAGACCCACACATTTCACCTTCCTATCGGTGAGTGTACCGTCATACTTGAGGATGTATACATGTTGTTGGGTCTCCATATAGATGGTAAGGCTTTGAATGGTAGAGTAAACCAGGACAACTCTATCTGCAACGAATTATTGGGTGCCTCTTTGTGTGACAACCAAACTGAGGGAGTGTCATCCGGTTAAGCAAGGGGGCAAGGTATAAATTTAAAATACCTTAAACAATATTATACGAGTATAATATTGTGTGAAGAATCAACTGAGTACGAGAAAATAATTAAAGCTTGGTGTTATATTATGATTTTATTTGGTAATTTTTTATTTCCAGAAAGTACAGGTAATTCAGTAAATATTATGTATTTACCGTTGTTACGCAACATTAATAAGGTAAGCACATATAGTTGGGGTTCAGCTGTGTTGGCCCATTTATATAGTGCAATGTGTAAAACTGCAAAAAAGAATACTTGTACGTTTTTTGAATATTCGTATTTTCTACAAGCATGGGGTTGGTCAAGAATGTCGTCACTTGCCCCGATAAACGAGAATCTATTCATGTTCCCGTTTGCAACAAAGTAAGTGTAACACTTTACCATTTAATTAATTATATTTTATATTATAATTAACTATAAATAATATTTTTCAATTTGTTTTATCTAAGGTGGTCAGTAAGGGGGATGAACTACAATAGGTGTCTGAAACATGCTATAGTAGTTTATCGCAATCTATTGGACCACATTAGACCATACGATGTAATACTCCTACACAACTATATTTTAATTTAAAAATACTTATCAAATTATTTATCATCTAATCATTTCGTATTGTTTTACAGTTTATCTGGAGGCCATATCTGGGTCTTGATCATGATATGAACCATGATGATGTTGTAGTTCGGACAGCAAAGACACCAATTATCTGGTTCAGTACTGTGGAAATTCACCAGAGTTATCAGGTCAAACTGCAGTTCGGTATGCAACAACAGATTCCATAACCTCCCACGTGTTTGGGGAATTGACATAAAAAAACGAGTTGATGCCTAATGGGATTATTCCGACTGGAGAGACTTTCCAAAAGATATGTGTCGTCAATGGAGGAATCGACGATAAGACATCTTAAACGAACCAGTCATCCATGGTGCAAGACCAACTCAACAATATATGGCACGGTTTAGGTCGGTAACAACTCAACAATTTGTGTCTGAGCCACGATATTTGATGGATCCATGCCAACTAGCTTTGTCAATGTACCACCAACAACAAGTCCCCTCCCAACACCAATGTCGAACCACCCAAACCCAATAACCAACCTTACAACATCAACCTACCACATACACACAACAACCAAACACCCAACTTCGCAACCCATTCATGTCATCCACCCAACAACCAAACACCCAACGTCGCAACCCATTCATGTCACCCACCCAACCACAAAACCAAGAATCAAACCCTACCCACCAACAACCATACGCTTCAACCACAACCGTCTAAAGCCCAGATGATTCATATGGGTCATTTCATCGTAGCCCCCCACCAATGACCACTCAAACATCCTATCACAAAAAGACACAACCATTGTTTAACTATAGTACGCCCTAGGAACCATTGCTTCGTTTCCAAAACGATTCAATGTCCCAATTTGGGCAGCTATACCATCCATAATACACCCAACCTCATCGACCTAACTATGATGACATGGGCACCGAACTCCATTACAGAAGCGCCGTTGGCCAGAGCCCCTCCAGATATTGGGAACAAATGATGACACATCTGTCAAATACCGCTGAACTTTCGCCGGACCTTCACACCAAACATCATTCGATCAGGTCGGCACACAAAGACCCCAAACACCTCAGGAAAATCGTGGGAGACCTCAGGGACAAACTAACGCACCTGGATGTGGAACAGGGGGACGTTTCGATCGGGTCGGTCATTAAATTTTTGTGAATCACATGTAACATTTATTATATCATGAATAAATTTTTTTTGGAATTTTTTTTTATTATTTGATAAATAAATAAAATTAAAACAAAAAAAAAATTAAAATTAAAATAAAAACACAAGGGTGTATGCGCCAGATGAATTGTCGTATACACCACAATCATCATGCAGGTGCCAGAGGTATTGGCGCCTCCTCATGAGGCCCAATGCAGGCACCCATGCCATTGGCGCCTCCTCATGAGGCTACCAATCCAGGCGCTCATGCCATTGGTGCCTCCTCTTGATCCTTAAGGGATGTATCGGTTCATCTGGCGCATCCTCTTTTAAATGTCATTATTTTGGGGGGAAATTGAAAATTTTGTTATTTTGGAATTATTTTTGAAAAAGTTGATTATTTAAAAAAAATCGCTCCTAGAAGTTCAATCCCCATCAATACTAGTACACATCCTCAAATCAGGAATACTTATTGGCCTTCCATAGTATGTGCCCCTTTAACAGAGTCTTTTAAGGAAAGCACTCACTAGCAAGTTCAACATATTCAGCAAACCGGTGAGCAAGGGGTCGTCTCCCATATCCCCAACTTACCAACTTATCCCGTGCACAGGATAATTTTCGTCAAAAACACAGGGTTCCAACATATAAACGACAGGAGGATCGCCAAAGTTCTACCAAGATTCTGAATGATCGGTTGATCATAGGAATTACAACGACCGGAGGATCGTTAGACTCCTACCCGATTTCCATAACATGATCGAATCAAAAGAGTTATATGCAAGTTTCACCTAGATGGGCTAAAGCTAATCAAAGGGGTTCTACCAGGTATTTACCAAACAACGACCCGAGGATCGTCAGAGTCCTGCCCGATTTCCGTAACATGGTCGGATGATCATAGGAATCGTACGCAAGTTTCACTTGGATGGGATGAAACTAATCAAAGGGGTTCTACCAGGGTTTTATCAAGCAACAACCGGAGGATCTTCATAGTCCTACCCGATTTCGGTAAAATCATTGGATGATCATGGAAATCATATGCCAGTTTCACCCGAATAGGCTGAAATTAATCAACAAGATCTCACCAGGATTCCATCATGGGTTGGTTTGGATACCTACAGGGCATCAAGGATTGTTCAATCCTTGCTCATTCCCAGGATCTACTAACCACGGGATAAAAATTAGGGACCCTCTCTATATCTAATCACCTCCTCCCAAGAGGATAAAGACTAGTTGTCATCATCCTCCCAGTTCAAGTTGATTAAATAAGGGCAGCTATCGTACCCCAAAATTTGACCGTCTTTCTCCTAACCTAAGGTTTAGACCACTAACACGTCCAGAGCCGGTATAAGTCATATGGTCAGTCACAATGACATAAGAAGTCAAATGAGGATCATTTTGACTTTTTTCATCAATCTTGATTAACTGATAACATTTTGTTCGTAGAATTAATTAGAGTAAATTTAAATGTTATATTATTATTAATAAATCAATTAGAATTAAGTTAATAAAATGTAGTTTAATTTATGTTAATGATTATGGAGTTTAGTTTAGTTTAATTTAGATTAATTAGGTTAATATTTATTAATAAAACTAATTAGTTTTTATTAGAATATTGATTAATATTATTATAATATAATCCATTAGATTTTAACTAAAATAATAAGTATGCCCTAATTAGTTTTTTAATGAGGTAATTATGATAGTTTTTATTATTTTAATCAGATTATTATTTTAATTAGTCAAACTTATTGATAGTAATGATATTTTTGTTTAATGGGTTGGTCAAGGGTTCACCGAACTAAAGCCCCGGTCCACTTCAGTTGGGCCAGTTTGGATGACCCAATGTCCAAGTGAGCTGGTTCAGGATTGAACCAACTCTATCGCTAAACCGGGTCAAGTCCATGACCCGAAATCATTCCCAATTCCCCATTCCACCCCAGAAACCCTAATTGGCACGCATGATTAGAAACAGAGTAAATCAAAAACTGCACAATTTCAAATTCAATCAGAATCATCCATTAATATATTTCAATCAGACCAATTACAAATCAGAAACCCTAATTTATAATTATAATTAAATAGCAATCAAATCCTAAAATTCCTAATACAAACCAAACAAATATCAATCAGGTTACAAATTTCCTAATACATCAATCTAATTAAAATCAAAATCTAAAACTAATATATAAATAACCTAAAGAAAAATCAGAATGAGGACGGAAAAAATTAGAACCCTAAGCACATTATTGCCTCTGCAATTCCCAACCTACATTAAAGTTCCAATTAAATAGTAACTAGGGTTTCATATTAAAACCCTAATTCCTTTGAGCTAAACCACCATCGCAATTTGAATGACCTCGCACAATCAAAAAGAGAAGAAGTTAGAGTGACTAGGAGAAGGAGTCAGAATAAACAAATTAAAAGGAAAAGAAAAAAAATGAAAGTTGTTACCTTGATGATCGAAGAAATTCGCCTCTTCGTAGGTTGGTCATCTTCTTCTTCAAAATGTAATCTCTGACTTGTATTGTTGTACTTGATTGCGTGTTTTTATATTGCGGTAGTTGTTTAGGGTTTGATTTTGGGGGAGAGGTTAGGGTATACTGAAAAGGGGTTTAGGGTTGGAAATTTTTTGATTTGATTTTGAGAATTTGGAGGTTTGATTAGGGTTCAAGGAAGGTCGATCTATGGATCGGCCAAGGTTTGGTGTAGATCTAGGTGGAGGAAGGTGAGATCTGGGCAGAGGTTAGCGTTTGGTGGAGGTAGAAGATGAATGTTCATCTTCTTAGGGATAGGGCTCCTCACAAAGTTCTTAGGCTTCATCTGAACCCATCTAGGGTTCATCACCCAGGGTTAGGTTTCGAAGGGTTTTGGGTTAGGGTTCTTGAAGTATGCACAAATCTAGAAATTTCAGATGAGGGGTGCCTAACACTTTATCATTGCTTAACTAACTCCCTAACCTTAGTTTTTCCCTTTAAATATAGGCTTTATCATTATTCCCATGTTCCTTATGAACGAATAAAATATGGTGGCGACTCTGTGATTTTCATCCGCAACGTGAAGCATGCAAAGAGTCATTGTGGTTTAAGAAATTTTTGAAAGAGATTGGTTTTTTTCTAGACAAATATGTGTTATTTGTTGATAGTCAAAGCGCTATCCATCCTGGTAAGAATCTAACTTTTCATAATAGGTCCAAACACATTGATATGAGATATCATTGGATATGTGATGTTTTGTATGCTAAGTTGTTGGAGTTAGCTAAAGTTCATACATATGATAATGGTTATGATATGATGAATAAATCATTACCAAGAGAAAAATTTGAAGCTTGTTGTGATATCGTCGGTTTGGCGATTTCCTCCATATTACTGTAGGAGGGAGATTTGTTGGGTTTGGGCTCCCTTCCTATGTGGAGAAAGACCCAAATATGATTAGACCATTTGTCTCACTTATTTAAGTGGAGAAGATAAATTTAGGATTGAGATAGATTGAGAGAAAATAAGTATTCAAAAGATAGAAAAGAGGATAGAAACTTATTCTCATTTTTCTGTAACCAGTCACACTCAATTGACGATCCTCAATTCGTTAACCGTCAGATCGAGCTCAAATTTTGAGCGCAGGTTTGAAACATCTATTTCCAACTCTTGACCCTTCATAATTTCAAAACAAGGTCTATTCCGAAAGATATCTGCTCTGCACTAAAGCTACAGATTTGGGTAATTTTCAACTTTTTTATTCTTATTTGTAAGCTAGTTTGCTTTGTGATTTACGGTTGTTAGCAATAGTTTGTGAATCACTTTAAGACTCTCTTATACCCTTAATTTATTATGGTGGATCTATTTCTTTGGTTTGGATGACTCGTGGTTTTTACTCTCCTATTGAATGGTTTTCCACATTAAAAATATCGGTGTTCTTTTGTGCCTTTATTTGTTCGATTTGACGTCTCATATTTGTTGTTGATCCTCAAGGTTACTACAAGTGCAGGGAATTTTATATTTGCTACATATTGTTCTATTATTGTATCTTAATTTCCCATCAAATTCATTCTCTAAAGTTTTTCTTGAAACTGTAGCACAAACAGATAAGGATTTTTGGGCATTGTCTTCCCAAAACAACTATAACCCTTGGATAATAGATTCAGATGCATTTGAAAAAATGATTAGTTGTTCTCATATGCTCAGTTCCTTTTATTCTAGTTCAGGTTCTGAAAACCTTAGGATAGTTGAGTGGTAGTTATATATTGCAGGAAAAGTCCTTTTAAAAACTTTAGGGAAAATCACTTTGCAGTATATTTTACATGTTCATAAATTTTCTTGAAATCTTCTATTTGTTCATATATTTTCTAGGGAGAATAATTGTTCTATTCTTTTTTGTTCTTCTACTTGTGATTTTTAGGACTTGAGCTTGGGGAAGATAATTGGAATTTTTAAAGAGATAAATGAGTTGTACAATAATTTATGGTTTTCGATCAGGATCAAGTTATATTATGACATAAACAATTATGTCATCATAGTTTTTCTTAACTTAAGCGTTTATTTCCTAAATTTTCCAAAGAAATAAATTATTCCCAATTTCATTGTGAAACTTGTCACTTAGCTAAATCTTAGAGTGCATTGGTCATGAGAAGGTGGTTTGATTTAAGATTGAAGATCTTAAAAGATTTGCAATTTAGTAAGTTGTGTACAGCTGAAGGAGAATCAAGATTCAGATATGTGTTGCTTAATAATTAAACTAAATTACGGATGATTTGACAACTTATAATGTCTCACCGTTTATTTTGGTGTCGTTGTCTCCTTTATAGTAGGTTTTTTTGACCAAAGCTATGATATGAAGATTGTGAGTATCCTTAAGAGTTGAATTTAATGACTCGACAAAGTTTGTTGTCATGTTTTTTCTATCGTCATAATTTCTATCGTACGCTCAAATCCATTATTTTCTATAAATAAATCGATATATATAATTTGTATGGAATCTAGAAACTTACAAATCTCAAAGAAGAATCAAAAGTGTCATGTGGGTTCAAGTTTAATTCCTCTCACCACCAAAATACATTGGTTATTAATCAAGAAAATCACAGTCCTTTCTTACAAATTCAAATTGGACAAAATCTCAAAGAAAAATTAAAAGCTAACTATAACAACAAGTTAAAGACGAAGAAAGTTTGACCCAAGCTGGTGTTGACATTCAACAACCATAGATATATTTTCCATTCTTAAATTCTATTGGAAATGATGTTCAATTATGCAAATATAGTCTTGGTCAACTCTGAAATGCTTAGGCCTATAAAAGGTAAAATGCCAATGAATTATTCTAAAGGAGCATGTGTTGAAAGAATAATCAGATTGTGCACGCTCTTAAGCCTCTTCTCAATGCTTTGTGTTTAATCAAGGAAATCACAGTCGATAGAAACTTGTGTTGAACATTACCAAAATGAACAATAGAGTATAACTCGTTGATTATTTTCATTAGATCAAGCATAAACTCGTTATTTGATGAACTGATTTGTGTTGGCTCACAGGTGGATCTAGCAAAAAAAAAGATAACACAATTTAAGATTAAATTAAATAAAAGAAGATAATCAAAAGGAAAATGCATATTTATAAGAAAAAAATGAATGACTTTCATTAAAACAAAATAATGTTGTTGGTGTTTAACTATTGCTAACATATCATCAAAATCAATTCAATCATAATAATATATAAGCAAATGAATTATAAATCAACATTAAAGATCATATTTATCGCTCTACATCAATGTGAGATAGCATGGTTTGAGAAGAGATCTAGATCTCCATCAATATAGTTTGGAGGATCGACGTCGATTCTGGTTTGTCTTGTATAACTTAACAATACCACGCATTTGTTGCCTCTCAACTGGATCTAGTAAAAAACAAGTTGGTGCAATTTAAGATTAAACAAAATAAAATAAGACAACTAAAAAGGAGATGCAGTCAATTCAAAAAAAATGATATGAGATTTTTCATATATATCTTGGTTTAAAAAAGCGACGGTGTCAATGGCGTAACTATTGCTAACATATCATCAAAATCAATTCAATCATAATAATATATAATCTAATGAGCTAAAAATCAACAGTAAAGATCATATTTACCTCTCTACATCGATGGGATATGGCAGGGTTTGGAAAGAGATCGAGATATCCATCGATATAATTTGGAGAATCGGCGTGGATTCTAGTTTGTCTTGTAAAACATTAGGTAACCACTCATTTATAAGGACTTTGGGAAATTAGGGTTTGTGTTATGTTATGTTTTTTATTATCTAAATTATATATATATATATATATATATATATATATATATATATATATATATATATATATATATATATATATATATATATATATATATATATATATTATTTTTCATATAAAAATATTACATAAAAATTAAATTTAATGATTCCGCAAATAAATTTCACAAAAGAACTAAATAAATAAATAAATACTGTACTTTTCGTTTAGTAGCCTAATGATTAGAATTTAAGTGGGATTTCGCGTTTTTGAACCCGCGCCCCTGGAGCCGAATGTATTCACAAAGCTACCTAATGAATTGTCTTAATTGGACAAATATTATACTTTTTATTAAATAAAAAAATATAGTTATACTATTTGTGGTAAGTTTTTAATTTTGTAACATCAAAACATATCTTAAAATTTGTATACGATATGTGGCCAGAGCTTAATCATTGTTTATGTAATTTATGTTAATACAAATGGTATAGAACACAATCAGTTCTGAACAAAATTCATTGTTAAATCAAGTAAAGCTAAGGCTCTTAAATAGCCATGGTTTGAAACAGAAAGTGCTAAAAACCAAGTCACGTCTACAACAATCTAAAGGACGTGAATACTTGCTTAAGAATAGGTCCATCAAAGCAAAACAAAAAATCAAATACTAACATCATCATCCTATTAACTAGGACACTTATTAATAGAATTAAAGACTAAATCAACAAGGATTGTTGACGTCATCACTAACAGTCTAACAATTGCTCCCCTAAACTCAACATGCCAGAAGCATTTCAGTTTACCTCCTCAGCTGACTTCACTCCAAGTGCTCCTCTGAATCTTTCAAATAACTCCAACCTCATAGGCTTAGTCATAATGTCAGCTAACTGCTCACTTGTACCACAATGCTTCATATCAATCACTTCATCCTTTGTGAGATTCCTTAGGAAATGGAACCTCACATCAATGTGCTTACTCCTGCCGTGGAAAATTGGATTTTTTGCAAGCTTTATTGTAGAAGAGTTATCGCATAGAACCTTGACACTTTTCTTTTGAGTACCTCCAATCTGCTTCAGTATCTGTTGCAACCAAATGCACTGACATGCACAAGAAGCGGTTGCCACGTACTCCGCTTCGGTGGTTGAAAGTGTCACCACGGGTTGCTTCTTTGATGACCAAGCCACTGCTCCTCCACTTAACATGAAAATATAACCTGAAGTACTTTTTCGATCATCCAAGTCCCCTGCATAGTCACTGTCTGTATAGGCTAGCATCTCATCTTCACATCCCCTTTTGTAGAATATACCAAGCTCAATAGTAGCTCTAGTGTATCTGAGAACTCTCTTGGCCGCCATCATATGACATTCCATAGGATTGGCCATGAAGCGACTTATCAAACACACACTATAAGCCAAGTCAGGTCTTGTGACGGTCATGTACATCAAGCTTCCCACCATTTGCTTGAATAATGTTGCATCTGCCTTTTTTCCATCTTCTTGTTTTGTCAGTCTATTACTTCCTGGAACCATGGGATTCTTAACTCCATTGCAACTCTCCAACCCAAACCTTTTCAGAACTTCTTCAGCATACTTCCTTTGACCAATGTGAATTCCATTAGAGCTCTGCCGTATTTCAACTCCCAAGAAATACTTCATCTTACCAAGATCAGTCATCTCAAACTCCCTTTTCATAGACTCTTTGAACTCATTCACCATAATTGAATTATTTCTAGTAAAAATGAGATCATCAACATAGAGACTTACAATTAGGATCGTGTTCTTCTCTTCTCTTTTGATGAACAAGGTGTGCTCATAGTCGCTTCTCTCAAACCCCTCCTTAATAAAGTAGCCTTCAATTCTGCTAAACCACACTCTTGGTGCCTGGTTCAGACCATAGAGTGCTTTCTTTAGTTTGTAGACTTTCTTATCTTCCCCATTGACCACATAACCTGGAGGTTGTGCAATGAAAACATCTTCATTCAGCTCACCATGAAGGAAGGCGCTTTTGATATCGAGTTGAAAGAGTGTCCATCCATTTCTTGCTGCCAAGGCTATCACCGTACGGATTGTGTCCCATCTAGAAACTGGAGCAAAGACTTCATTATAGTCTACTCCCTTCTCTTGCGCATATCCCTTAGCCACAAGCCGAGCTTTGCACTTATCTATCTCACCATTCTCATTCAACTTGGTTTTATAGACCCACTTTACTCCAATTACTTTGACTTCTTTTGGTGCATCAACAACCTCCCAAGTTTCATTCTTTACAATGGCACCGATCTCCACATCCATTGCATCCCTCCATCTTTTTATTTTCACTGCTTCTTCATAATAAATAGGATCATCAGAGGCTACAAACAAAGCTAAATGTTGTACCTCTTCTTCTTCTTCTGAGAGTCCTTCTCCGCTTGTATAGTCTTGAAGATATGTTGGGGCTCGAGTTACTCTTCTTTCAGGCAGTGTAGGTGTTGTAGCATCGCTGGAGATGTCATTGTGATTAGATTCTCCTGCTTGTGAATTTTCACCTTTACTTTCTTCATCACTAGAGACATATGTGTCTTCATCAACTTCTCCCCAATCAAGAATGTCATTTTTTCTTCTTCTTTTGTCCTTCTCCAATCCCAACTTTCCTCTTCCTCAAACACAATATCTCTACTAATTATCACCTTCTTTGTCATCGGATTGACCATTTTGTATCCTTTGGACTCTTCACTATACCCTAACATCACACACTTTTGACTTCTAGCATCCAACTTAAACCTCTTTGCATGTGGTACATGCACATTTCCTACGCATCCGAACACTCGAAAATGATCAACATTGGGTTTGATTCCACTCCAGAATTCTTCTGGTGTCTTATTCTTTACGACAAAGGTTGGACTTCGGTTGAGGATGTGGCACTTCCACTTCACAACTTCTGGCCAGAACGAAGTAGGCATCTTCTTCTCTTCTAGAAAACATCGCACCATGTTAAGAATAGTATGATTTTTGCGCTCGACAACCCCGTTTTGTTAAGGGGTGTAGGTTGTAGTCAATTGCTTCTTAATGCCTTCAAGTCTACAAAACTCTGTGAACTCCTTGGAGGTGAACCCCCCTCCTCTATCTATTCGTAATCCACAAATAGATAGACCAGACTCCTTCTCCACAACATTTTTAAAGCTTTTGAATGTTGTGAAAGCTTCACTCTTCTCATTCAAAAAATAGACCCAAAGTTTTCGGCTAAAGTCATCAATAAAGGTTAACAAATACCTTTTGTTGTCGTATGACTCTGGAGTGATCGGTCCGCAGATGTTTGAGTGTATAAGTTGCAGCTTCTGTGTTGCTCTCCACTTGCTTTTCTTTGGAATGATCTCCCGATGTTGTTTCCCTTTCATGTAGCTTGTACACACATTGGTTGGCACCTGAAACTTGGGAAGTCCTCGGACAAGTTCCTTTTGCTGTAACAAATTCAGACTTGTGATGCTTAAGTGACCATATCTCTTATGCCACAGCTCACCAATATCATCACTTCTCACACTTAGACATGTAGATGATGTATGTAATACAACATTAACCAATACTACAAACATCCTATTAGATGTCATATGTGTGTGCATGATTAGCCCCCTTCTGGGATGATAGACTCGACATTCTCCATTTTGTATCAAGATAGCCAAATCTTTCTCTTGCAACTGGCCAATACTCAATAAATTGTTTTTCAACTCAAGAACATAATAAACTTCTGATATTACCTGAGTTGCACCTTCTACTTCAAGTCTGAGGTTGCCCTTCCCTTTCACTAGCATTCTGAGATTGTTTCCAAGTTTTACTAAATGGCTGAATTGCTCATCTAGTTCCACAAACCATTGCTTGTTCCCTGACATATGGTTAGAACAACCAGAATCAAGAACCCATATTGCCTCTCTCTTCGAATTGTTGTTCTCAACATATGACATCAATAGAAGTTCCTCCTCCTCATTCAACTCTACATAATTGGCCCTTTTCTCCCAATCAGGACACTCATATTGGAAGTGCCCCAATTTATGACATTTGAAGCATTTAACTGTAGCCTTGTTGAAAGCATGTCTGCCTCGTCCTCTACCTCTCCCTCCTCTATTCATGCTTCTACCTCTTCCTCTGTCTGATCCCTCATCATATGTCACTTTCAGCACTTGTTCCTCTTCCTGGTGTGCCTGGATCCTTTGTTCATGAACAAGCAGACTTCCATGCAATTCATCAATGTTCAAGACACTTAAATCATTCGAATCCTCTATTGAACAAACAACATATTTGAATTTGGAGGTAAATGATCTAAGTATCTTACTAACCATTTTGCTTTGCTCCATCACCTCACCATTTGTCTTCATTTTGTTGACCACGGTTAAAGTCCGCCCCAAGAAGCTGTCTACTTTCTCTCCTTCTTTCATGGCTAGTAACTCAAATTCCTTCCTTAACGCTTGAAGTTGTGCTCTTTTCACGCTTGAAGACTCGTCGGACAATAGTATCCTTAAGAATATCTCGTCTAGGTGAGGTCTTCGTATTATCCCAACAAGGAAAACTCCATGAGGATTCTACTATACGACTCTCGAGTCCAGGGTTCTAACGAGGTTCTCAGAGTCATAGATCGAGGTTGGAAATATTACTGTAAGATAGTAATACGTCCAAGGGATCTCATTTGATTGGGGCTTTCGTATTAACCTAATAAGTCCAGGACTTTTCAGGTAAATACTACATAACCACCAGATATAATGGGTTAAAAGGTCCCTAGAGTCATTGATCCAACTTGAAAATACTATCGTCGTGACGAAGACTCGTCGGACAATAATATCTCAAGAGAATCTTCTCTAGGCGGGGTCTTCGTATCTTCCCAACAAGGAAGACTCCTTGTGGGCGCCCACTACGCAACCACCAACTTAATCTTATGGTTTTCCTCAGACTCTGGTGGAGAGCCTATCTCACAAAGTATCACCAACCAGAGAACCCCAAATGAGACATAGTCAATAAATCACAATATAATAATTATAACAGAATAATAATAGCAGAATAAAAAATAACAGACAAACAAACAAGATTAACATATAATACAGAAACTGAACTAAATTAGGCTTCACTCTCTTTTGCTTGGTGCTAGTCCCCAGCAGAGTCGCCATCTGTCGCATCTCAAAAAATACGATTCCTCGCGATGGTCGCGGAAAAATTTATGTTCGAACAGAGTCGCCACCGAACTTTATTTATCCCAATGAAGGGATAGGAAAATATCGATAAAACCTTTAGGAAATGGAATAATGGTCGGCGCAACCATATTCGGGTTCGGGAGTGGATTACGTAAGGGGAAGGTATTAGCACCCCTTACGTCCATTGTACCCAACGGGAACCTTTCAGTTCTAATTTGTGTTTCGAGTGTTAATTTATGTTTGTTTGTTATCCTTGGGTTATAAAATATTGAAAGTAGAAATGGATGAGAACCTCAGAAAGGAGAAGGGGGAGGTTTTTTATTAGTGTTCTCGCGAAGATACAGCAATCTCCTGCCTACGTATCCTTAAATAAGGAAATCAGAGCATTCGTAGTTCGGGGAACTACGGTTGGTTGGTGTCTTTTAGTGAACAGTTGTTTTAGATCGCGTTCTAAAGGCTAAACGTTGGCTTGTCTACTCTCGGCGGAGGCTTAAGCACTAGTTTGTTGTGTGCGTTAGAAGAGATTAAACAGTGTTCTTTCTGAAAAGAGTTTTGATCACACGAGGGTGACAAGTTGGATTAATATGTTGGATGTTTTGATTGGTTGAGATGTTTTTGGTTGGATGACAATTACTTGGATAATCGAGTAAGACAACTCGTATCCTAACAGTCGGGGAAAGGGAATAGAAGACTCTAGACCGTTTTCTGCTTCATCCTTAATTGTAAAAGGATTTGGTGATAATTAAGGTATTTTGAATGGATGACGAATACTCGGATAATCGAGTAAGACAACTCGTATCCTAATAACCGAGAAAGGGGATAGAAGACTCTAAACCACTCTCTGTTTCATCTGAGTATTTATGAAAATAAGGTTGTATAAGATTGACGTATTTTAGTATGAACGACAAATACTCGAATGACTGAGTAAAACAACTCATATCCAAGCATTTTAGGAGAGGAATCGAAGACTCAAGACCATCTCCCTTTTCGCATAATTTGTTATGAAAGTGGTTTGATTAAGTTGTATGTTTGCGGAGAAATGACAATTGTTCGACTAATCGAGTAAGAGAACTCGTATTCGTCCAATTGAGGAGTGAAGTTGAAAACTCAAAGTCAACTCCTTTTTCATTCAACTTATTGTAAAAAATATTTTGATTTAATCGGGGTTTGGAGGTTTGTAAAGGAACGACAATTATTTGACTAAACAAGTAAAAGAACTTGTATTCAAATAATCGATGAGAGAAAATTGAAGACTCAAAGTCATCTCCCCTTTTATTTCTTATAAAATGGTGTCTGATTATGATTGGGGTATTTCAATTGAGTTTGAGACAAAATACTCGACGTTGGATCGAGGTTTTAGATTTGTGTTTTGAATGAAGTGAATTTATTTAGTGTATTGCTCTTCTACTTGATAAAAATCGAATAGGTCTCATTGTAAGAAATCCCAAGAGTAAGCTATGTGAGGTTGATGGCGATGCTTTAAAAGCGATCGACTTACAAGGGTGTTGGAAAATGGAAAAGGCGCACTCGATGTTGACCGAGGTTTGTATTTATATGTGCATATGAATTGAATTATGAAAATGGTCTCGAAATAAGATTGCTTATGAATTCCAGCTTATGCAACGTGAATGCAAAGTAACCAACAAGGAATTAAAGAGTCTCATTGTAAGGTAGCCCAAGAGAAAACCTTTTGTGTGCTAAAGTGACCTAAGCTAAACAAAGGATAATGGTCTTACAAACATGTCCCCCTAAGGTGGTGTCATGATGCCATTCTTACAACATGCATGTAAGTTACTGATGAAAATCCAAGTGTTTACAATGTATCTCAAAGAGTAAAGGAAGACTTCCAAGCAAAGGTCCTAAGATGAAATCCTCTAAGTCCAAGTTGATTAAGAGTGGAGTGAATATTTTTGGCCTTACCATTTTATCATGTTTTTGTTATTTTTAAAGTATTATGACAATAAAATAAATAACAAGTAAATAAACATGCATGATGAGTTTGTACAATAATGATGATAATGAGTACTTGAATGTAAATGAACAATAAAATAAATTGCAAGGAAGTAAAGCACAATAATATAAATGTTAGAAATTAGTAGTTAATGGTTAGTGGTTAGTAGAATAACAATAAGCAAATAGAATAACAAGTTAATGTAAAGAGAATGGTTTCATATATGTATCAAATGACCCAAATATGGTTGAAATAGAGGCAATCTATCAATGCCTCAAAGTATCATGAATGATCTATTGATCAACCATTAATAGGTTTGAAGTATTGAAGATTTAATCAACTCTAAACAACCATGGTCATGATCTAATAGAACTCATAAACCAAATAAATGTAACAACAAGTCAATAATAAATATTAAATGATAACAAGAAACAAGGTTTAGGAAATGGTTTCATATATGTATCAAATGACCCAAATATGGTTGAAATAGAGGCAATCTATCAATGCCTCAAAGTATCATGAATGATCTATTGATCAACCATTAATAGGTTTGAAGTATTGAAGATTTAATCAACTCTAAACAACCATGGTCATGATCTAATAGAACTCATCAACCAAATAAATGTAACAACAAGTCAACAATAAATGTTAAATGATAACAAGAAACAAAGTTTGATTGAAAATGCTGGATAAAAAGTAGTAAGAGCAAAAAAATCCCCAAAAGGGTGTAAACCCAACAAAAACCACTTGTCTCAAAGTTGACTCAAATTTCTCTCAAAACACAACCCAAGAGTAAAAACTCATTTTCAAACATAAAACAAAACCAAAAATGTTAAGGAGTTTGAGTCCAAAATATTACCAAGAGTGTGGTGTCAAAACTAGGTTATTGTTGTGTTTGGATTTGAGAATGAAGCAAAAAGCTTGGAAGAGGGTGGCTATGGTTGTTGTGGTAGGAAAATGGAAGAGAAGGAAGGTGTATGTTTATATGGTGATGGTGAATGATTATGTAAGTGAAGGTCACAAGTTGGCTACTGTTTTTGCTGTGTAGAGATTGTGGATTTTTTACATGGTGGTTGGGTGGTTCAAAGAAGAAAAGAGGGTTTGGGTGAGTTAGGGTTTAGGTTGAAAAGAGGGAGCTTGAAGGTGATTTGGGCAGAGGTTTTGTGGCTTTCAAGCTTGAAAAATGAGTGAGGATAATGCTCTATTTATAGGGGAAGCAAAGGGGTTGAAGTGGGTGAACCAAAAGGTCCTTTGTGTAAAAAAACAGAGCCATTTATGTTGTCTGCGCAGGTGTAATCGGTTACCTTGATTAGGGTAATCGGTTACACAGTCCCAAAATAGCCAAAAAATCAGTTTTTGGTCTGGTTAATCGGTTACCCTGATTAGGATAATCGATTACCAATTTTATTTTAAATAATGAATGTATGCATGTGCAGTAGGGTCATGGATCAGATGAAAATTGTATCGGGGTAGGGACAAAAATGGGGTATGACAACTAGGACACTTATTAATAGAATTAAAGACTAAATCAACAAGGACTGCTGACGTCATCACTAACAGTCTAACAATTTAACATCATATCTAAGGTTCAATATTTTCTAACAATATGTTATGGCAGAGGGACTAAATTGAATGATAATCTATATTTTAAGTGGTTAAATAGTTTGACTCTTGGACTTTCGGGTATCAAAATACTCATTTCCTAGAGTTAAAAACTGAAACATAAAACAACTCCTCAAAGAGTTCATGGTCGGATGGAGTGAATTTTGGCTTCGTGAAAGAACTTTAGGATGATATCAAAACTAATTTGATCATAATTATGTTGGAGTTTCATAGTCATAGGCGGATAGTCGGAGAAGAAAATTCTTCTTTTATAGTGTTAATCCAAAGAAGAAGAATCCGACAAAACTATCAGAATTTTTCTAATAGGCTGCATCTATAAGGTTTTAGCAAAGGTTCTAGCAAACAGAACTATCAACTTTTCTAGTATATTTCCTCTCCTTTTTCAAAGCTCCGTCAGGTATTGTCTAAAAACTTAAATTTATATTTAAAAATTTCTTGTATGGTGGAATAAAGGATTAGGGGAAAATAAACAGGGTAAAATGAGATAGGATTATCAAGTCAAACAATGAGGGAGGCTTGGGTATAAAAATTTTGAGAGTTTCTAACGAGGACCTTTTGGATAAATGGAGGTGGAAAATCATGCGAGAGATGAATGGCATGTGGTATAGAACATGGCTTGTAGATATGGTGAGATCGACAGTTTTTGAATATAAATAATGGAAAAGGTTTGTTATGGTGGAGAAATATTTGTAACTTGGATGTAGTTGTCATAGACTATGCTGGACAATATTCGGTTAAGGAGAGTTACATGGTAATGATGCTTGAAAATAGGAAAAAATCTAATGGTTTTTGGTCAAAGATTTGGCACAAAGTGATGCCTTCAAAAGTGTCCTACTTAGTATGGAGAATGTTCCATAATATGCTATCAACTAAAGAGAACTTAGCAAGGGTATCATTGGTCTAGATTCACATCGATGCGTTGGTGGATGCCGTTTAGACCAAACAATATCTAACCTTTTTTTAGTGTCAGATTTTTGCAGCTACATGGTATATGATTTGTAGTTGGCTCAGCGTATCCACAATATTTAAAAGGGAATGTGTGTCCCATCTTGTATTATTTGAAGCCTTATTTGGGAATGAAAGATCGCATGCCAACAAATTAAAAGTGATGTGACTTACTTGCATTTTGAGCATAAGGAAAACAAGAAACGATAAAGTTTTCAATAACATACACGTTTTAGTGGAGCAAGTGTTCGAATCAACACTAAGGAGTTTATGGAATTGGATAAATAACAAATTTAATCAATTATTTTGTTGTGTGTTCCATTGGTACTTGTCCCCTAATTCTCGACTACTATGTAGTTATTACCCTGAAACTTATGTTTGGTGCAGCGGCGCATTGGAGGTTGAAGTCTTCAATAACAAAGATGTTTTGGTGGAGTAAGTGTTAGAATCAACACAAAGAAGTTCGTGGAATTGGATAAATAACAAATCTAATCGATTATTTTGTTGTGTCTCATTGGTACTTGTCCTCTAATTCTCCACTGCTAGGTAGTTATTGTGCTTGAATTTATATTTGGTGCATCACTGTGTTGGAATTGTGTTAATCGGGGTGCTTGGTTGGCTAGTTCATATCGAGGTTTTAATTTGTTACCCCCACAATTAAAGTTGACCCTCCCATATTGTGTTGGAATTGTGTTAATCGGGGTGCTTGGTTGGCTAGTTCATATCGAGGTTTTAATTTGTTACCCCCACAATTAAAGTTGACCCTCCCATATAGTGGCGCTATTACCTTTATGTTCTTGGAAAAAAATTGAGATTTTCTATTGCGCTTATTAAAAATTATCAAAAAATACGAAATTTTCTGAAATTTCTGATAAAAAATGAATATTTCTGGAAAAAAAAATTGAAGAAAAATACCAGTATTTTCAAAAAAAAATCTAAAAATTTTACACTATCAAAAATTTTAAAATTTATAATAAACTATAACACTTTTCGAATTTCCCAATAAACTACAGCATTTTCGAAATTTTCGATAGTGTTAAATTTTTTTTTGTTTATTGAATATGAATACCGAAATTCTAAAAAATCCGGAAAAATAAGACAATGCCGAATTTTTTGAAAAATCCGGTTTGTTAATTTTTTTTCAAAATAATCAATAAAAAATTTATATCAAAAATTTGATCTATTATCAAAAATTTTGAAATGAACTTTCAGAAATTTCGTTCGTGTATTTTACTCATGGACAATTTAATATCTGTTTGCCTGCAATTTGCAATTTGACTTACAAAATAAATAAATTAAAAAAAAAAGCCCTCAAATAAGTCACATGCAAATATGTAGATAACAATTTATTGATATATCTTAGGTTCAGTACAAGTGTATTGAATCATCAGTTTCAAATTCTTATATGATACAAGAAATAAAAGAATGAATGAATTTATAATCACTTTTGAGCCGGAGTAATTTCAAGTGAAATTCAGCTTGACATTGCTGTGCAAGGCTTGAAGAACCAAAACATGTCCAAGGCTTTGGTTTCTCTTCCATCATTTACTGTAATACTTTTGCTGTTGTCCTTTGCAACTTCTTTGTTTTGCTCAACTCCTTCAAGTATTCCTCTCTCCTGCATGATAAGCTTCATCATCAGAAACTTTCAACTCTTACATAACACAGTACAGACAGACACTTCGATTTCAAAAGTATATGTTGTCAAAAGCATTCTTCAAGTTTGCGGCATTGATAATAACCAACTCGGTATGGCAGCCGATGTGAAATGTACATTCCACAATCAATAAGATCGGTATGGCAGCCGATGTGAAATGTACATTCCACAATCAATAAGATGATGGTATAGTTTGATTTTGTCTAATCTAATGTTAGCAAGTAAGGCATCATCAATCAATAAGAATAGTTTAATTGTAGAGTTTGAACATACCATTAGCCGGGATCTGGAACCCTTTGAAGGGTTAGGTTTAGTGAGTCCTGCAGAGAAGCACTGAGGAGACGGAGGATTTGTTCGAATCTGTTGTAAGATATTATTCTCCCTCTTGTGTCTTACATTCTCCAAGTCAAGAGTTATAGGCATGTTTTCTGCCTCGTCTGGTCTTCTGCAGGATACAAGAGTAATGCAAATGTGATTAGCTAAGAAAAAAGTCTTAGTGTGGTATTCAATTTCTTGTAAATTCAACCAGAGCAAAAAGTTAGTAACTCAAGTTATTACTACAAAAATAATTTAGCTAATAATTTGTATAGTTTATGCAGAGGCTCAACATTGGCGATGTTTCACTTTTAGATTGCCCGTCTAATTCGGACCAAATAGCTTTCGGTAGACACCTATAAAACCCAAACATTGATCCGGCACTGAACAATTGACATAGAGGAAAAGGATAGCAGGACAGAAACCGCTCCGGGCCGGGAACCGCTCCGCCCACTACCCACTATTTACCCTATAGCGGCCACTATAGTGTTCTGCACCGCCAAAACTCTTCCCATAGCAGCTGGCCTCCACTCAGCACCGCTATAGTGGCATAGTGCCTCTATTGGCCGCTATTGACTACTCTGATTGAAACATCAATAATAATTAATTGAATGTAACTACAATACATGAATCGGAGTCAGACACTATTTCATGCATACGAACTCAAGTGTCGGTACTACCAATAGAAATGTCGTCAATCGAATTATCATCATCTTTTGTCGAAGATTAGACAAACCGATTTGAACTGTCAGACTATTATCAATGGTCAAGTTACTTTGTGACCACATTCACTACTCACTAAAATTAAAAACAAACAAATATTCTAGGGGAGAGAACACTTACTTCTTTCGGTTTAGCTTTCCTTTAACACTCATCCCCTCCAATCTTTCAACCTTACTCATTTCAAGCAGTGGTTTCCTTTCTGCCACAGCTTTAACCGGCGGAGTCTGCTCATGCACAACAACCTCTTCCTTACTCTCTATTGGGTTCAAATTTTCAGTATTTTCCCTCTCCCTAGCTCTTATTGCCAATCTCTTCAATTCATTGCAGAATTCTGTGATTTGATTCAAAATAGGCCGTCTCGAAAACAAATTCTTCGCGGAAAGAGTTGATTTCAATGAAGGCACCACCGTGTTTTCCTGCAATGTGTCATCAACTGGCTTCTTCTTCTCATCACTTGACTTGATGAAAGCCTTCGTGGACTTTAATTGAGGAGTAACCAAATTCGGGTTTTGGTTTTCGCTATCTATGTTGAATCTGAATTTATCATCTTGAGGAGAAGATGATGAAATGGGTGGCACCCTTCTCTTGAGTTTCATATCTCTATAGAAATACACAAACTCTAATATTAGTGACTCAATCTTTCAGCATCTCAAATCACAATGAAAAGGGAAAGGGTTTAGATACAAGTACCTTTTACTCTGGTCATTACTTGGAAGATTTTCTGAGAAATAAAATGAACTTCTACTAGCCTTCATAAAAGAAGAAAAAAAGAAGGAATTAACAAAACAATTGAGTATAATAAAATCATATAAGAAACCAAGAATAATGAACACAAGCTTAGAAAGTAGCCTACAAAAAGGGAGAAACTAATAGTCTTATATAAGAAACAAAGACTCTTAGAAAATGGGTTTCTAATTCTAACCATTATGAAAGAAGAAAGCAGAAGCTACAAAAAAGAGCTTATTTCTAAGACAATTAACTAGAGTAACACAAGGTAAAAAAACTAGAATAACACCATATAGAAGCTCAGAACCAGGTTTTAAAAACAGTCCGTTACAGCAAAACGCTGTGACAAAACTGTATCAGAAGATTCGCTGTTCATCATTTTTATGATAAAGAACCAATTATGGTTAATTGACACATAGACAGATGCAATCTGTGTGTCGTAACACATGTACAAACCGAAATGTCGATAACAAATTGTGGTTAATTCAAGCTGCCACAACGGTAGTGGTACAGTTTTACCAACCGAAATCATGTATGCAACCGCGAAAGTTACTTATAACCTTGCTCAGAACAATGAACACGTGCACAGAAAGCCACGGAAAAATTTGGGGGAAAATAATCTTAAAAGAAAATCAGCTAAAGTAGAAATCTTGATCTCAAGGTAACAAAAATAGAAATGTAGAAAACAAGAATCAAAACCTTGAAAGGGCTTGGTGATCTGAGAAAATCCTCTGCTGTTTTAGGATGATTGCAATCTACAACAACAACAACAACAAACAAAAACAAGAATTGAGTAATGTAAGACCCATTGATAAAAAGTCGAAACTTTAACAAACACAATTGAGAATTAACTTGAAAGAAAGAGAGAAAAATCATAAACAGAGAAGAAAAAGAAACAAACCAGGTTTGCAAAACCAAGCTTCATCATCGTTGTTGTTGATGTTGTGATTGAGCGACAAGAAGTCGACGAATTTGGGTGCGTTGAGGTGTTCGTAGAGTTCGTCTACAGCGAAGTTCCATTCTAGATTCTTCCAATCGATTTTCGCGGGTTCCATTGATCCTAGCAGAGAGAGAGAGAGAGGAATGAGAGAGAGAGAGAGAGGGTTGTGTAGTGAAGAGTGTAAATGTGACCGTTATGAAAGTAACGGAAGGGACGTTGTTCTGACTTCTGACCGTTGGAGATTTATTTTTCTGTTATGAAGTTTTTTTTCTCATCAAAAGAGATTTATCTACATCATCTACCAAAATCTAAATGTAAATTTGATCTTTATTTACCAAGATTTCACTTTATTACTTATCTCATATTCTAAATTGTATTTTCAATTATGCTATTTTACCATCTTTAAAATGCCAAGACTCTTCCATTTATGCAAATATGTGTGTGACTCATGAAAGACGGAGTAAAAATTACAACAAAAGAAAAATAGGTAATAAAAACAATTCAATTCAACTAACATTTAGGAACAAAAGGTCTTACACTTAAAGGATCAAGTTATTAACAAAATCAACCTTGTTGACAACAGGTTAAATCTCAACTCGCCAGATCTACCGTCAACAGATCAAATCTCATCAAAGTAGCGTCAAAAAAATTAAAAGTCAAAACATACATTTAAACCAAGGCAAACACTCGATTCACTATATGTGCAAGAAGAGGATAGGGTTCTTAAGGCATTTAGTCAAGATGTAATAGTTCACCCCGGGTCTTCGCATAAACTATTTTCATATCAAAATAATACTCATATTCTTAACCTCTTTTTGTTGATTTTGTGACCCCCTTAAAGATGACATCATTACGGACTTTTCATATGGACCAAACTACAGCATGCCAAATCAAAATATAGTCCCTCATATATTTAATCATACCTCATAAAGAAAGAAAAAACTAAAAAAAAAAATATCATATGATCATTAGGAATAACTACATGACATCTTAACCACTTAAAGATTTTATACCATACAAATAAGACAAGTTCATAAGTAACAAAGAGATAAAAGGATGTCTCAACCAAATACCCACATAGGTGACAAGAGATCTTACTAGGATTTCAAATCACCCCTCTTAGACGGTTTTTATCTAGTAGGGAATATATCTTACAAACGTTCCCAAGAGAAGACCAAGGTATTAAAAGAAGTCCAACTAATCTAAATAAGGGAGGATCTGGCTCTCAGCCGAGAGATGAGTCAAATAAGAGATTGAACTAGCCCTCTGAACAAGGTAAAGTGAAGCCACTAAGAAAGTAACCTATTTAGCATACTTCCAAATTCACTTGTCTCCATCTAGAGAGAGGGTGGCATCTTGAAGCAGAGATAGAAGTTCCTCAAAAATGGATAGCTATTTAAAAAAGAAGGATCTTTGTCACCTAAGATCCAAAATCAAGATCCCATTAGCTACTAAACCAATCTCTCCTACCAACCCATCAGATTGAATAAAGTTTTAGAACAAATCAGAGAACTTATTCTTTAAGAGGATGAGTCCTAACTAAAGGTCCTCCTAAAAGGAAGTTTGGATACCCGATCCTACTTTGCTAGTGACATCATTTGTTGTTTTACGATTTTGAAAAATTCTCACTAAAGAAATTATCGGGTCAAGTCGCAGACTAGGTCGCAGACTAGGTCGCTCGTGGAACTACTCAAAGTTGTGCAAAGCAGTTAGTCAACTACGACGCCTCCAAGATAAAACAACTCAGTTCTATATTATACGATTACTACTTGCACGGTAGATAATAGGTCTATAAATACACCCTCTTATGGTACAAACATCATTCGAATATGGTATAAATATCACTCATATAATCTGGAATAAAGATCAGTCGTGATAATTTTTCAAACGATGAGAAATTCAAATAATTCTCCAAAGAGAACTCAATAACGGTCGTTTGACCACTCAAAATGATTTTTCAAACAAAGAGCAATACAAATAATTCTCCAAAGAGAATCCAAAAATTAATACTTGATCATTTCTCAACTCAAACAAGGATAAATTAACATAATTATCTAAAGAGAATTCAAGAAAATACTCGAAAAATTCAACGAGTAGAAAGAAATGGGGAGAAGTTGGTGTTTCGACAATTTGAAAGATGCGGAGTTATTAGAGTGAGGAAGAAAAAAGTCAATTGAATTTTTTTGTATGTTTTGGAATGAAACAAGTGATTTTCTTATATAACGAAGGAAGTTACCCAAGATATCTAATCTAATCTATGTGGGACTAAGAAATATTTTCAACTAACACACAAACACACTTATTTTTTCTAACAATGTGGACTTAAGGAACTTTTTTCAAATTCGTATCTCTATTGGAATATTGACATGTTCCAACAATCTCTCACTTTAATTTAAAAGGTGTTTCAGAAGTAACGTCAAATATTTCTAATATTGTGCATAAGCAAAGGTGTCTACGACTTGAACCTTTGCGTAGCAAGTAGGACTTTGACTCAACAAGAGTGACACAAATGTTTTAAAATTTATCTCAGATATCAAACTCGCACACAACTTTTTCTTAAGGTGTATTCTAATAATCATGTGCTTTAATGGCCCTACACGTCTATCCCAGTTTAGCGAAGGCTCTAAGAATTATGTCTCGAAATTTCGTAGGAACCGACCAAAGTTCCACAATCACATAAGTGATTATATCAAGAGTATTCTTGTAGATAGGTACTCTCTCATACAGAGTATAGATTTCATTAAGAGTTGATAATATCTCACCCTTTTTGGCTTCAGGATTTGTGCTTCTCTATTTTATACTAGCATGATCACCTCATATTACTCACAACTTTTTATTATCCATTGAACCTATTTCTTAGGATATCCAATGTATTAGGTCGGGTTACCATCATGAGCAACTCTTTCTCTATAGGCATTAATCTCATATTCTTGGATGTATTATGGACTTTCTCTCTATTTAATCCTTCATTAATGGATCTTCTAAATTTCCATCAGTGTACATGTTCCACTCTTACAGCTCCTTTAGAGATACAGATTCTAACATTGTTGTGTTTCCCTCTCATTAGATGTCACTTACCATTATACTAACGGTTCTCAATTTTATAGTTGCGGTATTATTGCAGTGGATCAACACAAATGGCATAGGTTTTTTCCATAAAGGGATCTCAGATAACAAGCATCTCAACCAACTTGTTTCTTTACTAGCAGTCTATAATGATATCATTTTAGACTTCATCATGGATTGAGCCAAAATAGTCAGTTTCTTTGATTTCCAAGATACATCTCCTCCAGATAAACTGAATATATAGCCACTTGTCACTTTGGAATCATCTGATTAGGTGCTCCAATTTGTGTCACTCTATCCTTCAACTACAGCAGGAAATCTCTAATAATATAATTTGAAATTCATGGTCCTTTTAAGGTACCGCATGACTCGCTCAATAGCTTGTTAATGCTCATTACTCGGTCTACTAGTAAACCTACACAACAATCCTAGACATGTGCAATGTTGGGTCTGGTACAATATGTGGCATACCTAGACTATCAATGATGCTTAAATATTTTGTTTGTCTTACACTTTCACCAGTGTTTTTAAACGGTTTTACACTTGGCTCGTATGGTGTGCAAGTGGGTTTAGAATCAAAGTGGTTATATTTCTTTAAAATCTTCTCTACATAATGAGATTAATCCAAAGAAATTCCTTTTTAGAATATAGTGATCTTGATACCAAGAATCACACTGGCTTCACCGAGGTTTTTCATATCAAATTTGTTTCACAACAATGATTTCACATCATTAACTACATGAAGGTTTGACCCAAATATGAGTAAGTCGTATACATAGAGACATATGATAGTGCAAATTTCATTTTTCAGATTTGTAATAAACCCATTTGTCATTTTCATTCACTTTGTACCCATTCGATATCATTAAGTTATCAAACTTTTCATGCAATTGCTTTGGAGCTTGTTTTAGACCATACAGAGACTTATCTAACTTGCAGGCTTTATTTTCTTGCCCATAAATTACAAACCCTTCCGATTGGTACATATAAATTTCTTCTTCTAAGTCACCATTTAAAAAGGTTGTTACAACATCCATTTGGTGTATTATTAAGTTATAAATAGTCAAAATTGAAATCAGTATCCTAATGGATGTAATTCTAGTGACTAGAGAAAAAGTATTGAAGTAATCTATATTTTATCTTTGGCTAAAACCATTGACTACAAGGTATTCCTTGTACTTATCAACTATTCCATCGGGTTTTAGTTTCTTTTTGAAAACTCATTTACAACTAATTCGTTTGTGTCGTGGCGCGAAAAATACCCTGGCGTAAAAAACGCCTGAAATACAACCGAATCTCCACCGAAGTTTATTTATTCCAAAAAAGGAAAGGAAAGATATCGATAAAACCCCTAAAGAGAAAAGAAATGTTTGTCACAACCAAATCAGATTCGGGAGTCGGTTATGCGACGGGAAGGTATTAGCACCCCTCACATTTGTTGTACTCAGCGGAAACCATCTAGTTAGTAAATACCAGTATGGAACTCATTGTGAGGTAAGTACCAACTAGTTGGAACATCTTATAGGAGCCTAATGTTTTTGCTTTTTCAACATCATCGATTGCATTAAGATAGTCATAAGTAAATGACAGCCAATCAAAACTTCCCTCCTAATAATGGAATTCCTTTATTCCAGATTCGATGGAAGATAATTTTTGGATGGCCACTGCCACCACCCTACAAGAAATTGTTGGCCTTCAAATATATGGAGGGAATGGCATCTAAATCAAGCATCCCCTACCAGGATCCGCCTTTTTTTCTTGGCAGAAGGTGACTTTTCAACTTTCGGTGATGGAGGTGGACTGACCCCAATCACTGGAACACCCTTGATAACTCTCCCCTATGAAGAATTTTTCCTCTTCTTAGTTATCCTAATTTAGGATCCGATCGAATCACTTTGATGGTTGGGCTCCGCTTCGCCTCTACGAGCTTTAGATTTCTCCATTATCGTTTTTCTCTCTGCCATTGAATGGAAAGTCATCCTTCTGCATTAACCAAAACAATTTTTCAAAATTAACTAAAATTTATAAATAAGGGTGAAAGCGCTTATTTTTCGTATCACTAGGTTTAATTGGGTTATAGCCCATGATAGAAAGATGGATTCTTGTATAGTAGAGATGAAACCTATATAAACCATCCTCTACATACATGACCTTTGGGAAATGAAGACTTCCTCTGACCCGAACAAAGTTATATTTCTAATTCTTATAATTGGAAGTATATAGAGAAAGAAGAGCTCTCAGTGATGGCACTACAGAACCCCGTCCAACTCGGTGTAAGCCTTCTGTCTCATAAAATGAGAAGAATATACATGTTGTATGCATAATTTTAAGGCCCTAGCAGAGAATCTAAAATCCTCAGACAAAGGCCTAAGTTTTTGAATGCAACTAGAAAGGATAAATGCTAATGATCCTTAGGATATTGGCCAAAAATATGGTAAAGGGATGTCAATCCCAAATTCAACAATAATCCCATTATAGAAGTAGAAATACACATCATCCACCCCCGAGACCTCCACATGAAAACGTTATCGCCTTCCACACATGACTCCAAAAGCATGTCGACCTTGTTTCCAGTGTTAGACAATTTAACTTAATCGATAGTCGTGCATCCATTCATCTTCAAAACATATGGAGTCAATATTCATGACCTCTTCAAAAATGGATATATGATTGGAAGTTGAGAATGCCATGATGGATCTAGTCAGGCCTGGGGAAGAAAACACCAAGTCATTGTCATTATCACTAGGCGGTCTAATTCTAAACTATTACTAAATAAACTATCATAACTACCAAAAATCTTCACCTCAATAAACTTCCAATCTACCTTCCTCGTACCCCATTTTGAACTCCTTAAACATTGATTTCACCGCACACGCCTCTCAGAATCTTTTTGATGTTCCATGACCCTCCCAAACAAATCACACTCAAAAATAAAAACTATTTGTAAAAAGAAGAGATGGAAAAGAAAAAAAAATCACAAAGGGAATAAGGGATTACCTGAGTTTGCAAGTTGGTGAAGATAGTGCAAGATAATGTAAGAATAGCAAGAAGCACAAAGCAAATTATGAAGTGATAGAGTGAAGGAAGTGTGAACTGAAGTGGTATCACTAATTAGTCCTCCATTTTATTGGTTTTATCCTAGTATTTTCATTGATTTGTTTACTATTTTTTTCAATAATTAAGTAATTAAGTATTATTTAGAAAATTCAAGTATTTAGGATTTAAATGATTTAATGATATTTTTCAATAATATGCCATTTTGGAGAGATTTTACCTATTTTCTATGTCTCGGCAACAAAGAAATGACCAAAAGATGAGAAAAGCAAGTTAGTCATATAGTACATAAGTCTTCATACGTGTATGGAAAATCTGATCAACAACAAAACCAAGCATCCAAACGCCCTCCTAGCATACATACTCTCTGCACCTCTGGTAAAAGGCGTATGTATGTCATATATTGAGTATGCTCACCTACAAAAGAACAAAAAAGCATACATGTGTCTAAGAAGACGCACACTAGAAAAAAAACCTTATGGTCAAAAGTGTATTTACACATAAACCTGAGTACGTATGTCCAACCATAACTATGTAAGAGGAAACCTCATTCTTTAACAGACGTCATAGATCTTGGACGGCAAAAGATACCCTTGAGTACATCAAAACACATTAGGAGCTATAGAGAGCATAATTCAAAACATATCTATGTGTTGAAACTTCCTCATCATCACTCATGTATATGTATGTGTAACCTTTATAATTCTTTCAATGTTTATTATTAGAATTATGAATAGCGAAATAATTAATATTAGGGATGAGTTATTGTCATTGATGAACCTTATATCATGAATTGATTCTTACAATTAATATGTCATTTATTCATATATGATTTATTCTTATTTGCACTTAATATTTTTTTATGGTCTACCCAATTGTACATTGATTTACAATTGCATGTTAGAAAGTAATTTCAATAGATAATACTTGATATGAATATTCTTGTTACTTATCACGAAAGCATAGGAATAGTACCTTGAAATTGAAACGTGCTTAATAATTAAATTCTCAGTTTTAACTGTGATTCACTAATGGTCATATGGGATTAATTTAAGACTGAAGGTTTGTTCAACAAGGAATTAAGGATAGAGAGTCTATGGAACCAATAATCATATAAATAGCTTGTATCATAGTAATGTCAATTAGAATCAAGATCAGACTCATTTCTGACATGTTTCGTCGAATTAATTTAGAAATCAACCAAATTTACTTTCGGTTTGAATTCTAAAAACAAACTTAATTCAAAAATCTCCTTAATTTTTCGTTCAATTGGCACTTAAAGAAAAACTCCATAATCACACTCAGACTTTGATTTTGACACTCAGGACTTAATGATTTTACTACTTTTGTCAATTTAGTATACTTGTTAAACCGCAATTAAGTTTTGGCACTTTTGTTAGAGACTTCCAATCGATATCCTACTTAAAGGCGGAAGTGGCAAACAAAGAAACGATAGCATTAAAAGTTATTCTTCTAAGAACGTAGAGAGTGAGAGTAGCTCCTGATAATTCAATGGTTCTTAAATTATTTGATAATTAACATAGTTAGTTTAAGGATGTTAGACCTGCAATAAGTGAAAAAGTCAAAATTTAAGTATGGTTGCTAAAGTTCACTAAATCCACTAAGCCAAAGGAAACTCGACAAGGGAGAATGCAGGACTCGAGAAAGTATTTCGCCCCTACATGATTCATGCTTAGACAACTGTGTAAATGTCCGACCTCTTGATCTCGATCTCAACAAAGCATTTCGTCCCCACAACTGTGTAAATGTCCGACCTCTTGATCTCGATCTCAACAAAGCATTTCGTCCCCACGAGACTTATGCTTGAGGACTTTGTAAATATTTGGCATCTTGATCTATTTAATCAAAGCATTTCACCCAAACACAACTCGTACTTGGAAGATCTTGATCTCTATTTAATCAAAGCACTTCACCCAAACACCTTGATCTATTTAATCAAAGCACTTCACCCAAACACAACTCATACTTGGGAGATCTTGATCTCTATTTAATCAAGCACTTCACCCAAACACCTTGATCTATTTAATTTAATCAAAACACTTCACCCAAACACAACTCATAGTTGGGAGAGTGTGTAAATATTCGACCTCTCTTGATAAAGCATTTCATCCTTATTACAATAAGCACACCTCAAGACTGACAAAGATCTAGATAGCGCCCTAAAAGTAGCAAGATTCTACCTTAATGGCAATGGCTAATTGATACAGGCTCCAATATATATATTTAAAAACAAAATAATAATAAGAAAACTACAAAAACTCAATCACACGACTCTAAAAATTCAAATTTCAAACTCTGGTGACGGCTTTCAAATGCTTGTTCTAAAACCAAACCCTAGTAACAACTTCTAAAATCAAAAGTTCAAACCCAATTAACAACGTTCATACACTGATGATGAACATCATCATCATAGCAATATCGATTTCTACAGATTGAAGTTAAACATGCTTTACTTATAATAAAAAAATAGAAAATATAACATAAGTGCATAATCCATAATAATACATTCTTTAGCAAAAAATAATATTAAATCATCTTGACGTTGGTTTTTACTTGATGGAATTTCAGGTTGACGTTGGTTTTCACTTGATGCAATTTTACCGCACTAATGCTAGTTAATAACTCACTATGTCTTCCTATAACGGGTTTTGAAAAATTCCAATTTGCAGACCAAAAACACTAACAAAAAGTGCAACAAGGAATGAGGCTTGAACCGCACATATTTGATAATAACGAGAGGATAACAAGTAAAATGAAGGAATAACTAACACTTCTCCTGGAATCAAAACATTAAAACCAGACAACCTTATCATACCGGTATTCTGTTGACTGAATATATATCAATTTGGACATCAGATTCAAATTTATCACATCGGTATGAAAATACACTCATTGGCATTTTATTCTGGAAATAGAACAGAATATAAGATATATTTCAAAACATTAAAAAACAGAAATTCCAAGTGACAGTTACTTATCCTGCCACTCCAATAAATCATGCTTTCAATTTCAA
Organism: Lathyrus oleraceus; assembly: GCF_024323335.1. Lineage (NCBI taxonomy): Eukaryota > Viridiplantae > Streptophyta > Magnoliopsida > Fabales > Fabaceae > Lathyrus > Lathyrus oleraceus. The sequence continues at coordinate 479,628,813 of NC_066583.1, read as the reverse complement.
CTTTCCAACCAAAACATAAAAGAGTTTGGGAGCATCCCACCGAGTAAATTTATTAAACAAAATTTGCTGCAGCAATTAGTCTAAACTCTCGGAACATAAATGATTTTCATCGCCATCTAAAAACAATAAATTTGACTTAAAAGACACTAAAAATAATTAAGCTCCACCAGATCCATATTTCTTGCCGAAAACAAGAACCTGCAACTTGTCATAACCAGCAAGCACACCAGCACCAGCAACGGCACGGAGGATGTTAGCACCAGCTCCCTTGAACAATGACTTAGCTCCCTCGTTCTTCAGGATTTGTTGGAATGCATCCAAGGAACTCTTGTACTTGACAGCTTCTCCTGATGTCATCATCATTCTTCTCCTAACTGTGTCAATTGGGTATGAGGCTAGACCAGCACCATTGGTGATGAGCCATCCGAGTCCAAAACTGGCGAAAAAGCTATCCTGTAATATCAAAAGCAATGTAAAAACCTTTCAGCAACTGATCGAATAAAGTTAATATCATGTTAATTGAGGCAACAAGTACTAACCTGCAATTTTCCAGTCAGAAGAACTGGTTTGAGGGAATCGTACATTCCAAAGTAGAGACCACGGTACACAATGATTCCAACACAGGAGATGTTGAAACCACGGTAAAGCCCAGCAACTCCATCAGTTGCGAGGGTCTTCTTGTAGACATCGACAAGACCATTGAATTGTCTTTCTCCACCCTTCTTAGCTGCCTTAGAATCATTGGCAAGACGGGTACGGGCATAGTCGAGTGAGTAAACAAACAAGAGGGATGAGGCACCAGCAGCACCTCCGGATGCCAAGTTGCCAGCAAACCACTTCCAGTAACCATCTCTGTCCTTCTTGAAGTTGAAAAGCCTCTTGAAGTAATCTTTGAATGCAAAATTCAATGCCTAGAAGAATTTAAACAGCATATGTATCAACATCAACACATAGATAAGCAAATCAGCTGAAATTAATTAATAACCAATTACAGTAAATGACTAACTAACCTGAGTGGGGAAATAACGAATGACATTGGCAGTGTTTCCTCTCCATAGAGCAACCAAACCCTCATCGGCAGTTGTTCTTTTAAAACAATCACCAATGCCCTTGTATGGCTCAGAAAGCCTACCAGCCTTGATCATCTCATCCTGGTTTTGGATCAAAAGCTTAACACGCTCGATGGGAGCAGCAGCAGTTTTTGAAACTGCAGCTGAAACACCACCCATGAGAAAGTCAATAAGAAAATGGCTCTTTTCCGCTGGAGCAGCAACAAACATAGGAGAAGCATTGGTAGCAACTGAAGATAAATCAACAGTTGTCCTGCATGCAGGTGCCAATGCAGCGTTTGAGTAATTCCCATAGGAGTATTTTTGGAACATTGCAGGTTGACGGAAGCTTCCACCATAACCCGATGAGACACCAGATCGACGATGGATCTGGCCAGTGACCTTCTCCATGATTGTAGGGTGCTGATCAACCATGGTGACTTTCCTGAAAAGTGTAGTCAAACAATGTCAAATAAGGTTTCATAAATACTAACATAAAGAAATAGGACAACATCTATTAGTCTTCAATACAAGAGGCAAACAAAAATCATAAACCAAGCAAATTCATATAAATAAAAAATAAAAAATAAAAAAATAATTACCATATAATCCTGGCAAAAGAAGGTATAAGATACAATCAAAAATCACATAACAAACTATAAGAAAGATTTGTCAAATGCAAGCAAAAGAATCATAAAAAAAACATTAAAAGCCTACTTAAGGGGACTAGAAAAATTCAGTAGAATACTCCTATAAACTATAGGATATAATTATGATAAATCCACTAAATCAAAATCAGAAAATGTAAAACAAACAAATTACATCACCACCAGATAACCATCAAGTGAGATCTAATTAAAACCACACAGATTCATTACCAGCAATTATTAAAATTTAAAATAAAATAAAAAACAGATCCAATTATTTTTATAAAAAAAAACAAATAGATCCATCTAATTCTTAAAAACACCAAAAAAAAAAATCAATCACAGATTCTGGATCAGATCAGATCTGAAAAAATAAACAGAATTTCACAGATCTATTACATCTGAAGGTTCAAAAGTAAACAGCAATGTCACTCTTACCAGCAAAATCAACAAATCGAAAAAAAAAACTATAAATCGAATATTTAATAACAGTAAACACCAAAACCATAACAGATTCAAAATCGGAAAAAATAATTACAATCAAATCAAATCATCAGCATCATATATGTGAAGAAAAATTGAACAAAAAACTCAGATCTGAAAAATGAAGAAGTGATGAAGTTTACCTTTCACGTAGGGTTTTAGCGAAAGGATGAGAGAACGCTAGAGAGAGAGAGACGCAGGAAGAGGTTTGTGTGGAGGCGTGTGCGTGCTTTGAACGGAGCAAAATTCGACCTCTTTATATATGCGACTTCAGAGTGTAGTGGTAAATATTGGTGGGGTATACTTTACACGTGGCGTGTTATGATTCATACACGTTGGATTCAGAGATGCTCGCATCACCGTCCAATAGTTGGTACCTCTCGGAAGGTTCCAAAGGGAATGCACATTTGAATTGAAAGGACACCGTTGATCATTTGATGGCTAATATTAATATTAAAATTAAAATATATTGTTAGTAGTCATAGTTAGTTTATTTCTTGGATTTGACTATTTTGAATGAAGAGGTGATTCTTTTAAGATGAAAATATAAAATAAATAGTGTAAATATTTTTGTTTATTCAAAAAGTAATTAATTAATGGTTAAGATTCTAAGTTCTAACAATTTTATAATTTATTTTTTAAAATGTTAATTTAATTTATTTATTTATATTAATATATAAATATAAATAAATATTGTATTGAAGAATTTAACTCTAGACTAACCATTTACCTTTATTTAATTTAATAATTTTGAAGTAATAAATATGTTTAATTTTCTCCATGGTATTTTCAGGTTTTATTTAATATAAGCACATTCCAGATTTCTTATTTTATGAAAAAATAAAAGATTTTATTTAGTACCCTAATCAAATGTTATCCTAATGAAGTGTATCTACTATATATTTAATTATTATGAAAACAGCAATGTCGTTTTATCAATTACAATATGCTCTAGGCGCCACAATAAGAAGAGTTATAATAGATTAAAAAAAAGTTCTTTCTTTAAGAAAATTAACAGAATTGAATAGTAAAATTGAATTTAAACACTAAAGTATAAAAGGAATTTGATTTTAAAAAGAAAACTTTAATGTAAAAATATAATATAAGATAATTGATTGTAAAGTGCCTCCTATACTTTTTTTTTTTAAGTTCGTACATTTAAATATATAAACGATATTTTTCTATTTTATTTTAATTTTAATTATTTGTATGTTGCAATTATTATTTGACTTAAAAATAAGGTAAGCAATAGTTTTTTTTTATATTTATAATGAATGAAAGATAAAATAAGAAAGAAAATATTTTATATAAAAAAGAATGTTTTTTATATATTATTATATAAAATAAAATTCATCCAAAATATTAAAATGAAATAAAAAAAATTAACTTAACTAAAAAACTCCATTGATTGATCTTATCTTTTTTATATAGTTAATTTATACAACTACATAAAGATAAAATATACTAGTATAATATTTATAAAATAAAAAAGCACGTGTAATATACATTGTGATGTAACTTTGCTCATAAAATTTATTTTGCTAATTTCTTAACTTTTTGAAAAAAAAAATTAATAAATTTTTTTCCAAAATTAAGTAAAAACATGTCGTTTATGTCCCATGTGGGCATTAAAAAAATAAAAAGACAGATACGTCCCGGGGTTAGTATTAATTTTAAATAAAAGTTAATATATTAATAAAATAACATAAATCATTGGCACAAAAAAATAATAATAACTTAAATTACTTTGTTTATACATCTACATATTCAAAGTATTTTTAATGTTAATTTATAAATTGTACACATACTTTTCTTTTGGTCAAACAAAAAGTTTTTTTATTTTTTAAAATTTATGATATGTTACAATATATCAACAAGTAACAACAACGGCTCTATATAATATATCCTAGAGTTGCCATCAAAACTTATTTAAAGAAAAAATAAAAACATTTTTATTATGAAAAATTAGTTCCAAAAGAGTTTTGGGTTGGCAGCTTGAATAATTACAAAAATGGTGAAAAATATATTGAAATTTTTTTCTTTAATACTTATGCAATGCATGATATCTTTTTTATACTATTTTATGGTATTTTCCTAAATTTCAATTTGTAAAATAGATAAAATCAAAACTTCACCTTTTTATTTACATGATTTTTTCTTTATTCATATATTTATTAAATTCTCATATTCTTTAACCTTCTATAATAATTTAATTTATAAGTTTAAGCAAATTGTTAAAGTGCACTAATATCAATGAATCAATAATACATAATAAAATGAGCATATATGAATAAAATTAATTTAAAATAAAGTGGTTTTAATTAAATTGTAATAACGCTTCTAGAACAAACAATCCATATTTGCTCTGATAATCCAAACTTCATTTTCACTAGATTTTCTGAACTTTGATCAAGCTTCAAATCATCTCAAATGCGAAGCCAATGATTTAGAGAATAATGTTGAAAAAAGATTCTTGGAAATAGTACATTCAAGTGAAAAAAATCAAATATTTTCTTAAAATGACAAATATGTTAAAATTATTAAGAAATGTACTACCAATGAAAATCCATAATTCACGGCTCAATCTTGTATCATTATTACAGTTATGAAGTTGAAGAAGTTTCCAATTTTATCCTTTAATAATATTATTCACCATCTATTTAAAGAGGAAAGGGAATTTTGAATAAGAAGTGAAGAATAAGAATAACAAATAAGTGAGTAAAAGAAGAACAAACGAGAGAAACAACAGTTACAACACTCACTACAGTTAGAGTATTTACTTGTATATTTTCTTAAGTGTAAACTCTAAACTTCATCTTGTGTATCTTCTTTTCTAGAAGCATTCGTGTAAACAACACTCTTTGTATTTTAACTGTGGTTAAATTCCTTGAGGAACTAAGTTGGTCTTTGTGTTTGTAATTTGTTTGATTAGTGGATTAAGTCCTTGTGAGAAGGAAAAGTCACGTTGATGAGTGGTATAGATTAGCTTAGTTAACATTGAACTAGTATTGAAATTCAGTGTATTTTTATCATTGTTGTTCTTGTCATTGGTTTGCAAAAAGTTGTCATATCAAAAACCCAATTCAGCCCCCCTTTCTTGTATTTCTTGAACCTTCAGAAATTCCTAACTCTCAAATGTTTACGGAATGCTCCCACAAACATCTCCTGGTTTAGATGTATCACTTTAGTGCTCGCCTCGTTGAAGCAGGTGAGGTATTCCCTCATTGACATGGAGTGTCCCTAACAAACATTGAATAGACTAGTGGTAGAAACCTTTCAGTGCTTACTCGACAAAATTGATGGACTAATTTCCTTTAGAGGTCTTGATAGCTGGTTTCTGAAAGGTATGGGAGGTTCATGAACCACCTCAGAGCCATCTCCATGAAAGTCCTAGATAAGACATTGCACTTTGATCCGCTGTCGCACACGGGTCAAAACGAGTAATGATATATAGTAAACGGAAAGCGACACCTCGAGTATCGTATCGCAAGGACTCTTGACAAATTAACCAAGTATGAAAACAAAATATGGGGGTTTCAATTCGATTTAGAATAAGTGATTATGAAAAGTGATTATAAAATAAGTTGACACGAACCAACCTACTGCATCATCTTCCGACTTATCATTGATTCTTATAAAATTCCAAATCCCTAATGAGTCTGCTCTTATTCGATTACAATTACCATTAACAAGCGGAAAGGAAATTATGCGAGTAATATTCCGAAATTCTGAATTAAGCAAACGGATTAAAAACTATTGCGAATTAAGCAGACGCAACTTGATCTATCGTGATAAAATAAAAGCTATGTTAACACGAAATTGATTCGGGATCATCATTCATCAATCGAATTTAAGGATTCTATCCTATAGCAACAATTAGATTAAGCAAATAATTGGAATTATAAGAAGAATTCAAAGGAAACAAATTGGAATTAATAAAAACCTCAAAGCGGATTCTGAATTACAGTAGGTTGATTCAAAAGGGATTAGTTCTCCATAGTCATCTTGCTAGCTCTCAAAAAATCGTACATGAACAGAAAAACGTAACCCTGTTTTTGGCTACCTAACCTAGGTAAAAACACCCAAACCCGTTTCACAACTCAATCGGGTCAAATGTACGATCCAGGCCCAATACAACTAACCCAAACAAAATATAAAAATAATGCAGCAGCTTCAACGAAATTTCTGGCCCTGCTACAGTCTGATTCAGCTCTCGACTTCTGAACAAAAATTGTAGATCTTTTTCTTAGCTTTCCATCGACTGGTAGCACGTCTCAATCCTATACTCCTAGCTCAAGATATGATTTTTCTCGCGAAAGCTGCTAATGCTGAAAATTAAATACGCAAATTAAATAAGTGCAAAAATAACATAAATTATGAAAACACATTAAAACATAAAAATAATCAAAGCAAACCGAAGAAATGCTTAAGTACAAACATGGAAGAACGTGCATCAAAATGCACTGATCAAATTCTCCCACACTTGAACTTTTGCACTCCGAGCAAAATGAAAAACAAAACAAAACACAGACACATCAACGGTTACTCATTCTAGGCTACAAGTCATCTTCGATTAAGTTTGCTTCGATAGGTACTAATCTTGCACACTAAGGACATTGTAAGAACACTAATCCACAGTTATACATACATAAACCTCCTGAATACACAAATCAACTCGAATCATGTTATTATATTAAAGCCTAACTTACTCATCCTTCTTTGACTCTTTTTCATTCAGGCGCAATCACATTAAGCCTGTTATCTCCACACACTCATAGCAAGGCGACCGGTTAGTGACTCTGATCCTTTTTGCACGGGATTCTAGTACTTACGTGGCATAACCCTTTGCTTACTCAGTTGTAGTTGCGGGGGATCGGACCGTAATCCGCCCTACCAAGTTCAGCACCAGAAACCGCTGAACCAACTGACAACGAGTCTTATTTTCAAAAAAAAAATTTGAAGGTTCTACATCCGTTGGGTTAAGTGACCGGGTGAGGGTTACCAAACTTAGAAGGTGCATTCCCTTTTCTTTCTCTTTTTCTTTTCTTTTTCGGAACACTCACTTATATTCATCGGCTTCCCTGCGTAGAGTGTGTGTGAGATGGTGCTGACTGTTGAAATAAACTACTCGAGAGCTGTCAGAGAATGAGAATTTAAGGCTAAAACATAATAAGAATTCGAATCAATTTCCATATGCAGAAGACTTACGGTGTTAAGACGATACCGATCTTGTGAATTTTTCCCAAGTCTCCGCAATTTAATCTCAAATTAGTCAGTCTATAGCCTAAAACTTTCAAGAAGATGCATTTTTTTAATTTAGCAACTAAAAACCAAAAACAGAGAAAAACTGAAAAACAAAATAAACAAAACAAAACAAATAAATGGTTCTCTCCCCCACACTTAAAACATACATTGTCCTTAATGAAAGAGCATAAATATAAAATAAGAGTGAGAGAAAGGAAAGAACACACCCGAGAAGTCAAGGCGGATAAGTGATTGCATAAGCAACATTTCCCAAAGAGAGTTCTTCTACAGTCTCTTCTTCCAGAGTCGGGTTCTCATGTAGTGGCTTTGGGTAGTGTCCATTAACCATGAAATTTTGATTAGTGCATTCGCCTTGTATTCCAGGATCAAAGAAGAATCTTTGATAAGTAAAAGTGTTGAATGGGCACGTGAAAGTGATCTCCTTTTTCACGACATCAAGAATCAAAGGATTACGGGGTTGCCTCACTACTTTTATTTCATCTTTAAGTAAGATCCTATGCATATATATGGATGGGCTAAGATCACGAGTGTCAGCCATGGTCCATCCAATTCCATTCTTATGTTTCTGCTTAAGTTGAAGCTTTGATGAATAATATGAATCTTTGGGAAGTGGTTTAGGCTTTACAGAATGTGGTTGTTCAATGGATGGTATGTTTGGGGCAGCCGGGATGTCAAGAGCATCAACTGTTAAAACAGGTTTATTGGTAACAATTTCACCTGTAGGAAATGTATCAGCCTGCAAGGCAGCATCAATCTCAGCACAGACAACACAAACGTCAGTGTCAGTACAATCAGAACATGAATAAATATCATCAAAACCAGAGAGAGATGGAAAATCAAGCGCAAATAGTTCAGAACTAGCGTCATTAACAACTTCAGAAACCAACTCTATTTGAAAAACAGAATGCTCTTCCTCGTTAATTTTCTTATTTTTTTAGTACTCCTTGTGGGAAAGGGATTGGTGATACATACTTTTTTCAACCTCAACAACAATAGAAGGTTCAGGTTTATTTTCAAGTGTTACACTAACAATGTTTTTATTTTTTTCTGGGGCTAGTTCTGCAACTTTTTCGGATCTCAAGGAAATTTCACTTACATTAGCATTAGAATCCTTTGGATTGACAACGGTTTAGGCTAGAAGTTGGTTCGACCCTTGGGCTCGCATGTTATTTATTTGAGTAGCAAGTTGTCCCATTTGCGTTTGTAAAGTCTGAATACTAGAATCTGTTCGCTGCTGAAATTGGAGACTGTTTACAACCATTTGCTTGACAAGTTCCTCTAGTGAAGGTTCAGAAGGTAAAGAGGTGGTTACCTGTGGAGGGTTATATGGTGGTGGTGGTGGTGGTGGAATGGGTAGCATCAATTTTTTCACTAAAGAGGTAAGTTCATCAGTTATGGTTTCTAGAGCTTTGTTGGAAGAAGAAACTTGAATCTCATTCACACCTTTTGCTTGGACCAAAAAATTATCTCTTGTTGTGAACTGTTGGAAGTTAAGTGACATCTTCTCAATCAAGGATTTGGCAGCAGCTGGAGTCTTATCAATACACAAATCATTATAATCAACATCAGAGGCAACAAGTTCTTTGAGAGTTCTTTGGTCATCCATGTTAAACTCAATAGAAAAAAAATCAACAAACAATGAGAAAACACAACTAATTCAGCAATGCAGCAACAAATAGGAAAATACCGACAATGTCCCTATTAAGTAAAAACAATTGAAATACGAAAAAAACGATTAAAATAAAATTAAAAAAATATAAAAATACGAAAATTAATCTAATAACGTCAATTAAGAATTTTGAGAATTTTTTCAGAATTTTCTGAAACTACCAAAACAGAAAGTAAATCATAAAAAATAGAAAAATAGGGAATTTCGATATTTTAGGGTGTCGTCCACTATTTATTCCATAAAAAGAGGCTTTTGCTTACTGATTTTTTCCTAATGAATCAACAAAAAACCGGAATAATCTGAGACAATTTGTTTAAAAACACTTTTTTTTTATCCTAAACCGCAAAAAGACCAATACGCAAAAAAGTTAGGGCAAAAAAAATACTAAAACACATATGACTATAATAATAGTTAGACTATAATAATGGTTAAAATCTACAAGAATCCTCGGCAACGGCGCCAATTTGATTCGCTGTTGCACGCGGATCAAAACGAGTAGTTTTTCAAAAATGTAGTTTAACGACAAATTGACTCAAATATCGTTCTCAAGGATTCTTGTTTAATTAATCTACCGATAGAACAAAACGAGTAATAATATATAGTAAAAGGAAAGCGACACCTCGAGTATCGTATCGCAAGGACTCTTGACAAATTAACCAAGTATGAAAACAAATATATGGGGGTTTCAATTTGATTTAGAATAAGTGATTATGAAAAGTGATTATAAAATAAGCTGACACGAAACAACCTACTGCATCATCTTCCGACTTATCATTGATTCTTATAAAATTCCAAATCCCTAACGGGTCTGCTCCTATTCGATTACAATTACCATTAACAAGCGTAAAGGAAATTATGCGAGTAATATTCCCAAATTCCGAATTAAGCAAACGGATTAAAAACTATTGTGAATTAAGCAGACGCAACTTGATCGTTCGTGATAAAATAAAAGCTATGTTAACACGAAATTGATTCGGGATCATCATTCATCAATCGAATTTAAGGATTCTATCCTATAGCAACAATTAGATTAAGCAAATAATTGGAATTATAAGAAGAATTCAAAGGAAACAAATTGGAATTAATAAAAACCTCAAAGCGGATTCTGAATTACAGCAGGTTGATTCAAAAGGGATTAGTTCTCCATAGTCATCTTGCTAGCTCTCAAAAAATCGTACATGAACAGAAAAACGTAACCCTGTTTTTGGCTGCCTAACCTAGGTAAAAACACTCAAACCCGTTTCACAACTCAACCGGGTCAAATGTACGATCCAGACCCAATACAACTAACCCAAACAAAATATAAAAATAATACAGCAGCTTCAACGAAAGTTCTGGCCCTGCTACAGTCTTATTCAGCTCTCGACTTCTGAATAAAAGTTGTAGATCTTTTTCTTAGCTTTCCATCTACTGGTAGCACGTCTCAATCCGATACTCCTAGCTCAAGATATGATTTTTCTCGCAAAAGCTGCTAATGCTGAAAATTAAATACGCAAATTAAATAAGTGCAAAAATAACATAAATTATGAAAACACATTAAAACATAAAAATAATCAAAGCAAACCGGAGAAATGCTTAAGTACAAACATGGAAGAACGTGCATCAAAATGCACTGATCACACCTCAAGCACTATTTTGTAAAAACACATATCCCAACGGTTGGAAAAAGGATATCAACATGTTAAATCAACCATTGTGAGGTAAGGTGTGATTGTATGTATGATGTTTTCCACCACGGTCGTGCAACCATGATTATGAACTATGTAGCATGCTACCTACCACAATGGTTACATTAAACAACCATTGTGATATTCTATAATATTATAATATTATAAATGATGAAAAATTCTTATTTCGCCAATGCTCACTAAACATATAATCTTTCAATCTAATCTAGAACATTATAATATGAAAAATTAATTCATATTAGAAAAGCAAGTTCACGTTCAATGCTCGACAAGAGTTCTTCAACTCCTTATCTGTATTTTTCTCTTTAACAGTTAGAACTTTGTTTAATGATTGTAGATCTTCAACTTTCTCTTCATACACCTCTAGTTCATTTTTGCAAAATATTATTTACTTTGCAAACAAAATTAGAGATGAAGAGAGGGGCGGTTGAAGATCTACAATCATTAAATAAAGTTCTAACAGTTAAAGAATAATATGTGTTGCACTGTGAAAAATACTTGAGCGTATCGAACGCTTGAAGATACAACAGAGTTGCCACAAAACTTTATTTATTCATGAAGAAAAGGGAAAATATAGATAAAACCCAAGGTAAAGAGAAAAGGAGTAAGGAATTTGGTTATGCAAGGGGAAAGTATTAGCACCTCTCACATCCGTTGTACTCAATGGGAACCATTTTGATTGTTCTTTGTGCGAATGAGTGTTATTATCTAAAGGTTACTTGCAATTGATAAAAGGGGAAAAATAAGTTTATTAATTAGTTTGCTCGCCAAGGATTTAAACCGTCGTGCGTACGTGTTCTCATAATGCAATGAGAAAATCAGAGTTATATAGTTCGTGGTAGAAAATACGGACGTGTTGGTTGTTTTTATTGGACGAGGTTAACGTTCGTGTTCTAGTAGTTAAACATTCTTGTATACTCGTGTGTGGGAGGCTTAAGCGTTGTTTGTATTATGGTAGAACGGGAATAACATGTCCTTTGTGAAAAGTTTTTGGATTCCCTAAGGCGAAAAGTTGAATTTGATGGGGTGTGATTGATTTTAAATTTAGAAAGATTATTTCGATTCGAATCGCACTAAAGTCTATGAGTGGAGGTGGATACTTTGAACAACTGGGTCATGTTTCATATATCCAGATACTCAGAATAAGGGTAGGGATATATCTCTTTCATCCTTCTCCATTTCTTAAGACTCATGGCATACAGTTTGCATTGTATTTTTAAGTGTTTTTGAATTTATTTACAAAAAAAAATTTAGTCTTAAATGAAAAAGGAAAAGAAGATGGATGAATCTCAACAGTGATCAAGGTCTTGATGTCCCTTATGTCTTCAGAGTCTTGAAAGGGAAGTCTTGAACTTGAGTAATCTAGTGTAGTGCAAGTATCGAGGTCTAACTCAATCAAGTGATCAAGGGATTTATGATCACTTGACTAGATAGGGGAAGCAAACATGTTATAGATAAGTGTAATCAATTGATCAAATAAAACTTTGATCAACTAATTAATCAGGGGCATGATCAAGTTAAGAATCATCCAACAAGCATAGGATTCAATTAAGGACTAAGGCATTAGAAAATGGAATTAATCATGAAACCCTAACTTCTAATGAATTGAAAATCAAAAGAACTAATTTAAAATTCCAATTAAACCCTAATTAAATCTAAACATGTACAAAACTATTATTACTTTTCCATTAAAAAGTGTATTAAAATGTTTTTTTCTTTCAAAAATGGGTATTTTATTTGGTGATTTCGTGAATTAAAAAGAAGTACCAAATTAATTAAAGAAGAAACAAATTTTTTTAAAAAAGCACAAACATAGTTGTAGGGTGTATTGGACCAGAGGGGTACGACCAACAATTTGTTATGCTTGGCTCAGGGAAAGCCCAATGTTGGATGTGTTTTTGTGTTGCAATCAGACTGGGGTGTGTGTTATGGAATCCAAAGGTATATTCCTTGAATTGGCGTTGGGCCAAGGCAACATGCCCAAAATTGTTGTTGTTTATGACTTCATTCAGAAGGAGAGTATGCTAAGCAGTCTAGGGGTGTGCATAGCAAAGTGTTATGGGCATAATTCCCTTTGAAACCCAAACCAAAATGAAAATGGAAGGGTATAGATGTATCGACACCATTCCATGTCCTTTATTTCACTTTTTTCACGCCTCTCTCTCCCAAACATACTTCTCGTCGACGTCTTCGGACCGGAGGCGGTGGAGCTGGTCATTTTGAGAAAACAAGACCGCCACTCTAGTCCTCTCAGTTTCCTCTCTCCCAATATCTTGTCGATTGTTCAAAACCTAACCAATTCTCCAAATCCAACAAAGAATACAACGAAACCTAAACTACTAAATACGAAATCAAACGCCAACGGAGCTTTAATCTGAAATCAAACCTTAGGGCTTTGGTTCGGATACAATAAGACTACATTGTAGTAACAAAATTAAAGCGAGAAGAAAAGGAATTGAGGACCTACTTGCGAGACTGTGGTTTGTCTCGGACTTTGTTGAAGACGAAGATGAAGATTACGCAGAGAAAGAGTCAGATAAGCTTTCAAATCCATTCCTAATAACTTCAATCAATTCTTCTTCTCTTTATTTGAATGTAGGGTAGAGAAGGATATGAGTGGCTTAGCTCAAGTTGCAGCAAGCTTTCAAGGAGGAGCTTGCTCAACAATGGTGAGAAAAGCTTTGTAGAGTGGTGAGGTAATTAGAGATTGATACAGATAGTGATGAGAGTGGGTTGAAAATGATTGTTGATCCCTGAAGCTTGAAGGAGATTAACTGTTATATATATATAGTAGAATTGGATAACCGAATCGGGCAAGTTGGGTCAGGTAGTTAGAAATGTTAGGGCACGGTTAGTGTTAAAGGATTCAATGAAGAAGTTAGTTATGAGAATTAACAGAGTTAGATTTTCAGTTAGGTTGTTAGTTAGATGTTAAAATGAAGTTAGTTTAGGGCAATTGGTTTTAACTAGAATTTTGTTGTGATTTTGCATTGTTTTTTGTTTGGAGCAAATACATCAGCAGAAGTTGGCATAGTCTATGATGGAAATGACATTCTCCAATAATTCTAACTTCATGTGTTCTAGGAAATATCCCTATATTAATGCTAATAGGCATAAATGATGAAGGGTCACTGATGGGATTAAGAGTTGGGTTCGACCCTCCGTCGGTTGTGGCTAATCTTGCCAATATCCCTTTATACCCAAGTTTAAAACTTTGTATTTCTCATAGAGTCGGTGTTGTCATTTTGAGCTCCCTGACTTGTTGCAGGAGTTGCTGAATATTGGGTAGGATTAACAACCATGTTGTGGTTGCTTCTAGTGCATGTAGCCACAAAATGATTAGCTAATGTGCGATAGGAACTTGCATAATGCCGCAGACGGGTAATAAAATGTGAAGCTAAATCAAGAACCGAATCAACATAACCCTGATTAGAAGGAATTAATGCAAGCTCGACAACCATTCTTACAGGGTTAACATTGGAGAATGTTTCATTATATGCTTGCTAAAGCTCGAGCACTAATGCTGAAGAATTTATTAACACAAACTCAATCCCTCTCCCAGGCATATCCAATAATAACCTGGCTTGCATATCTAGAACCATGGCCCTGGCCTCTTGGGCATTCGAACCTTCCAATGGCCTACACTTTATCCTATCAAGACTAAGACCATATTGTTGCATATTGTCATACCCCAAAATTTGCCCATTAATCTTGCAAAACATTTCTCGAAGCACTCCAACTTATTCTGCAAGGCACTGACCTTAAAGGAACAAAAGCCCAGCTCACAACAGACCCAATCCAGAAAAAGGCCCAAACTAGCTTGCTTGCTAGGCGAGCAACTCCTTCGCCTAGCGAAGCTTGCGAATACCAGAATTATTGGGCTTCATTCTGAGCCCATTAGGTCACAGATGACCTGCTCGCTAGGCGAGCATATCCTTCGCCTAGCGAACCCTTCGCTACACGCTCGCCTAGCGAAGTTTGCGAATATCAGAATTTTTGGGCTTCATTCTGAGCCCATTAAGTCACAACAAGAGCATTATAAATAGCCAAGCTTCAGTCAGAAAAAGAAAAAACGAAGAAGGACGGACAGAAGGAGACGAACCGGAACCCTAGCAATCAAACCTTGGAGGCTAACCAAGAGAATTCAGAGCAACCCTAAAGGAAACCCTGAAGGCAATCCATCTGCAGAAAGGTTTACCTCCGTCCAACTCCATCCGATACCAAGAGTGGTCAGTCCCTTCAACATCGCAGCTCAGTTACAAACAGGTTTGCGCATCACTACTGTTTTATGCTTTTAATCGGTAATCTCTACATACATAACGCATCATGATTAAATTTTCGGATATGTAATTTGATTTCACATATGAATTTAAGTATGCCTGAATATCCTGAATGTTTGGCCATGCTATTCCTGTAATTAAATTCCATAAAGTTCAGGGTGCCGGAGATCATGCTGCCATCA
Source organism: Lathyrus oleraceus (assembly GCF_024323335.1). NCBI lineage: Eukaryota > Viridiplantae > Streptophyta > Magnoliopsida > Fabales > Fabaceae > Lathyrus > Lathyrus oleraceus. The sequence continues at coordinate 479,613,550 of NC_066583.1, read as the reverse complement.
AACTCAAAACCCGTAACAGCTCGCTAGCACATCGCTAAGCGAGCCTGTAGCGAGCACTCGCTAAGCCTTCGCTAGGCGAAGCAGGAGCGAACGAGACAGTGGCTGTTTTGTTTCTTTTCTGTTCTGCCTTATGTTTATCTAATCAAGATTTATTATAATTCTGCATTATTTGGCCTGACTTTATGACTGTTGTATTTATTTTGTGGTGCAATTTTCAATTGTACTTTATCTCGATGTTCTAACCCGTGTGCTGAATTGTGTAAAGGCTTACATATTCCCGAGGAAACGGCCGGCTAGGTATTCCACTTCATGTGTGGGATACCCTTATGGAGATGGATTCTGAATTACTTAATTTTAATGTGGAGATACATCCTAAATTATCTAGCTGATTTTAATGTATTGATTTCATCGATTTTAATGTGGACCTAATTACTTAATCGATTACGGCTATCTAATTAATTGTAAAACTTTGCCTTTAAATATGTGATCTTGGACCTCTCTTTGTTACCCTACGATATTACGGTATTATGGTCATGTCCCGCGAATGTGGGGATACACTTAGCAAAGACCCTTCGATTAAATCATCATGTCCCTATAAAATAAATCATAGTCCCTCGGATGTTGCCTTCGAATATATGATTTTGTCCCTCGATGACCCTTCGGTGTAGCCTACGGTTAAATGATGATCGTCCCTTCGAATGCTAAGGTATCCTTACGAATGTTGCCTTCAATGACCAATCGATGACCCTACGATGACCCTTTTACATCCAAAGGATAAAACTACTTACTTCTCAATAGTAAGGACAGTTTTACCCTCATAAGGATAGGAAATGCCCATAAAGACCTTGGGTAGGTATAACTCCTAAATGCTTGCTCACAACTAAAACTACTTTTCACACCTCACACTTTTCAAAACCTCCATTAGAAAATCACCACTTGGCATACATTCGTACTAGAATCATTGTCAAGTTATATTTTTCTAAACAACTTTCAAAATTAAACGAGATAAATACTTTGTATACATTCGTACCAGAATCATTACAAAGTTAAACTCTCTTTTCAAAAACATTTTCTAAACAGCTCTCACACACTTTTTCAGACAAGAAAAACATAAGTGATCAAGCAATTAAGAGCCCATGAATAACCATGGATATAAAGGGTGCTAACACCTTCCCTTTGTATAATGTACCTCCCGAACCCAAAATCCAACTAAGGTCTTTCCTGTTCTTTTCCACCTTTCCTTATTGGATAAAAGAAAAGTCGGTGGCGACTCTTGCTAACCGCGACATTTGCTTTCCAAAGCAAAACACAAAAAGTCAGTTCACCGTATGACAGAACTGGCGACTCTGCTGGGGAAGTAAAAAGAGAGGTTACCTTAAAAAACAAGATCACCTATTTGATTTGTCTGATTTACTTTTAAGGGATTGCTTGCGTATCCTACACTTGAGTGAAAGATCCTACACCCGGATCTAGTGTACCTTAGGTAAGTAGCAATAGATCATCGTGACTATCCGGCGTATACTGGAATGGTCAAAATGATGGCTACGGTTAATGTGACACTTTGGATGTCCTGATGTTCCTCATGTTTACTTGAGGAAAAATTTGGCTTCCGCGTGGTGTCATCAAAGCATTAACCAGACCTTTAGAACCCTAATTGACTCATCCTAGCCATTAGAAAGTAGTGAGATAACTGGCTTCGGTTCCGACTGAGGTTGGTTGAGACTCGATACTACACTCTTTGAGATTGGACTTTAAGGAAATTTTGGTCAACCACTTGGTGTTGCACTGAAGTGGACTTAAGGAAAGGTCGATGATTGGAGATCCTTCTAGAACCCGGTTACTATTCTAGGACAGGTTGAACCAACCAAACTTCAGTGGGGAGGGTATTTACCTATGGAACTCATGCAGGCCTTAAAACCTAGGAATGATTGTTGGGTGACTTGCTTGTGCTTGTTATTCACATAACATCATGACATCATAACATCATAACATCAGGGCATTGTACTAACCATTTCAAGGACTTTAAACATTGAAAACATTTCATACATTGCATAGCACAACATACATTGCATGGCATAACATAACATTGCATAACAGGTATTCTAAGGGATCAATGTTCTCACGGTTTTACTCCAAACAGAAAAATGGACCTCGAACAAACTGTCAAAGATCTCCATGCTCAGAATGCTCAACTCCAGGAGATGATCTTGAACTTATCCAAGGGGCAGGAGGAACTGAAGGCTCTCTTGCTCGAGAAGAAAAAGGACAAGGAATCTGTGAGTCACATTAACCCGGGAAGAAGGCAGTTTACGAAGATCAATATGACTTTAGCACAAGCACTGCAGGGTATGCTAAAAGCAAATTTAATTACCCTCATAGATCCTCCTGCAAAACCCAACACTACTTCTCCTAGTTATAATCCCAATGCCAGGTGTGCATATCACTCTGATAGCCCCGAGCATGATACAAACGATTGTTGGTTGTTGAAAAAATAAGATTCAGGATATGATCGACGCTGGAGAATTTGAATTTGATCCTCCAGAGACTCCTATTGTCATCACTGCTCCTCTGCCTAATCAAGACGAGACTGTTAATGCTGTAGAAGATGCTGATAGCGATTGCAACCTGGATAGCTGGATTTTCCCAACAATTGGTGACGGACTCAATAATGGGAAGGCTGAAGACACTATCCCGATTTCCTTTAGTCAGGAATAATTGTTATTGCTCATCTAATGTATCAAATTTGGTTAAATGTTTTGTCATTTTCATAAGCATATTCACATTCAATGAATCAATGGATTTTTTGCATTCAAATATTGCGCTCTTTATCTTTCCTGTCATCTTTTAAACAAAGTTATGTTTTCTTGCACACACTCACGTAACAATTTGCCGATACATATCCACTCTGGATCCTGTTGGTAATAACTCTGCTACTGTTCATTATGACTTTGAAAATCCGATCTACCAAGCCGAGGATGGAAGTGAGGAAGATTGTGAAGTACCTGAGAACTTGCCAGACTACTGCAAGAAGAAAGGACCATACAGCCGCATGAGGAATCAACTGAATCTGGGTACTGAAGTAGACAAGAACATTACTGAGACAAAATCAAGAAGTATCTCCAAGAACCTCCAATTCTGATGCCACCAGTTGAAGGAAGACCTCTAATCATGTATTTGACCGTGTTAGAAAATTCAATGGGGTGTGTTGGGGCAACATGACGAGTCTGGTCGAAAAGAGCATGCAATATACCACCTTAGCAAAAAGGTACCGACTGTGAAACAAGATACTCACAGCTCGAGAAAGCTTGCTGTGCTTTGGCCTGGGCTGCTCGCCGACTAAGACAGTATATGTTGAATCATACCGCTTTATTTTAAGATGGATTCTATCAAATATCTATTTGAGAAACCTGTTGTCTCCTGAAAGAGCTATCATTGATAATGGTGCTAATCTGAACAACAAGATGATTACTGAACTCTGCACGCAGTTCAAAATAAAACACCATAATTCCGAAGGGGCGGCTTGGTAATAAAGCGTATCATTCTACCACAAGGTGATTATAGAGGCAAATGGACTCCCACATACGAAGGGCCATTTGTAGTTAAGAAGGTATTCTCTGGTGGAGCCATGATGCTTGCTACAATGGATGACGAAGACTTCCCACATCCCGTGAACACGGACATAGTTAAAAAAATACTACGCATGTACACTCGGCAAGTCGAAAACCTGAAAAGGCGGCTTGGGCAAAAAGGGGTATCCTGGTGGACTGAAAACCTGAAAAGGCGGTCCAGGCAAAAATTAGGGATTAAAGTGTATGACTATGTCCCGTTCTCGGTCAGCTTCACCCAAATCAAAGGGATTGAACAAGCCAATCGCTTTTATCCGACAGCAAGAGATGAGAGGCTTGAAGACATAATGACAGTAGTGGAATTAAAATCGATGGGACTTTTTCTGCATAGCTTTCTCTTTGTTTTCTGGACGGCTTCCTCTTACTAGGATTTCTGTCTCCTTGTACTCAAATTGCCTGTTTATAGGCCCTCTTTCAAAGTCGATACCATTTCATCTTCCAAAAAGATGCTTTTGTTTTACTTTCTCTGTTTTGTTTGCATAAACGTCCATTGATTTAATTTGAATTGATATATGCATTTGAATATGATTGATGTTTACCGAGAAAAACATGCATGAAATAGCAATAACAGTTACTGAAAGACTTTAGGGTCGAAGATAAGGTCTAACCATGCTTTCCAACAAGTCCGGTTACAAATCCTGTTCCCCAACAAAAACTGGCTATTTCCAGAAGAGGTCGGCATCACCAGACAGACTGGTCATCTCTTCTATCCCCAGCCGGGCTTCGTTGAGTATTTCCACCATCAGACAAAAATCAAGTACCCCCAGCTGAGAAAGGGTCATCGATACAAATATCTCCAACCAGAATATGGGGATTTATTTTCCCCTGGCAAAAAGTTTCAGACACATAATCCATTCATGCATCATTTCGCATCATATACATGCATACAATGTTCGCATTTATTTCAGACGCATAATTCATTCATTACATCATTTCACAACATACACATGCATACCTTGTTCGCATTCAGTTTCAGAAGCATAAAACATCTCATGCATCATGACATGGCATGAATCTAACTTTTCTTTTCAGGTTAATTATCCTCCTGATATAGTCAAAATAAAAGGTTCATTCAGACGAACATCCTTATCAATTACATTCAAGATTCAAATACAACTTTCAGATATACTCCATATGAACATTCATCTTGGCAAGCATTCTGGCATGAGGGCATCTTTAAGCCCATCCCAGACATTTATTGCAAATACAACATATACAAATATCATCGGATATAGCCTAACGTACGGCTCATTCGGATTCAGCCTAACGTACGGTCCATTCTGATTCAACCCAACATATGATTTCTTCAACTATTCAGAAACAGCCTAACGGACGGCTCGTTCTGCTGCTCAGAGACGGTCTAGCGTACGACCCATTTGGACGTTCATCCCCTCAGATGCTACCTAGTGTACGGTACATTTCTGAAGTGTAGTCTAGCGTACGACTACCCCTTTCATCATCAGATTCAGCCTAACGGACGGCTCATTCTGCTCAGAGACGGTCTAATATACAACCCAGTTAGACCTTCAAGTCCTCAGATGCTACCTAGTGTACCGTACATTTCTGAAGTGTAGTCTAGCGTACGACTACCCCTTTCATCCTCAGATTCAGCCTAACGGACGGCTCATTCTGCTCAGAGACGGTCTAATGTACGACCCAGTTAGACCTTCAAGTCCTCAGATGCTACCTAGTGTACGGTATATTTCTGAAGTGTAGTCTAGCGTACGACTACCCCTTTCATCATCAGATTCAGCCTAACGGACGACCCTTCTTCTACTCAGACACGATCTAGCATACGATCCGGTCTAATCTTCCATCCCCAGTGAAGTCACCCGCTTAATGGATAACTCATTCTGCTATTCAGATGCGATCTAGTATATGGTCCATTCTGATCCTTTATCCCCAGCAGCGTATAACGCACTCTGACTCCCCAGCGAAGTCGACAGCATAATGGAGGACTCACTATACGGTCTAGCGTATGACCCAGTATGACACCCATGCCTTCAGATATCGTCTAATGTACGACGCACTCTGAAGCTCTCATCATCGAACTTCCTGGATGGCATCTTTAAGCCCATCTCCATCAAGACTAATTGACAAGTGCAAATTTTTGGGGCATTCTAGTGTTCAATAATCTTCCACCTCCAGACCACGAATGGCATACTTGCCATCCTAACTCTCTCGGTTCAAGAATATTGAACAGGGGCAGCTGTCATACCCCAAAATTTGCCCATTAATCTTGCAAAACATTTCTCGAAGCACTCCAACTTATTCTGCAAGGCACTGACCTTAAAGGAACAAAAGCCCAGCTCACAACAGACCCAATCCAGAAAAAGGCCCAAACTAGCTTGCTCGCTAGGCGAGCAACTCCTTCTCCTAGCGAAGCTTGCGAATACCAGAATTATAGGGCTTCATTCTGAGCCCATTAGGTCACAGATGGCCTGCTCGCTAGGCGAGCATATCCTTCGCCTAGGGAACCCTTCGCTACACGCTCGCCTAGCGAAGTTTGCGAATATCAGAATTTTTGGACTTCATTCTGAGCCCATTAAGTCACAACAAGAGCATTATAAATAGCCAAGCTTCAGTCAGAAAAAGAAAAAACGAAGAAGGACGAACAGAAGGAGACGAACCGGAACCCTAGCAATCAAACCTTGGAGGCTAACCAAGAGAATTCAGAGCAACCCTAAAGGAAACCCTGAAGGCAATCCATCTACAGAAAGGTTTACCTCCGTCCAACTCCATCCGATACCAAGAGTGGTCAGTCCCTTCAACATTGCAACTCAGTTACAAACAGGTTTGCGCATCACTACTGTTTTATGCTTTTAATCGGTAATCTCTACATACATAACGCATCATGATTAAATTTTCGGATATGTAATTTGATTTCACATATGAATTTAAGTATGCCTGAATATCCTGAATGTTTGGCCATGCTATTCCTGTAATTAAATTCCATAAAGTTCAGGGTGCCGGAGATCATGCTGCCATCAAACTCAAAACCCGTAACAGCTCGCTAGCACATCGCTAAGCGAGCCTGTAGCGAGCACTCGCTAAGCCTTCGCTAGGCGAAGCAGGAGCGAACGAGACAGTGGCTGTTTTGTTTCTTTTCTGTTCTGCCTTATGTTTATCTAATCAAGATTTATTATAATTCTGCATTATTTGGCCTGACTTTATGACTGTTGTATTTATTTTGTGGTGCAATTTTCAATTGTACTTTATCTCGATGTTCTAACCCGTGTGCTGAATTGTGTAAAGGCTTACATATTCCCGAGGAAACGGCCGGCTAGGTATTCCACTTCATGTGTGGGATACCCTTATGGAGATGGATTCTGAATTACTTAATTTTAATGTGGAGATACATCCTAAATTATCTAGCTGATTTTAATGTATTGATTTCATCGATTTTAATGTGGACCTAATTACTTAATCGATTACGGCTATCTAATTAATTGTAAAACTTTGCCTTTAAATATGTGATCTTGGACCTCTCTTTGTTACCCTACGATATTACGGTATTATGGTCATGTCCCGCGAATGTGGGGATACACTTAGCAAAGACCCTTCGATTAAATCATCATGTCCCTATAAAATAAATCATAGTCCCTCGGATGTTGCCTTCGAATATATGATTTTGTCCCTCGATGACCCTTCGGTGTAGCCTACGGTTAAATGATGATCGTCCCTTCGAATGCTAAGGTATCCTTACGAATGTTGCCTTCAATGACCAATCGATGACCCTACGATGACCCTTTTACATCCAAAGGATAAAACTACTTACTTCTCAATAGTAAGGACAGTTTTACCCTCATAAGGATAGGAAATGCCCATAAAGACCTTGGGTAGGTATAACTCCTAAATGCTTGCTCACAACTAAAACTACTTTTCACACCTCACACTTTTCAAAACCTCCATTAGAAAATCACCACTTGGCATACATTCGTACTAGAATCATTGTCAGGTTATATTTTTCTAAACAACTTTCAAAATTAAACGAGATAAATACTTTGTATACATTCGTACCAGAATCATTACAAAGTTAAACTCTCTTTTCAAAAACATTTTCTAAACAGCTCTCACACACTTTTTCAGACAAGAAAAACATAAGTGATCAAGCAATTAAGAGCCCATGGATAACCATGGATACAAAGGGTGCTAACACCTTCCCTTTGTATAATGTACCTCCCGAACCCAAAATCCAACTAAGGTCTTTCCTGTTCTTTTCCACCTTTCCTTATTGGATAAAAGAAAAGTCGGTGGCGACTCTTGCTAACCGCGACATTTGCTTTCCAAAGCAAAACACAAAAAGTCAGTTCACTGTATGACACATATGCTGCACATAAGGAAGAGAATGGAAATCTGCATCCAAAATCGTAATGACGTTGTTAAGTGAAACGATGCCATCCTTAGCAACACTCTCGGTACAACCGACAACATCCCACTAATCAACTCCAACTAGTAGGCTCCTCTAAAACCTTTTAGCAATCGCACACCCCCAAGTTGATGAGTTGACCTTTACTTGACTAACAGGAATGAGAGGCGGAAGAACCCAAATTATTTTAAATACTGTATAATTATTACTAATATCATGCCAAACAAAAGTTAAACAACATCTTGTTGATGAAAAGGCAGAAGCAGCAATTGTGGATCCAATTGTAATTTGATAGTTGTCTACAGGTGTGAAATTTGGACCAAAGAAGATATGAACGCCACTCCGAAGAAAAGCAATCACAATTTCACCACCATGAGTAGAGTAAACAATCCACGAAAGTTTCCTAACATTGCTTGGAATATCGAATGGATCAAAATTGAACCTCTTTGATTTATTCTGAATAGGTTAATATGCCTTTTTGCATATTAGTAGCGATTTTAATAGCAGTCGATTGATGGTTCTTAAAATAATATGTTAGAGGTATGTTTTGTCTCTCAAATTTCATTGAATTACACACGTGAACTGTGATATGGTTTTAGTTTTGCAGTTGACATCAGAACTTCTATCAGTAAATGGAAATGTAATAGAAAAATCAAGTCATCCATGCATGTTACAATTTCGAAGTTCGCCGATTTGGCTCGCAAGGATAATTATGATGTAGACAGAGGTTGCATTCTATAACCCAAAAATGTATTGTGCCACATAGAACTATTAACTATGTGTAAAATCTTTACCAAACCAGTAATAATTTCAATAGCACTTGAAGCTTCAACTTGCTCTCCCTCCAAAGCATATTAGACTCCAACTTCGATTTTGTATTGTTGCGAACCTTTTCCATCAAAGACAACACGGTGTTTGCATTATGTTTTGAATTCCCAGAATTTTAAGAGTTTGATGTAAGCAACTGCATTTGGCAACTGAAAATATCCTTGGTCAAGAGTAAATTATTCGTATAAGCATCAATGGCTCAGCTAAATTATACAATTCCATAATTCCTCTTCTGGTACTAACAACAAGAATGTCCTGCTCAAGAGCTACTTAAGCACCTACAGAGTTCCCACAAGCCAAACTCTGTTTTGTTTTAATACAATCAACTTGCTTTAAACCTTTCTTACTAAAGGAATATGAGACAATGTGCCCGTCAGAATGCAAGACAAATAGTAACCTCAAAGAAAGGAAAAGCTACAAATGTTTCAATTTCATGTTTTTTGGAGTAATGTGATTGTGAATAGGAACCTTTAGCAGGTCTTTAGGCAAAACACCATTTTCTAAATAATGTGATAATTGAGAATTATCAAAGTTAGCATAATCTTGGATCAAATTGAAAAGCTCAATGGAACTCCCTCTTCCAGGATCCAAGCAACATATGTTTGATATCACTAACAATATTGCTTACCAATAAATCCTTTGCAATATGTATTTTTTATCTAAGAATTGGACCTATTCTCTTCAATGAATCTGAATCCTTTTTGTACTTATGTTTAGAAGAGTTCCATAGTTAAAAATGAGTAGGTGACACAACAAGCAACAAACAATTGATGAGTTTGAAATACATAATCTTCTGCAAAGAATGGCACAGTCTTTGCTCCATGGGGATGACCCGAGGCCACCCATAAGCCATATACACATTCTTTTGAGTATGTTATTGAAATGTATGTAGATATCACCCAAAGGTGAATTTAGATACATGACTAAAGTTACAATTAGTTTGAATCCATGAAGTTTATTCAAAGCATTAACGCACGAGCACGTGTAAATGTTTGCAGTTGCTACTAATATGTTTGCCTTGGGCAACGCAATGACAAAGTTCAATGGGCTAAACTATACTGATTGATCTGAAAATATTCAGTTTCAACTGGGTGTTATGAACTTGGATATGGCATTGATAATGGACGAGAAGCCCGCAACCATTATGGAGGACAGTACGGAAGATGAAAAAGCTCTTCTTGAGAATTGGGAAAGGTCCAACAGGTTGTCTTTGAACTTGATGAGGATGACGATGGCTGACAATGTTAAGCCATCTATACCCAACACTGAAAATGCAAGGGAATTCATGAAAAATGTTAAAGAGTATTCAAATTCTGAAATCACTGACAAATCTGTTGTGGGAAATTTGATGAGTGAGTTGACGACTAAAAAGTTTGAATGGTCTCAACCCATTCATGATCATGTAACTCAAATGGGAAATCTGGCAGCAAAGTTGAAGTCCTTTGGTATGGATGTGAGTGAATCTTTTCTTGTACAGTTTATAATTAACTCGCTTCCTCTTGAGTTTGGACAGTTCCAGGTGAATTACAACACCATCAAAGAAAAATAGAACTTTCAAGAAATTAAGGCCATGTTGGTTCAAGAAGAAGGGAGGCTAAAGAAGATGAAAGATCATTCCGTTCATCTCACGACTCATGATGGAGCCAGTTGCAGTAAGGTCAAGCCCGACAAGAAGGACAAGAATAAGGGAAAAGCTCCTCTAAAGGTTATTGAGGGTGGAGTCCAAAAGGAAAAGAAATGTTATTTCTGTAAGGAGAGCGGACACTTCAAAAAGGATTGTCCTAAAAGGAAGATGTGGTTCGAAAAGAAAGGTATGTTTTATGTTTCCATAAATTTCGAATCAAATCTTATTGAAGTACCAAATAATACTTGGTGGCTTGATTCGGGTACGACTACTCATGTTTCACATATTATGCAGGGATTCCTTTCGATCCAAACCATAAAAGGAAGTGAAAAGTTTCTTTATATGGGAAACAAAATGAAGGCACGAATAGAGGGAATTGGGACGTATAGATTGGTCTTAGATACTGGATATCATATAGATCTGAAAAGTTGTCTTTATGTACCTGGGTGTGCTAGGAATTTAGTTTCTGTTGCAAAGTTTGATGAATTGAATTTTAATTTTAAGATTGGAAACAGTGTATTTACTTTGTTTAAAGATACATATTATTATGGTTCTGGTACTTTAGTTGATGGTTTATATCGTTTTAATCTTGATGTTAATTTTAAAGAATCTCTATTTAATATTGAACATATTGTTGGTAGTAAGCGAAGTACAAATAATGAGTGTTCTGCTTATTTGTGGCATCAAAGGTTAGGTCACATATCTAAAGAAAGAGTAATGAGGTTAATGAAAGGTGAAATATTACCTCAATTAGATTTTGGTGACTAGAATATATGTTTGGATTGCATTAAAGGAAAACATTCCAAACAAATATCTAAAAATTCGTCTACAAGAAGCAGTGAACTCCTTGAATTGATACACACTGATATTTGTGGTCCTTTCGACGTCCCTTCTTGGGGAGGAGAAAAGTATTTCATCACTTTTATTGATGACTTCTCACGTTATTGTTACTTGTATTTATTGCATGAAAAATCTCAATCAGTGGACATGCTAAAAGTATTCATTGATGAGGTGGAAAGACAATTAGATAAAAAGGTAAAGATAGTGAGGTCTGATAGAGGTGGTGAGTATTATGGAAAATATAATGAGAAGGGACAATGTCCAGGTCCATTTGCAAAGTTCCTCGAAAGTCGTGGCATATGTGCATAATATACTATGCCAGGCACACCACAACAAAATGGTGTGGCTGAGAGGCGGAATCGTACTCTCATGAATATGGTTAGGTCAATGTTAAATTATAGTAATGTACCTTTATCATTGTGGACCTACGCATTAAGGACCGCTGCGTATTTGATTAATAGGATTCCTAGCAAGGCAGTTCCTAATACTCCTTATGAACTATGGACGGGAAGGAAACCTAGTTTGAGCCATCTTCATGTTTGGGGATGCCAAGCCGAAGTAAGGGCGTATAGTCCACATGAAAAGAAACTTGATGCAAGAACCATTAGTGGGTTTTTCATCGGGCATCCTGAAAAATCAAAAGGGTATAAATTTTATTGTCCTAATCATAGTATGAGAATAATTGAGTCTGGTAATGCTCGGTTTATTGAAAATGGGCAGTTTAGTGGGAGTAAGAAATCACGTAAAATGGATATTATGGAGACTCGTGGAGAATCTTCTTCACCTAAAGAATCTTCTCAAGTTGTTGTCCCTCTGGTTGTGGTACCGTCATACAATCCAAATAGACAACAAATTAATATTCAAAACCCACAAAATGAACATATAGTTGATGAACCAGTTGACAATGTACAAGTCACAAATGAGCAAGAACAAGTGACTGAAGAAACACAAGAAATAGCAGTAAGAAGGTCTGAAAGGCAAAGGAGACCAGCTATTTCAAATGATTATGTTATTTATTCACTTGAACATGAATGTGACTTGAGCATTGATGAGGATCCAGTATCATTTAAACAAGCCATAGAAAGTGACAATTCTAAAAATTGGTTCAATGCTATGAAAGAAGAGTTAAAATCAATGAGTGACAATAATGTATGGGATCTAGTTGAGTTACCTAAAGGTTCAAAACGAGTTGGTTGCAAATGGGTCTTTAAGACCAAACGAGACTCGAAAGGTAATATTGAAAGATATAAAGCTAGACTTGTCGCCAAAGGTTTCACTCAAAAGGATGGTGTTGACTACAAAGAAACCTTTTCTCCTGTTTCAAAGAAAGACTCTTTGAGAATTGTTTTGGCTTTGGTGGCTCATTATGACTTAGAGCTTCACCAAATGGATGTAAAAACCGCCTTTCTAAATGGTGACTTAGAGGAAGAAGTGTATATGGCTCAACCTGAAGGTTTTGTTACTGCAGGAAAAGAAAATTTAGTGTGTAAATTAAAGAAGTCAATATATGGATTAAAGCAGGCTTCTAGACAATGGTATCATATGGAGGGACAGTTCGTATTCAGAAAGAGGACAAGTTTAGTCAAATTCAATGTCCCAAAAATGAATTAGAGCGAAAAGAAATGGAGTCTATTCTCTATGCATCAGTGGTTGGGAGCTTGATGTATGCCCAAACATGTACCCGACCGGATATTAATTTTGTTGTTGGTATGTTAGGTCGATATCAAAGTAATCCTGGAATGGATCACTGGAAAGCTGCAAAGAAAGTTCTTAGGTACTTACAAGGAACCAAAGATTACATGCTCACATATAGAAGGTCAGATCACCTTGAAGTGGTTGGCTACTCAAATTCAGACTTTGCAGGATGTGTGGACTCAAGAAAATCCACATTTGGATATGTTTTTCTTCTGGCTGGAGGAGCAATATCATGGAAGAGTGGAAAACAGTCCATCATTGCTACTTCTACTATGGAGGCAGAATTCGTGGCATGCTTTGAGGCCAGAATTCAATCATTATGGTTGCGGAACTTCACCTTAGGGCTTGGTATTGTCGACAGTATAGCTAGGCCGCTAAGGATTTATTGTGATAATTCTGCAGCTGTGTTCTTCTCTAAGAATGATAAATATTCCAAAGGTGCTAAACACATGGAATTGAAATACTTATCAGTGAAAGAAGAAGTGCAGAAACAAAAGGTGTCATTTGAACATATTGGAACAGATTTAATGATAGCGGATCCGTTAACTAAAGGTTTACCGCCCAAAACGTTTATTGGTCATGTAGAAAGGATGGGCATTATGTAAAAGTCCTTGTTAAGATTGTATTATTTTTGGTATATATACAAGTATAGTTTAATGTTCGTATTGTATGACAATTGTGAATTCAATTAAAGTTATATTTCTGTTGAGTTTTGACATCCATATTATATTATACATGTTATTGTAATATGTGATGACTAGGTGTCTTTGAAAAGACATGAGAGACACATTATTGTATCCTCTAAAGTTATTTGAATTGAATTGATTCGTGATACATGGAAGGAATCAAGTTGATAAATAATTTGTGACCGCCATGATCCGATCATTTCAATTCATTAAAGATAATAACTTGGTGCTTTCAATGAATGGTGCACAATTATGGTATAAGATTGAAACATCAAGATGTCACATGAGTCAAGTGGGAGACTGTTGGATTAATTTATTATTAATTAGGTGTGACTCATGTAAACAATATTTGGCTTAAATAAAAGACACCTAAATGTGATGATTATTTTGGTAGATGGATAATTAAGTCAATGGGGTTTTATTTTGAAATTCAAAATACAAATCCCTCTTCTCTCTCTTCATGACTGTTGGGATATGACTCTTGGGGTGGAATATGACTGTTGGAATAAAGTGTCTATAAAAGGACACATTTAGGCAACCAACACCAACTTTTCTCATTCCTTCTCATTTTCTGACAAATACACAAAAGTATCTTCATCATCAAAGATACAAATAAGGAAGAAGGAAGAGAGGAGAAAACAATTGCAAACAAGGATCAATAAATCAGACAAGAATCGACGTCATGGATCTGGGTACGTTTTTACGGTTTTATTTATAGAATCTAAAACACTGTGAAAATCATGATATCAAGATCCAAAACATAAAATTTTGCTAACATATTAGGCCAGAGAGCCCCTCCAATAAATCTCTTATGTTTCAAAACCTTCGAAATTTAATAGAGACTCTTCAAAGAAGTAATAACATCAAGCCAATCAAAATGCCCATGTACTTGTCATGTAATGTGTTGTATTTTGTAACTTCAATGTAATGACTTGTTGAAATGTAATGTAAAAATAGATATTTGAATTAATTAAAAATGCAGTTTGTTTCCTTTTATTTTCTTATACTAAAAATTAATTAAAACAAAACAAATTTAACATTTGAAATATAAATTTAAATATCGAAAATGTAAGTTTAATTAACTTTTGATATAAGATGGTAAATAAAAAAGTGAAATGCAAATAATGCAAGTGAATATTGAACCAATTGCAAATGAATTAGCAACAAAAGTCAATCGAGTCAAACTTTGACTTTTTTTTTACTTTTATTCCAAAATATATTGATGAATGCTAATGATACATATGAAAAGATGAATGTAAAATGTAGATGAAATGATTGACCTAGATAAACATTTGGTATGAATATGCAAATGAATGAATGATTGTGTCTAAATGAATGGTTAATAAGAGAATTATGTATGCACATGAAATGAGCAATAAGCCAGATAAAATTAAATAGAGGTAGGATAAATTTGGGGTAGGATAATATGCAGATAACAAACTAAAGAATTATTGTCAAGAATTGAATGTGTACTTATTTTCTAATATACTTTATCTATCATATTATAATTTTCTAATGCAATATAAAAATTTATATATTCGATAAGGGATTGGAAAAAAACTCAAACCAAATAATATATAATAAACTCATATTTTAAACAAACATTAACAACAACATTCATCAACAACAAACGATAAACAAAATGCACGAAGAATGTTTCAGAAGCTTACATGTCCCAAAATGGCATCCACAATGAAATAAAGATGAAACTGAAGTTAGAGTTGCAAACTTGTGTCTATTTTAAATGGATGTCATTCTGGATCTTTCACACAAGTTTGCAACGCTCACTTTAGCTTCGCCGTCATAAAACAACATCCCTACTTATAAGTCAAAACAAGCAGAAAGTTCAAACATTATGAAACAAGCTACTGGAACATAAACAATAATAGATAAACATATTTTGTAACATAAACTATAATGAAGACGAACCTGTAAGGAGCCATTTCCTAAGATTTGATAAAAAGAAAGTAATACTTCAAAGAAGACGAGTTGGTTGGATACACTTGGGGTTTCAATATGAAAGATATAAGTGAGAGATATGTTAGGGTTTTATTTTGAGAGAGACGAGTAAAATAAATGTTAGTTTTTTTTAGAGAGACGTCTATAATGTACTGAAGCGAGAGATAATTTTGCTTATATATAAATAAGTAACATATTTCACCATAGTTGAAAATATGAACCATGATGGAATAATTAAAACTTACACCACGGTTGATTATAACAATTGTGGTGATATAAAAGGTCAAGCCTATTATGTCACGATAAATGGAAAATTGTTGGTACTGGGATTCAAACTATTTCGCTCCAGGTACCATTCACTACATTTGGTATATATCTCCGTTGTGAAATATATTTTAGTAAATACAAAAAAAAAAGTGCCCAAAAAAGAACTATTACAATGGTTAACCGGAAGACTGTTGTAAAATTGGTGTTACGAAAGGTCTATTTTATAGTAGTGAAGGTGTCAGAGGTGCCTATGATTTCCATCTGAGTATTGATATTTGCATGTGTTCTTAAGGGTCACTCTTCCCATTAAACATCGCCAGTGATGGTGGTTTGAAGTTTTATAGTATTGGAGGACCGAAAATCTTGTCCAATCAACATCACCAGCGTGTGGTGCCAGTTACTCTAGTTATTAATCCTGGTCCGATTGTTCAAATATCGCCAAGTTATCAACCACGTTTTCAACAACGTACCAATCAATAGAATCAACATCATCAACAAAATCGTATCCATAGACCTACACAATTTGATCAAATTTCGATGTCCTGTGAAAAATTATTTCCTGCTTTGATACAAAAGAATTTGGTACAAGTAAGAACTCCACCAACTATTCCGAAAGAGCTTTCGTGGTGGTATAAACTTGATCATCATTGTGCATTCCAACAAGAGCACCAGATCATGATATTGAAAATTGTTTTGCTTTGAAAGCCGAGGTGAGAATATTAACGCAAAGTGGTATTTTTCTTTTGAAGACTCTAGTCCCAACGTGTAAGCCAATTCATTTTGTTTTTGATGTCATTCTAATGAGAAGATCCTTGGTCGAGATACATGCAACTTTGTGCGAGTTGAGCTATTATGAGAACGACCATGCTTCTTTCCACATTTGTTCAAGAAACCCTCGAGGGTGTGTTATGGTAAAAAGAGACTTACAAGAGATGCTGGATCAAAATCTTATTCAGATTACGATGGATAGGGATGAAGATGAGCATGGGGTAAACATCATTGTTCCCCATTTTAATATCCCGGAACCAGTTGTAATTGTATATAATGGTCAGAAGTCTGTTATTTCTCTATTGGTCATTTGTTTGATGGGTCATACGCTTTATGAGTCTGATAACGTTGTTCCTTACAAGTACAATGCTAACATGTTGGAAGATGGTAAAGAAAACCATATTCCTTCCTTTTCTTCTATTGTAAATATTGCCGATGTAAGTGGTGTGACCTGAAGTGGTCAAGTATTTGCTGCCGCAGCTCCTAAAAGAACTGAAGGTGTTGTGGCAGGGAAGCTAACTAAAGCAAAAACTCCTGTTATGCAGTCTTCCCAGTCCACCAGTGTGGATCAGAATTCTGATCAAGATGAAGTGTTAAAATTGATTAGGAGAAGTGATTTCAATATGATGGATCAGTTATTGCACACCCCATCCAAGATATTCGTCTTAGCTTTGTTGATGAATTCAAAAGCTTACCGAGAGGCTTTGCAGAAGTCTGGAGCAAGCCTATGTGGATCCCGATGTAACGATTGGTCAGTTTGATGGCATTGTGGCCAATATTACCGCATGTAACAATCTGAGCTTCAATAATGAAGAGTTTCCTGAGCAGGGGAGGAATCATAATTTGGCTTTGCACATCTCTATGAAATGTCAAGAAGACGCCATATCCAATGTGCTAGTGGACATTGTCTCTTCTCTTAATGTTATGCCCAAGTTCACTCCGTCTAAGCTCTCTTATCAAGGTTCTCTGATGAGATTTAGTGGGGTTGTTGTGAAAGCCTTCGATGGCTCGAGGAAGACCGTAATTGGGAAAGTTGATCTCCAAATGAAGATAGGTTTGTGTTTATTACATATCACTTTTCAAGTGATGGATATTCATCTCTCTTACAATTGTCTCTTAGGTCGTTCATGAATTCATGATGTTGGGGCAGTGACATCAACTCTCCATCAAAAGTTAAAGTTTGTAAAGAATGGGAAGTTAGTGATCGTGGGTAGCGAGCATGCCATGTTGGTGAGTCATATCTCTTCATTTTCATACATTGATGATGATGAAGCTGTGGGAACTCCATTTCAAGCTCTTTCTGTTGATGATAATGTTGTTAAGAAGAATGGGGAATCCATGACTTCTTTGAAAGACGCGCAACAAGTGGTGGAGAATGGTCAAACTTCTAGATGGGGACAAGTTATTGAACTTGCTGAGAATAAGAACAAAGATGGTTTGGGCTTTTGACATGGCTCAACTCGAAGAGATTTGAAGTGAATTCAGGAAGTGTTTCATAATGCTGGCTTTATTCATTCCAAAGGTCAGCCTGCTGCCACAATCCTAGAAGATGATAAAGAGCAAGAAGCACCAAACTTTGTGACACATGGATTGATATTCCAGAATTGGACTGCTGTTGATGTTCCTTCTGTTATTCACTTATCAAAGTAATATCTTTTTTTGTTATTTTAAAAAATCCTTTCATTATGCCTAAGGTGAAAGTGAATCTATGTGGGCTTTGTTTCAAATTTTGTCATCATTAATTAAATAATATTTAATTTATCCATATTATGTTTTCTCTTATTTTTTTAAATGGTAACATAAAAAACCAAGATAACAATCGCTTTTATATATGCATCACAATATGCGTCTATTTGTTCATATTCTAAAAATCAAGCATAAAATTATTGTGCAGATTGATCGTTAAACCCATTGAAAACAATGACCCTATGCCCTCTCCCAACTTTGAATTCCTTGTATTTAAAATGGAAGAGGAGGATGTTGAAGAGATTCCTGATGAGATTTCTTGTTTGCTTTAGCACGAGAAAAAGAGCATTCATCCTCATAAAGAGCCATTGGAAGTGATTAATCTAGGGTTCGAAGATAACAAAAAAGAAGTCAAGATTGGGGCGCTACTTTGTCCAGATGTTAAGAAGAGGATGGTAGACCTTCTTAGAGAATATGTGGATGTATTTGCTTGGTCTTATAAAGATATTCTAGGTCTGGATACTGATATTGTGGAGTATAAATTACCATTGAGGCTAGAATGTCTGCCGGTTAAACAAAAGTTGAGAATAACTCATCCTTATATGACTGTCAAGATCAAAGAGGAGGTGCAAAAGCATATTGATGCTGGTTTCCTTGTTACTTCTGAGTATCCTCAATGGGTGACCAACATTATGCATGTTCCAATGAAGGATGGTAAAGTTCAGATGTGTGTTGATTATAGAGACTTGGATAAAGCTAGCCCGAAAGATGATTTTCCCCTGCCACACATTGACATGCTGGTAGACAATACAACTAAGTTCAATGTATTTTCCTTTATGGATGGTTTCTCCGGCTATAATCAGATCAAGATGGCACCCAAGGACATGGAAAAGACAACATTTATTACATCCTAGGGAACATTCTGCTATAGAGTGATGCCTTTTGGTTTAAAGAATGCTGGTGCAACGTACCAAATAGCCATGACTACCCTTTTCCATGACATGATGATATGATTGCTCAACCTTTGTTCTCGTGGTTCCACGAACTACGAATGCTCTGACTCTCTCATTGCATGATGAGAATACGTAGGCAAGAGGATACGAATCTTTGGCGAGCATAATCCTAATTATTCCTTCCACCTTAGGTCACCACCCATATCTTCCATGATCCATTATCTACTTTCAATTATAAACCACTTATCCCAGTGCCATATTGTTTCTTTGAAACCAAATACCAATTTTCTTTGGAATTCCATATATACCCTTTTAGGATGATATAACGGTAGTCCGCATTTGTACCTGGAGTTGTTTGGCTCGTACCCAAACATTTTATTCCTTCTTTTTGGACAATAAGATTGTTTCACTCTATGGTACAAATTCCATTTCTCCTATGGATTCCAATATACCCTGACCTTTGGTTCCAAACTATACCTTTTCAGTCACTTGTGTACCAAACCCTTCATTTATGTGACTTTGGTAATTCATTCCACTCATCTCCATGATACATTCATAATCTACCTTCATTCACTCCATGTGATATACTCTACATTTGTGCCAAATACACTATCTCTTTGAGCTCCATCTTGTGTCAACCTGTGAACCAAAAGTTGTTTGTCTCGTACACAAACACTTAATTCTCCTTGTTTTCGGCTATACCATATAGTGGCAAACGCTTCCGGCTAGTCCACATATTGGTCAACGCCAGTTTTACTCTTGGGTTCAAATTTTTACCCTTTTTGGAGTCCAAATTACACAACCCTTTGGTTCAGACCATACCTTTATCACAACTTCTTTTCACCTCCCATCATTAGTTCTATGAACTACGGAGCCATAAATTTTTTATTGCACTATAAGGATACGTAGGCACGAGGGCCCCAATCCTCACCTAGCATTTTATCTATTTCTTTTATTTTCCCTTATTCTTTCGTGAGTAATCTTTAGATATAACACCCATTCGAGCAAGAACAATCTAAACGGTTCATGTTGAGTACAACAAATGTTAGGGGTGCTAATACCTTCCCCTTGCACAACCGACTTCCTTAACCAATTTCTCTTTCCCCGGGTTTTATCGATGTTTTCCCTTTCCTCTGGGAATAAATAAAGTTCGATGGCGACTCTGTTGTATGTTCGAGCATGCGATGCATTCAGGTATATTTCCACTAACTTCAATGACCATGGTCTCATAGCTTTGATTGTTCAAGTTCTCATATTAGTTCATTCAAGGTTTGTGCATTGATTTAAAGATCATGGTGCATTCACATCCATTGACTTAATTTTCATGGTCCATTGACTTGAAGTTCACAGTTTCATTCATGGTCCATTCGGTCAAACTTTATGGTCCTTTTGTTTAAGGTTCATGCTAAAGTCCATTGATCTAATTTCATAATGCATTCATTTATCCATTTATTCATATGTTATGGTGCATACAATATCATGGTTTCAAAGTAATTTCAAACATGACTTTTTGAAAGAAAAATGACAATTTGAATTTAAAGTATGTTTCACTGATCATAAGCATTTTATCATTAAAAAGTTTCATTCTATTCATACCTATCACATTACATATGTTCATTGGAAATTACAAAGGAATTGCATTTTTTTGTTGCATAAGTTGACTTTTAATCAACGGTTGACTTTTGGTCAACCAGTTGACCAAAGTCAACTCATAAATTTTCCCATTCCTAAACCTTAATCTCCATTTGTTTCTTCAAGAATAAGACATCCTTGCATTGGTCCATCCATTATCATCCTACAAAATAAAATCAAACCAATATGTAATTTCAAGCATTTTAAACCATGCAACATTCACCTAGCAATCTCAAACATTCCATACAAAATAAATTCATCATGTAGCAACATGTGCATATGAAATTCAATTCCAATAACCTTTCCAAAACCACAAGACAATTTCAACCATACACCGACCTGAACTTTCATAACTATTAGCATACACATGCATTGCAACATAACATGTAGCATATCATTAACCATGCAAACAGGCATGCATCACACAAAGCATAACATAACCAAATTCACTAACTAATTCAAGCATTCATGACCACAATGTATTGTTCCTCACATGTTAACATAACTATCCAAACAATTTCATTCAATTCAAGGCATAACAATCCCTACTGCTATTTTCAATCCAAAATTAAAACATCCTAACCTACTCAATATAGCCCTGCAACTAACTTGATTGAAAAATATGCAGAAAGTAACTAACAGTGTTAATCTTTTAACTGCCTTAACAGAAACCACTAACAAGATTAACAGAATTTGCTACACTGCTAACCGAATTCAACCTTTCCTTTAACTAGCACTAACTAACTGCTCCAACATTAACACTAACACTACTTTAGAGGATGTTCAAAGCTCTGCAGAAACTCTGTCTGCTATTGTTGGCATTGCTAAAAAAAGGGGAAGAAGAAGCTGGCGGAAATCAAGTAATGCATTCACTCTTGCAGACTTCAATGAAACATCACATTTTTGACATACCTCGTGATACTCGGCTTGGCAGCATATGGGATAAGTCTTTCCTCCAATTTGTGCAGTTCATCAAAGGACCGTTCAACATCAAAACTGCCAAGGATAGTGCATCTCCATAAGAGCAAATCTTTATGTGACAAGATGCACCTACTTGCACCAATATAAAATGATTCACAATAATTCATCATTTTCAATCATTGCTTAGCCTCGTTGACATTTTCATTGCTTCCTTTATTCTGGCTGAAATGAGATGTTTGTGTCGACATTAATTGAAGAGATGGTTAGCGCGTTCAATCCACAGATTTTAGTGAACAACTAGCCAAGCTGAATGGCTCACAGACAAGCATACATACCTCCATATATTGTGTATAACGACAACACATTTGCCATTGTAAATCAACAATACCCGCTACCCTAGACTTTCATCGATGGCTAGTAACAATTTTGTATGCAACATGGCAACACACAACCGTTGCTTTGCATCAAGTCATAAGATTCAGGTTGTTGTCACGTGTAAACTGCTGGGTTCTCAACTGCAAATTCAATTCAAACAGATTAGCTAAATCTCAAAACCAAATTAACAGAGCAAATGACCAGTTCATCCAATTCAACCTCATAGACTTAACCCATACAAACTGAATACATCTAACATAACTGACTATCCAATCCAAACTAACACTTAACTAATTCTAACTGTTATCTAACAGAAATCACAACTAACATCACTAACAGAACATCAATTTCGAACTCCACGGTAAAATAACAGAAAAGCAATGCAGGGAATCGTAACCTCACTAACATAATATTTCATTTCCAACTAACTGATGAATTTCATGTAACTTTCATAGGATGTTAGTGATATGTTAAACTAAGCTTATTTCATCTCTTTATTCTTGATTAATTAGTCTAAACTAACATTGTTAGTTTGGTTAGTTAGTATACACTTAGGTGTTAGTTCTAACTGTAGTCGTCAGTCTTGCCTTTTGCTTTTCTATTGAATGTGACTTGGGATGTATGTAAGTCAACTCCTTTCCATTGTATTGTATGAGCTCTACGCAACAATGTTTCTTTTTTGTGTTCCTTTTTTATAGGTTTTTCATTTTAAATTATTTTTTTTTTTAAATAAAAGATTTGAAAGTAGTTAGTTAGTATTCCTTATTCAAAGCCACGTGAGACCAAATTTTATTGCCGTTTTTTCTCCTAAAATTTTGTATGATGTTTTTATTTGTTTATATATTTTAAGAGCTTTCACAAAGTTATTTGCTCCACAAGTATAAGTATAGTCTGAAGAGGTGAGTGCTCTATTTTTCACACAATAGTAATACTATTATTCAAGTAAATATTTTATGATATTTAAATGATATAGTATTTTACAAATTTAAATATGAAAGCAATGTGTCATTTATATAACTACAATATGTTCTAATGACAATTTCAGGAAATCATTTCAAGAATAGAATGCATTCAAAGGCATTAACCAATCATGACTTTAACAGTATCACATTAATCTCAGGTATGTTTACTATTTTAAATCTATTTTAATTCATGTTATTTTTTATTTGAAAGAATTCATTTTAGATGTTTATTTTGTTGGAAAATTGATTTTAGATACTCGAGAAATACGTTCAAAAAATATATTTGATGTGATCAAGATGGATTCTGTCAAAAAACAACAATGTTTTGTAACTTTGAGAAGGTTAATGAAAAATTCAGATGGTAAAGATTTCCAAAATACAATGGATTCAAAGGCATCCACTAATGACGATTCTAAAGGTATCTTTAATGTTTTAATTTTGTTTCAATTGATAATAATCTTTTATTTAAATATAAATGATTTTTAAAAGAATGAATTGAGATGTAAGAAAATTTAACCGAAATAATTGTTTCAAAAAATATAAAGTTTTCTCTTTTTTTTTTGAAAAAATAAAAAGCTTTCTTTGGAATTTTTATGCATCTACAATATAAAATTATTAGTTTAGTCATACAATAATCTAAAATCTCAAAAGTCATGGAATCCAATAATGTGAAATGACTGTAAAAAATATATATAAAACCATTTTTTAAAGTAAAATAATATTTATTATATATTTAATTATAAAAAAAAAATCGTTAAAAAAATCTTAATAAATTTAGTGGTAGAAATTCAACATTGTAAACTTAAGACAATTGTAATAAGACAGTTAGAGATATTTTTCATTAATGATAATTTTCTGTTTTCATAATTGTTATGTTAGAATGAATGTAATTTCTTTTTCTTTTAATCTTTTTAAAATATGTTTTTTATTTCGTTAAAATATTGTATCTTTTAAAATTGAAGTCTTACATAATAATTTATTCTTATTAATATAATTTAAAATATTTTAAAATGAATACTTTTTATCCATCTTAAAGGGTCTGAGTTCAAAAAAGCAGCGTTAAAAATATTGTCTTTTTAAATTTTAAACTTATTTAACAAAAACTATTATATATTTTAAAATAATATTTAGAATGTAAATTCTGGAAGAATTAAAGTTTAGTAGTATGTTAAATTTTCATCAAAATTTAATTTTCCTATCCAAGAACACTTATAAAATGAAATTCTACCTATTTTATAATATGTTAAATATATGTGATTAACATGTAATAAGTTCTAACTTATGCTGTAATTTTGAAAATAATCTACAAACAGGTCAACCATTGATGAATTTTGAGACTGTGAAGTTGAAGTTAGAGAAGGGTTTATACCTTACAATAGATCAATTTGCGAGTGATGTAAGGATCATATTTTACAATGCCACTATATTGCACCAAGTGAATGAAAGAACTCAAAGAATAGCAATGAAGCTAAGTCATCTTTTTGAGATGAAGTGGAAGTCTTTGGAGGAAAAATGGGAAGCTGAGAAACAAATGAAAATTGAAGAAAAATCAAAGCAAGAGCCAAAGAAAAATGTCACAAAATCACATGAATTTGGAAATGGAGAAAGAAATAAAAGAAAATTTGATTGTGATGATATTAAAGAGAATAATTGTTCAAAGTCCATGTATGAAACAATCTTTTATTCAAAATTATCAACTAAAAAGGTTAAGAAGGAACATCTTGTGGATACCATATTGGCTTCACAAAGAAATTTGTCTTGTTACAATAATGTTAGCATGGAAAGGAAGAAACAAAGGAAAAATGCTCAAGTGATGATACAAAATATGAAGAGAACAGTTTTTATTAATGAAAGTTTGTACTATTTTAAAGAGTTAGAAAGATTATGTGGTCATTCATTGCAAGATTGCAACAAGGTAAATTCATTGAAGAAATTTGTGGGATTGACTCTAAAGGATGAGTTTATGGGAGTGACAGATTTGAATGAAGAAAAGTTTCTTAATAGAGATTGGGAGGAAGGAGAAATTATTTTTCTCAATTAAACAATTATTATATTTCTTATCTTTTTTAGTATCTTAAGAATGAACTATTAGGTGGGTTGTTTTTCCTAGTGAGATTGGGACCAAGTGTTTAATATTTTGATGTTGATTGTTGCATCAAATGAACAATGTCTGTCAAATATGTGTGATGGTGTAAAATAAAATAATACGGGTGACTTCTTCGTAAAGAGAGTTTATACACTTTCACAATATTTATTAGGTGAAAGTATCTAACACCCCGTATAATATACATTTATAAAATATATTATTTGTAATATTAATTGGTACTGATACAATATAAGTGTCTAACGATATTATTATATATAAATGTCTAAACAAAGCAAATACATCTATGATACATGTTATATAATACTGGCTAAATAAATACTAAGAGCTATGTACAATACCTACAATTGCACACAATTCACAACGGAAGATCACAATAGTCAGAAATCTTCGAAACATCAACAGACAACTTCTCTTGCATTCAATCTGCAAATAATACCTGAAAACAACAATGATATTTGGGTAACATAATAATCTCAGAGAGTTCCCCTATCATATGAGTTCACTCGGCTCTACAGAGTTTCTAATCGATTCCTAACTCAAGTCTTCATCTTCGTTACGTGTGTATCACTCACACAACGTAACTAAGACTTAAGTATTTAAGGGATATTTGCAATGTATGAAAAACATGTACACTTGAGTTCACCAACTCAAATAAGTCACTAATCAGAAATCGTACCAAGGCATATTTCCCCGGCCAACCCTACGTCTAAGACTATCGACACGGGTCACAGATCCTTGTATCATGCTTTGACTTTCTGGTCGATTTCAGATTCTCCATGGGAATCATACACACTTCAAGAACCGTTGTTCCATATGGGACTCAAACACATTTCGAGTCTTTTCCTCGTACGGGACTCTAACCTACTTTGAGGTCCACCCTGTGGATTTCGGATTCCCCATGGGAATTTGACCCATTTCGGTAATTGTCGCTCCATATGGGACTCAAACCCATTTCGAGCATTTTACTCATATGAGACTCTAACCCACGTTGAGGTCCACGTTATCATTGATGTTAGAATAAGATTTGGTTCGGCATTTATACCTTGAGTTTTGTTGATAACAATATTGTATTTATGTGAGAACAATTTTGGTATCTTAATAGTTTGTTATTGTGTAGCTTTAACAACCAGTTTCGATTCTGAGTATATGACGTGCAACGTCATCAGTTTCTGAATAACTAGTTCCAATTCCGCTTTTGCGCTAGTCATAAGAAGTTATGCAAGATGTTCAAAGTTGATGCTGCAATGATCTTTCTGCTTCTGTGCTGATTCACTCCTGCGAAGCTTCTGAGGAGACATTATGTTGTTGTTGCAACGTTCTCTCAGTTCGAGCTTCTGGACGTGACTCTGATCACTAAGCTTCTGAAGAATGGCAAGCTTCTGAAGTTGTGTTACTTAGTTGAAGATTCTGAAGATCTCAATCTAGACGTTGAGGTTATCAAGGTTCTGACTGTAGATTCTAAAGATACTGAAGATCTCAAGCCAAACTACTGACAATGACAAGGTTCTGACCAAATATTATGAAGTTTATGAATCCAACTTTATGTTTATTCATTTCATGCTTCATCAACTTTCATCAGAAGCCAATGAACTTGAAGATAAGATCAAATGGGTACGTGATCAATTAGTTCATAGTACGAGTCAAATATTCTTTCCACTACCTGATTTCGTGGGAAGGACAGTACTATACATCACACATGTCACTGAATTTATGGGCGAAGGACAGTATACAATATCACTCATTTCACCATCCAATAGTGAATAAACTCTCTATTTGGTTTCCCCATTTTTCCCTCCAACGATCTTCTTCTTATGCTATATAAGTAAGACTTGGAGACTTGAAAAAAAAGAGAACATAGAAGAATAGTAAAGCGCTGCAAAAACTTAACAAGTTTATCATTTTTCTATACAGTTTTTCTTTGAGTAATTATTTATCATTTGTGTAAAATCTTCTTATGTAGAAGCAACTTGTAACACCCAAAATATTATTCAAATTGTTTGTTTGATTCCTTAAGGAGACTGAGGTATAGTTGGATTCTTAAGAAGACAAAGAAGGTTATTCTTTATGAGTCCTTAAGAAGACTATGGTATAGTCGGATCCTTTACAAGACCAAGACGGTTATTCTATGTGATTATTGCAATTAGTTGATTATAGTGGATTAAGTCCTTGTATATAAGGCAAAATTACCTTCGCGGGGGGACTGGAGTAGCTTTGAGCTTCAAGCGAACCAGGATAAAAATACTTGTGTTTTTATCTCTTTGTTATTAACATTTAAGTGGTGTTCTAGAGTTGGTAAAAAGCTCTTATTTTGTAAAACCTAATTTAAATCCCCATTTCTTATGTTTTTCTCACCATCAATTGGCATCAGAGCTCCGGTTCTGATTGTGATAAAATATTTATCAACACTTCACCGTGTTCAGTACCGATCCATTTTTGTGTGAGAAACAATGGTCGCTGCTAACGCTGCTAACATTATTAACAACAATGAGAGAGATCACTACAGTGCAAAACCACCAACCTTTGATGGTGATAAATTTGATTATTGGTAAGATAGAATAGAAAGTTTCTTTCTTGGTTACGATGTTGATCTCTAGGATCTTGTAGTCGATGGCTACGTTCACCCAGTTAATGTTGAAGGAAATAATATTGCAAGAAGTGTTATGACTGATCAATAGAAGAAGGATTTCAAAAATCATCACAGGGCCATAATTATATTGCTAAATGTTATCTCTTATACTGAGTATGAGAAGATAACAAATAGAGATTCTTCCAAATCCATATTTGACTCTCTAAGGATGATTCATGAGGGGAATGCTCAAGTAAAGGAGACAAAGGCTTTGGGCTTGATTCAGAAGTACGAGGCATTCAAAATGGATGATGATGAAACAATTGAGACTATGTTCTCAAGGTTTCAGATGCTTGTTGCAGGACTGAAAGTTATGGATAAATGATACTCTATATTTGACCATGTCAAGAAGATTCTCAGAAGTCTTCCTAAAAAATGGAAATCTATGGTAACAACTTTGAATCTAGCAAAGGATCTTAACATCATTAGTCTTGAAGAACTTGTTAGTTCTTTGAGAAGCCACGAGATTGAACTCGAGGAAGATGAACCTCAAAAGCAAGGTAAATCTGTTGCTTTAAAGTCTAAGCCTGAGAAGACAAAAGCTTATCAAGCTAAGGAAGAATCAGAATGTTCCGATGAAGACTCAGAAAATGATGATGAATTGTCTCTAATTTCAAAGAGAGTCAACAAACTATGGAAGCACAGGCACAATGGTCAAGATAAGTTTAGAGGAGCTAGAAGAACTATTGGTCATTATGATTCTTCTTTAGAACAGAAGAAGCAAGGTTCTGGTAAAGAGCTTATCTGCTTTGAGTGCAAGGAGCCAGGTCACTACAAAAATGATTGTCCTAAGTTGAAAAAGGACAGAATGCCTAAGAAGAATTTTTCTAAAGGCAAGAAGGGGCTGATGGCTATATGGGACGACTCAAAATCAGAAGAAGATGATTCTGACGAGGAACAAGCCAACGTTGCATTGATGGCAACAATATCTGATCCAGAAGGTTCTGAAGAACCAGAAGACATGGTGTTGTTAGAATCAGAATCAGACTCCGACTCCGAAGAGGTATTTTTTAATCTATCTTGTTCTGATCTTGAATCATGTCTATCTGAAATGCTGGAAAAGTACCAGAGTCTTCAGAGTAAGTACAAGAACTTTAAACAAGTTCAAGTGGTTGCTTCTGAAACTCATAGTGATCTTGAGAAAGATATTTCCTATCTAAAATAAAAGTTATTTTCTTTAGAAAGTAACAACTCTGCCTTGAAAATAAAAATTTCAAAACTAGAGGAGGAAATAGTCTCAGAAGCTTCTGATACTAATTGCGTCATTAGGTATGACAGAGCAGTCCAGTACTTTTTGAATAAAACCATAAATATAAGCAAAATAACTTCTTTGATCTATGCAGTTAGCAGAAATGACAAGAAAGGTTTAGGGTTGTAAATAAACTATAAAACCTGACGAAAGTCAGAAGGTAAAACCAAAACCTCTCCATGAGCATTTCGTGCCTGCTGGCATTGAGCTTGATGTTTCTGTACAGACACAGAAACATATAAAGGGTAAGAACTCAGATCTGAAACCTAAGTATCATTCACAAATTCCCCATGATTATCCTTTTTCTCAAAGACCCAAAGTTGTGAGAAACTCTGGGAAAATTAACAAAAGAGGACCCACACAGTTGGTACCTAAGGATGAACTAATTTATGTTGCAGACATCCTTAACAGCTCGGTTGAAACACCAATCATGGTACATGGACAATGGATGCTCGCGACATGTGACAGGTAGAATTTCTATGTTCCAAAATTTGGAACTTAAGCCTGGAGGCTTTGTTGGTTTCGGAGGAAACCAAAAAGGAAAGATTATTGGCTCCAGAACTATTGGTAACGGTAAACTTACATATATTACTAAGTTATTTTAGTTGATGGTATGATGCATAACCTTTTATCTATTAGTCAAATTAGTGACAATGGTTATGATATCATTTTTTATCAAAATTCATGTAAGGTTGTTAGTAAAAAATTTGGTAAAATCCTTTTTAACGGAAAGAGAAAGAATAACATTTACAAAATCAGACTTTCTGATCTTGAGGATCAAAATGTAAAATGTTTAATGTCTGTTAATGAGGAGTAATGGGTATGGCACAAATGTTTGGATCATGTTAGCATGAGAAGGATTTCTCAGCTAAATAATCTTGGATTAATCAGAGGCTTACCCAACCTGAAGTTCACTTCAGATACTCTTTGTGAAGCATGTCAGAAAGTCAAGTTTTGTAAAACATCTTTCAAAGCGAAAACTGTTGTTTTTACCTCTAGACCATTAGAACTTTTGCACATTGATTTTTTTGGACCAATGAAAATTGCCTCTATCAATGGAAAGAAGTAAGGATTGGTCATCGTTGATGACTATAGTAGATGGACATGGGTAAAGTTCTTAAAACACAAGGATGAGTCATATTTTGTGTTCTCTACTTTCTGCTCACTAGTGCAAATAGAAATGAATTACAAAATAGTCAGAGTCAGAAGTGATCATGGTGGAGAATTTGAAAATAAACATTTTGAAAGTATTTTTGATTCAAATGGTATTTTCCAGGATTTCTCCTGTCCTAGAACTCCACAACAAAATGGAGTTGTATAAAGGAAGAATAAGACCTTACAAGAAATGGTCTGCACCATGATCCAAGAAACTGATATGTCTAAGCATTTTTGGGCAGATGCAATTAACACAACTTGTTATATTCATAACAAAATTTCTATTAGACCTATTAAGGGTAAGACTCCATATGAATTGTGGAAGAACAAAAAGCCTAACATTTCTTAATTTCACCCTTTTGGCTGTGAGTGTTTTATGTTGAATACTAAAGAGAATCTTGGCAAGTTTGATTCTAAAGCACATAAGTGACTATTGTTAGGGTATTCTGAATGCTCTAAAAGATACAAAATCTTTAACACTGAAACACGAATTGTTTAAGAATAAATTCATGCCAGATTCAATGATAAGCTTGACCCTAAAAAGTCAAAGCTAGTTTAGAAATTTTCAGATTTGAAGATCAATATTTCAGAATCCAAGGATAATGATTCTGGAGAAAAAGACTCATAAGAAAAGGCTAAAGATGCTGAAGCAAAAGACTTAGAAGAAACTCAACCAGAAGTTGTCGTTGGTCCAACACATCAGAAGAAGAGTAGACCACGAACTTCTCATTCTGAAAAATTGATTATGGGAGATAAAGACGCTTCAGTCAGAACTAGATATTTATTCAAACCTCCTGAAGAGACTTTTCTAGGTTTGGTATCTCTGATAGAACTCACACCAATTGATGAAGCTCTTCTGGATAATGAATAGATTCTGGCTATGCAAGAGGAATTAAATTAATTCATCAGAAACAACATTTGGGATCTTGTTTAGAAACCAAAGGGTTTCCATGTTATTGGAACCAGATGGGTTTTCAGAAACAAGCTCAACGAGAAGGGAGAAGTTGTCAGAACCAAGCCTCGACTGGTAGCACAAGGTTATATTCAGCAAGAAGGTATAAACTATAGAGAAACCTTTGCTCTAGTTTCCACGTTATAGTCTATACATCTTTTAATTTCATTAGCAGTCAATCATAACATCATCCTTTATCAGATGAATGTTAAGAGTGCATTCTTAAATGGATATATTTCTGAAGAAGTATATGTGCACCAACCTCCTGGTTTTGAAAATTCTCAAAATCCTGACTTTTTTTTAAATTGAAAAAGTCGCTATATGGTCTAAAGCAAGCTCCCAGAGCTTGGTATCATAGACTAAGTAACTTCCTTTTGGAAAATGATTTTACCAGAGGGAAAGTGGACACAACTCTCTTTTGCAAAACCTTTAAGAATGATATTCTGGTTGTGTAAATTTATGTTGATGATATTATTTTTGGTTCTTCTAATTCTTCGTTGTGCAAGGATTTTGTTATGTCAATGCAAGCAGAGTTTGAAATGAGTCTGATGGGAGAACTCAAATTCTTTCTGGGAATCCATATTGATCAACGTTCAAAAGGAACATACATTCATCAAAGGAAATATACAAGGGAACTTCTGAAGAAGCTCAACTTGTCAGAATGCAAGCTAGCAAACCCTCCAATGCATCCTACATGTATTCTGGAGAAAGAAGAGGTAAGTCGTAAGGTAAATCATAAGTTATTCAGAGGTATGATAGGCTCTATCCTTTATCTAACCGCTTCTAGACCTGATATTTTATTCAGTGTTTTTTTATGTGCTCGCTTCCAATCAAATTCTATGGAGACTCACTTAATTATTGTTAAGAGAATCTTTAGGTATCTGAAAGGTACTACTAACCTTGATGTGTTTTATAAAAAATCAAGTGAATATAAATTAGTAGGGTATTATGATGTTGACTGTCATACCATAATTTTCCCCCTCATTCAATTAATCAATACAGTCATATTCACTTCTGCAACATTGTCATACGGTGAACTGACTTGGGGTGTTTTGCTTTTAATCGCAATGTCGCGGATAGCAAGAGTCGCCACCGACTTTTCTTTTATCCAATAAGGAAAGGTGGAAAAGAACAGGAAAGACCTTAATTTAGATTTTGGGTTCGGGAGGTACATTATACAAAGGGAAGGTGTTAGCACCCTTTGTATCCATGGTTATCCATGGGCTCTTAATTGCTTGATCACTTATATTATTTTTCTGGTCTGAAAAAGTGTTCGTGAATTGTTTAGAAAATGTTTTGAAAAAGAGAATTTAACTTTGTAATGATTCTCGTATGAATGTATACAAAGTGGTTATCTCGTTTAGTTTTGAAAATGGTTTAGAAAAATATAACTCAGTAATGATTCTAATATGAATGTATACCAAGTGGTGATTTTCTAGCATTTGTGAAGTATGAAAAGTATTTTTAAATTGTGAGTAAGCAATTAAGAGTTATACCTACCCAAGGTCTTGATGGGCATTTCCTATCCTTGTGAGGGTAAAACCGTCCTTATTATTGAGAAATAAGTGGTTTTATCCTTGGGATGTAAAAGGGTCATCGTAGGGTCATCGACTGGTCATTGAAGGCAACATTTGTAAGGATACCTTAGCATTCGAAGGGACGATCATCATTTAACCGTAGGCTATACCGAAGGGTCATCGAGGGACAAAGGCAACATTCGAGGGACTATGATGATTTAACCGAAGGGTCTTGGCTAAGTGTATCCCCACATTCGCGGGACATGACCATAATACCGTAATACCATAAAGCAACAAAGAGAGGTCCAAGATCACATATTCATAAGCCGTATTTTACAATCAATTAGGTAATTAGGAGGAATCCCCACATTAAAATTAATACATTAAGATCAATTAAGCGATTTAGGGTGGATCTTCGCCATAAAATTAATACATTAAGCTCAGTTAAGCAATTTAGGGTAATTCAGGGTGAACCTCCACAAGGGTATCCCACAAATAAAGTGGAATACCTAACAAGCAATCTTTTCCTGGGATGTGTGAACCTTTACAAAACTCAGCAAACATGTCAGAATACCAAATCAGGGTGTAATCGAGAATTACACCTCAAAAGAAATCACAACAGTAATGGGGTCAGGTAGACAACGCATGGCTAGTATGAAACATGAATGAAAAATCAGAACAGAAAAGTCGGCTACTGTCAGGTTCGCGGCTGCCTCGCCTAGCGAAGGCTCAGCGAATACTCGCTGCATGCTCGCTTAGCGATGTGCTAGCGAGCGGCTGCGGATTCTGGTTTTGATAACGGTATACTGTCGGCAAGCTTCACACTTTATGGCATTCATTACATAGATCACATGGTTAAACATTCCAGATATTCATACATACTTGAATTCATATGCAAAACTTAATACATTTTCATAAATTCAAACATAATGCCATATGCAAATTAAGAACATAATGCGATAATGGCAACGTAAACCTGTTTGCAATGGAATTGCAGCTTTGGATTGGCAAATCGGGTCGAATTGGGCGGAGGCAACCTTGGTGCGGATGAGCGGCCTTCAGGGTTTCTTTACTCGGAATTCTCTGAGTTGGTCTCCAGGGTTTCTATGCCAGGGTTTCTGTGCCAGAATTTCTGTCTGTCTTCCCCTGTTTTTTTCTCCTCCTTTCGTGACTGAAGTGTCGGTATTTATAGTGATTGTGGTGACCTAATGGGCTCAGGATGAAGCCCGAAAAGTCTGATATATCGCAAGCTTCGCTAGGCGAGCGTTGTAGCGAAGGGTTCGCTAGGCGAAGGATTTGCTCGCCTAGCGAGCAGGCCATCTGTGACCTAATGGGCTCAGAATGAAGCCCAATAATTCTGGTATTCGCAAGCTTCGCTAGGCGAAGGAGTTGCTCGCCTAGCGAGCAAGCTAGTTTGGGCCTTTTTCTGGATTGGGCCTGTTGTGAGCTGGGCTTTTGTTCCTTTAAGGTCAGTGCCTTGCAGAGTAAGTTGGAGTGCTTCGAGAAATGTTTTGCAAGATTAATGGGCAAATTTTGGGGTATGACAAACATCTACACGTTATAGCATGCATTTCATATTACATAAAACCTGAAATGTCAACCAAAATAAATTTTCGGATTTACAGATAGACCGGTCGAACTGATCCCCATTAGCGGGATAAAATTTTCAAGATCAATCTTTTAGACTTCAATTGTATTAATCTACGGTTCGCATAGTTTAACCCGGCGTGCTCGTTTTAATTTTTCGCCTACTTTTTCGGTCGCATTTCGGTCAGTCTGAGCCTTTTAATCGGTCAAATTTTATTTCAAAATTGGTTCAAACGCTGTATATTTTCGAGGAGTTTATTTCGTGCTAATCATTTTGGTTCATTCAATTTAATTTTTCGAACATTTTTGCGCCCAACTATTATTCATTTTGAGTCAGTTTATTTTTCTTTTTTTGTCAAAATGTCAAAAATAAATAAATAGGTTTTTCTATACTTTTGTTTCGAATTACTTTCGATTATATAAACTAGTATAATTTTATTCGATTTAATTTGTTTCCAATTTATTTTACACCTTAAAAGTATCAAAAGGGAAACTTTAGAATTTTTTTTAAAAAATAAAACCCTAAGTTTTGCTATAAGTACCAACACTTGACATTGAAAGAGGGACGAAAAAAATATCAATCACAATCGCTATGCATCAAACGTTCAAACAATTTCACTTCAAAAAGTTTGAGAAAAAAAATAAGTTAAAAATTCAAAAATACACTCGAAGAAGAATACTGGTTTTTCTTCATGAGAGTCATATCATTCTTGTCTATCCCTTCCTTGTCTCTTGCTTGATGACATCTTCATCTCTCACATATCTCTCCAACCTCACTCATACAAAAATATAAACAAAAAAAAACTATAGAAAATTTTTCTTCTTCGTGACCTTCACCAGACATAACCACATATCATTTTTCTCTTAACACAATAAACATTACAATCTCATATCTTCCATCAGAAAAAACCATAAACCTTCATCTTCTTAATCTACAAGGATGAGGCGTGCATTTTTTTTCTTCTGATAGAAATGTTTTACCTATGTGTTTTTTTTTTCATTTATTTATTAAAACTGAATAAGAGAGATAGTACCCACTTAATCATCACTTTACCCTTGTTAATTTTTTTTTATAAATATTTTAATTGTTTATTTTTTTTCCTTTTATTAAGGGACTTTGATACTTGTTTGTTGGAAAGTTAACTTCCCAGTCCCATTTGTAGATTATTAAGTTTAGATGTCACTAAAATATTTATAAAAATAAATCACTTTTAAAATCAATAAATCATCTCCTTTTATAATAAAGAATTACATTACTATTTTACTATTTTATAGTTGCCAATAATTATATTAATTATATTTAGTTCAAATACATAATTACACTCATATATTAATTGGTTATATTTATTATTAATATTTTCATAGATTAGAACTTTTTTTTTTCTTTCTAATGTGGATCTACAATGGACTTGGCCTTATGTCCCTTCCATTCTATTTTCCACTTTTCCAATTTTTTTAATCATTTTTTATATTACCTTTTCTATCAAAAGTTCATCAAGTTAATTAGTTTTATTATTATTTGTAGTTTATAAGTTAAACACGTTTAATTATATATAATATATTATTTTTACTAATGAAATTTTTAGAGCTAATTGCCGTAAATTGTTTATTTTAAATGTAAAGTAAAATCAATCATCATTAAAGTTATTATTAAAAGATAAAATCAAGAACTTGATAAACATCAAGGTAAATTTTCAAAACAAGACATTTCTTGATTAATTATAAAAATATTTAATTTTTAAAATTTCATTCTTCTCAAATCATTTCTCACTTACACGAATCAAACCCCGAGTGACTTTTCTTAAAATCAAACGAAATATTAGAACT
Source organism: Lathyrus oleraceus (assembly GCF_024323335.1). NCBI lineage: Eukaryota > Viridiplantae > Streptophyta > Magnoliopsida > Fabales > Fabaceae > Lathyrus > Lathyrus oleraceus. The sequence continues at coordinate 479,577,339 of NC_066583.1, read as the reverse complement.
TTTTTCTAAACAAACACGAAAGAAAGGGATCGTTGAAATCTAGCATTCCGTTGGGAACCCTCGAATGATGGGTCACGAGCCATGTGTTTTGGGTTAACCGTTCATTCTTTTCTTTCGTTCTTAAAAGCACTTAAATTAACTGGGAAAAAATAAGGGTCGTTGGGGTCAAGCATTCTAGCGTAACTCTTTGAACAATTGATTCTATTCAAGTGTTCGTTATCCATCAAACAATTTTCTTAAATAACTCGAATGAAAAAGGACCGTTGAAATCTAGCATTCTGGTGAAACCCCTAATGATTGATCATGAGGCTTAGGTCTCGTTCTCATCGAGCATTCGTCATTCACTTCAAAAATATCCAACCAATCAAACTCTTTTTCTCACCGTTGTGCGATTAATCTTCAAAACCTTTTCAAAACGAAAGACACATTGTCTTAAGATGATGCAATGCAATGCTTCATCCATAATTTTTAAGTTGAGATAAGTGACGTTTTTCCGAATGTTGATTTGTAAATCCATTTGATGTGATGTATACGTCTGCTCCTTATCTATTTTGGGTAAAACAATGTTTCTTGTCTGTAGCGGTGTATTCGTCGCTATATGATTTATTAATTAAACCATAAGCAAAGTATACAATGAATCGAGTCGCCACCGCACTTTTATTTATCCTAAGGACTGGTTAAAAAGCGAACAAAAACCTAAGAAGTTTTACACGTAGAAAACCAATAAAAGATCAGAGAGTCTGGGTAAGGGGTAAATTACGCAATGGGAAGGTGTTAGGCACCCATCACGTCCTAGGTACTCCTAGGGAGCCCTTTTCACACTCGTTGTATAAAAATGTTTATTTGGTTTGACATATTGTGCAAACATGAATGGGAAGATGAGAAAAGAATGTACAAGTTAGTTATTTTTGTGTTTGAACGGATGAACCCGTTGCCTACGTACCTTCCATCAAAGGTAAGGATCAAAACGCCGTAGTTCGGCTAAAAGATTTCCAAAAATTAGTGAGTTCAATTTAAAACACAAGCACTAAGGCTTTTCATTACCGATGGGAGAAAACTCAACCCGAATCAACAATCCACCATGCGAGGACGACTTCGACGTACTAGAGGGGTTAACCCTGTTTTCATCACGGAAGTCTTACAATCGACTCACTAAGGACAAGGTAAGATTTACATCAACTGCTATGGTAATTGAAACCTATGGCTAATGTATGAAAACATATTAACAATGTACAAAGCCAAAACAATTGAATGGGTGAAGTTAATTGATTATGTTTATTCACAAAATATGGTCAAGGTCTGATTAAGATTGATTCAAAGAAGTGTTATGAAAAGTGAAGTTTGAAAAATCAAGGACTTAGGGTCCAGGTTTCTAATTTGAAAAGACATGAAGATGTTTGCACAACAAGTCAAAGTTTTTTGAAAGCAAAGTGTGAAAAGGTTTAGGACAAAGAGGGTATGGATGATGGATTGTAAAACTTCTTAGAAAGATTCACCTCTTGAAATCATATAGAAGATGACTCAAGTGTGTCCTTAGGAATAGGCAATGAGCAAGCAAAATAAAGCAAGGTGATACCGGATGCCATCAATGGTCTTATACCAATCTCACAAACAAAAGCGGATATCGGATACCACTAAATGGGTTTACACCAATCTCCTAAAACAAAACAATGATACCGGAAGCCAATAAATGGTCTTACTCCAATCTCACAAAGCAAAACAAAACAAAAGAGTGGATGTCAGATGCCAACAATTGGTCTTACTCTAATCTCCCAAAAGAAAACAAAATATGGATGTCAGATGCCAATCTATCTGGGCTTATACCAACCTCCAAAGGATGATCATAGGAATACAAATGCCAACAACATGGACTTATAATTGTATCCTCACATAGCAAACACAAACAAGAAAGTGGATGTCAGATGCCAATCTATCTGGGCTTACTCTGATCTCCAACAGATGATCATGGGAGTACAAATGCCAACAACATGGTCTTACAATTGTATCCTTACATACAACAAACAAACAAGAAGCACAAGGCTAAGAGGATATGAGTGACCAAATGAAATGGTCTTACACTCTATCCCTTCCAAATCATAGGAACAATGGCCAAAGAACATGGTCTTACAATTGTCCTCAATGGGCAAACACAAATGTGTCACAAAGATATGAAATGATGGTCATGCAATAATGAACAATCAATGATGATAAATGCACGAAGTATGCAAGCAAATATGTACATATGAAGTAATCAATCAAACAAACATTTGGCACACTCTATAACCAAACAATTAGGCTCAAGCAAAGGGTTAGACTTAAAAGTCAACTGGAATAGGGTCAATGGTGCTCTTAACCTTGACATTGAGAGCCAAGGTGAAGCAGATGAAAGGATATGAGGGGTGTGCCTCATCACTCTTATCCCTGGTCAGGGAGAGCATTGAATATAAGAAGGCGGGGGAGTTCAGAAAGATGGAACTCTCTCCCCAAAGTATAGACTCTATAGATCTTGGGTTTTACTCAACATGCATCAAACACAAGTAGTGTGAGCAATGTGAGTGACTCACAGAATAGTAGGAGATAGGCTACATATCTCTTTTGTCTACCAATTGCCTTATTAAAAGGACTTCACCTGCTTGGGGACAAAAAATAAACAAGCACACACATTGCCTCTTAAGGAGGACTTCAGACAGGTGCCTGGCTAAATAACAAGCCAGGTCTTCCAGACTACATGAAGAAGAAGGTGCTATACCTCAATGCAAATGCTATACAAGCAAAGCAATGCAAGTTCTCAAAGAACTATTAGCAACTATGGTACCTGAAATCAATCAAATATAATCAGTACCAATCACAAAGTCAAAACAGACAAATTATGAACTAACAGACAACACAATTATTCACATGTGCAAAGCACAAAGCTCAAAGCATAGGAGCTAACCATCCTACAAAATAAAACAAGTTAGTTCATCATAATCAAATAAACCAACATCAATCAACTTGAATTAAACTCCTTAAAGCAATTGCTTCTTTAACCTGAAAGAACAACTCAAATGTGAGAAGTAAGACCACTAGGACAAGCCTAGGGTCAAAAGGAGGTGAACAATTCAAAACAGCAAGTGAAAATTGATCAAAACCAAGATTAATCAAATAAGAACAAAGTCTAATTGGTCTCATGTCAAAACTATACACCAAATCAATTTTATACACATAACATGTCAAACTATGCATTTTGGAATCATAATGGAGCTAACAGAATGATCACACTCAAACCAATATCAAAACAGCTCAATAAGTTCCACAAAAATTCCAGCTCAAACAGGGCATATTCAATGAGCCACATATCAAATTTCATGGCATTTGGATAATGGGAACCAAGTCAATGAAAATCAACAGATCAAAGCATATAGAAACAAGCTCATACATGGTATCAAATTGAGCATCAACTTCAATCAAGTGTAAAACAGAAATGACATAAGATAAACGAGTCACTCCAAAGCCAAAATGGAATTAAACATTTTAATACTCAATCCACAAAATTTCAGCTTCATATGATAAGGCATGAGAATTTCACAAGTCATGTAAGATGATCACTCAATAAAAATCCAAAAATGACCAAACAGCAAAGAAAAATACCAATCAAATAGGAAATTGATCAACAAATCCTACAAAACATCATGCTCAAACTAGACATACAGAAATCACATGCAAAAATCCAGAGCAAATGGCATTCAATAAGCATGGAAACAAAATTCATGAAGTTGACATAACATAGTGTGACACACATTGTCACACTCAAAAAGATCACCTCATATCTCCTAATCCAGAAGTGCAAAATTAGCAAACTATATACCAAAATCACCAGGAAAGAGTCTAGATCATGCATATAAAATTTCATGCATTTTGGATAAGGCATCATTATTTTATGAATGAAATGGCAAAACATATACACAAAACATACATGATCCAAGTCATTAGGCAAAATTAAAAATCTATCAGGCACAACTTTTGCTATCATACCTAAAAAAAACTAGAGAGAAATTGGAGATGAATGCAAAAATCCTCACTCAATTTGGATCAAAAATGAATTAATTATGAATTTTTGAAGATTGGTGAAAAAATGAAATAATTATTTAAGAGTTTAAATGAAATAAAATGGCGCCAGTGGCAATTTTGTAAATATGCGCAGCCAGGGGCAAAACGCCCCGTTTCACTAAAGGAGGTGGCGTCCTGTGAGTGGCCAGTGCACGCGGGAAACACAATATTTGAAACAAAGCCAGGCCAAATGGATCAAACACGCGTTTTGGAAGGAAAAATAGAGTGTTCATCATGTTCTTGAGCAGAAATCATCACAATGACCAAATCTCCATGGAAACGTACAAACTATATATGGTTGGATTCGTCTTTCAACAAGGATTACAAATATCATCACGATTTTATCCAGAATTCAGTATACAAAAAGACTCGATCAAGAAATGTTTTGCTATCCAAACTTTAGATCCAGATTTCTACATGATTACTTGATGAAATCGCACGATTTGAATTGCATTCTACTCTATGTTCAACGATCTACCTAAGCCACATGTTGATTTTATGAATTAGAGGTTTTGAATTTTTACCTCTTGATGAAGCAGCTGTTGAATCCGTGCGTTTCAGGACCTTATGATGCAAAACAGGTAGCCTAGAGTGATGTAGGAGGTGCGTGGAAGTGAAGATTCAGCTCAGAAGCGATTGGATGATGATGATCTTTCAAACTGCCATGGAAGCTCGATGTTGTGACAGTTGCAGATTTGCTCGATCCTTCCACGATTGACTTCAAACAGTTGATCTAATCCACCTGCAGATGATGAAAGATGCAAAAGATAGCACGAAGAATGATGGATTCTTGATGAACAATTGCAAAAAAGTGTGAGGAAAAATTGAGAAAATTGAGAGAATTTGTGAATTTTGTGAGTTTGATCTGAAAATGTGATTCTTCCCTGAACTTTCTGTTATGATTAGGCTTTTATATCACCTCTTAATCCAAAGTCTTAATCATGTTTAGCATAATTGGAAGGATTAGTGAATGAAGCTCATCATGCATTTTGGCCAAATTGCCCTTTCTCACTTAGAACCAATGGAACAGTGATTTCTGTTTTGAAGCAAGTCACAAATCACATTTGGAAATGGATTGAATTGGTTTGGTGGGAAAATCCCTTGTACTTTTGAATTTGACCCTTTTTCCCACCAAATCTTAAATGGTTCACTTGAAAAATAACCTTTTTATGTGAAGGTTTTTGATGAAATGTGATGATGGATTTGGATAGTACACATCAAATGTGGTTTGCTCAAAAAAGAATCAACCAATTTGGCCAAATGGTTTGAAAGTTATGCCACTTTGAATTTCAACTTTTTCTGAAAATGATTTGATCATAACTTGCCAACCACACATGGGAAATGAGTGTTCTTGGACTTTTTGGAAAGGCAAGAGCAAGATCTTCAACTTTTATGTTGGACAAATTTTGATTTGAAGCTTGGTTCATGATGTAATTTTGAGGAGAATGACTTTCCATTTTGGGCAGCTGAAAATTACAGGTCATTACTATTTTGGGAAACTTTTTGCCTGACCTCAAATCCTTCACTGTGGATGTTTGAAATGTTTATTGAAGCTTGTATGGACATGAATGAGACCTTTCCAACCATATCACACCTTCCAATTCCTGATTAAATGCACAGTTGACTACAGTTGACTTTGCTAGGGTTTTGGTTGACTGAGCCATGTTCTGATGCATTCCAAACCTCTACCACATGAGATCTTGATACCAAATGATATCACAACTTATATGAACTCATGATGAATGATCATGATGCCCAAATTCTTCAAGAATGGCCACCATTCATTGCTCAATGAATGATTTGACTGTTTTGACCTAGTTTGCTTCATCTACAAGAAACATGGTTAGATGACAGTATTTTTGTACTTTTGGTTAGTAAACAAATGAAAAGCAATGATATACAAGTGCTAAACATGCTTGGTGATCAAGAACCACACTCACAAGATACCCACCCACTAGGAGGCAAGCCAAAGGTGCACAATGATCCTTGAGGCAATGATATGACATGATATGATGCCTTGAGGCCATGAGGGATCTTAGGGACAAAATTGGGGTCTTACATTGTCGATTAATACAAGATAGCTTTCGCTAAAATCGACCAACAAACAAACATGTTTTACCCGAAACTACGTAAGTCTTGAATTCTCTATTGCACCTGGAGATACGTAGGAGCAGGATTGCGAAATCTTGTCAGACTCATTAATAAAAAAATTAAGTTTAGTTCCTTTTCTGCCCCATAATAATAAAAACCTTTTTAGGTCCTCTATCATTAATTCAAAAACATTTCTCTTCTCCCTTTTTCTATCCCAAATAAGTAGAAGATTAGAAACTAACATAAGCTAACATTCAAATTGCAACTAACTAAACGGTTCCCGTTGAGTACAATGGACGTGAGAGGTGCTAATACCTTCTCCTTGCTTAACCGACTCCCGAACCCTGATATTGGTTGCGATGACCATATCTTATCCTTTCTTTTAGGGGTTTTATCGATATTTTCCCTTTCCCATTTTGGTAATAAATAAATTTCAGTGACGACTCTGTTCATCCCATCTCGCGAGCGTGCGATTGCGCTCCGCGAGCGTCATGTTTTCATTTTTAGAGGTACGATAGATGGCGACTCTTCTAAGGACAGGAACATCAGCCCCAAGACCACGTAGAAGGGTACATGTTGAGCATGTGAGTCACAACTATCAAAAACAGTTATATTTTCACTAGTATATATAGATAGTCTCTGCATGGGGATTGAGGTGTGACAAGTCATATACAAAAACTCTGTAGAACTTGAAGTACCCGCGTCAAAGAAAGAAACAAGTTTGTGAGGCAATGTATGATCTTGTATATAATCTTTTATTCATTTAATTGAAACCATTTACTTCATTTATTGAAAATTTACTTTATTTTCATTGTCTTTACACTTATTTTACTCCAGTCCTTGTCTCCAACCCACTCGGTTGTTGGTGTAAGCCCTAGAGGCCAATACTTTTGGTACTTGTATCGAATTATTTATTAATAATAAAAGGCTTTTTCTTTATTATATTTGTTTAATAAAGCCCCTAGAATAGCTAGTCCGTTTAATGTATCAAGTGTGACTTAATCATGAGATCACATTAAACATAAGGACACTATTCTTAAAATATCCGTAGTCGAGCTTTATTGTGAAGTGGGATAACATTAAAGCATTACGACTATTATGCATATAGACTGATGATCACATCTCATGGATCATGGATAAGGAGTTATCAAGTCTTAAACATATGTATGAATATCCAATAGATAGATGTGAGCAATGCATTCTTAAACGGCCTCCTGTATGAAGTAGTCTACATGACACAACGATCTGGGTTTGTCAGCCCTGATAAAACTCTTGTATGCAAGCTCAACAAATCCATCTATGGTCTCAAACAAGCCCCAAGGGCTTGGTATGAGAAGCTAGCTCGAGCTCTCCTTTATTTTGTATTTACTCACTCAAGGTGTGATCATTCTCTATTTCTGTAGAGTCACCAACATATTTCTCTTTATGTCTTTGTTTATGTAGATCACATATTGATTATTGATTCTAGTTCATCTCTGATTCATACTTTGATCAAAAAAATGCATGTTGAATTTTCTCTAAAGAAATTGGGCAGGCATTCCTTTTTTTAGGTATTGAAGTCAAGTCTCGAAATAATGGCTCTTTATTACTCACTCAGTCTAAATATATAAGAAATATCCTGTATAGAGCCAAAATGTTCAATTTCATAGGTGTTCCTACCCCAATGTTATGTACATGCAAGCTGAGTAAACATGGCTCTGAGCCATTTTGGGATCCGCAATTATACATGTCCATAGTAGGGGCTTTACAATATCTGACTTCAACCTGGCCTCACATAACTTTCAATGTCAATAAAGTTTATTAGTTTATGTCTTCTCTTCTAGATGCTCATCGGTCTGCTCAAAAAATTTCACTCAGGGTTTAAAGTGATTTTGACTAGGCTAGTAACCCTGATGATAGAAGGTCAACATTCGGCACCTGCATATTCTTTGGTCCAAACCTTGTTTCATTGAGCTCTGAAAAATACTCTCTGGTAGTTCGTTCAAGTACAGAAGAAGAATATCGACCTTTAGCACACATTATATCAGAACTCATTTGGTTAGAATCTCCGTTGAATGAACTTGATATCCCCTTCTACACACCAACACTATTATGTGATAAACTGAGTGTTGTGTTGGTTTCTCATAATCATGTCCTACATGCTCGCACCAAACACATAGAGCTTGACATCCATTTTATTAGAGAACGAGTTGTCTTCATGAAACTACTCATACAACTTGTTCCTATAACTGCTCAAATTGTTGATACATTGACTAAACCACTCAGTACTACTACTTTTCAAGATTTGAGATCCAAGCTCAAACCCACAAGTGAAGGTCATCCCTTTTGAGCTTGCATAGGATGTTAGTGATATGTTAAACTAAGCTTATTTCATCTATTTATTCTTGATTAATTAGTCTAAACTAACATTATTAGTTTGGTTAGTTAGTACACACTTAGGTGTTAGTTCTAACTGTAGTCGTTAGTCTTGCCTTTTGCTTTTCTATTGAGTGTGACTTGGCATGTACGTAAGTCAACTCCTTTCCATTGTATGAGCTCAACGCAACAATCTTTCTTTTTTGTGTTCCTTTTTTATAGTTTTTTATTTTAAATTAATATTTTTTTTTAAAATAAAAGATTTGAAAGTAGTTACTTAGTATTCCTTATCCAAAGCCACGTGAGACCAAATCTTTTTGCCATTTTTTCTCCTAAAATTTTGTGTGTTGTTTTTATTTGTTTATATATTTTAAGAGCTTTCACAAAGTTATTTGCCCCACAAGTATAAGTATAGTCTGAAGAGGTGAGTGCTCTATTTTTCACACAATAGTAATACTATTATTCAAGTAAATATTTCATGATATCTAAATGATATAGTATTTTACAAATTTAAATATGAAAGCAATGTGTCATTTATATAACTACAATATGTTCTAATGACAAATTCAGGAAATCATTTCAAGAATAGAATGCATTCAAAGGCATTAACCAATCATGACTTTAACAGCATCACATTAATCTCAGGTATGTTTACTATTTTAAATCTATTTTAATTCATGTTATTTTTTATTTGAAAGAATTCATTTTAGATATTTATTTTGTTGGAAAATTGATTTTAGATACTCAAGAAATACGTTCAAAGAATATATTTGATGTGATCAAGATGGATTCTGTCAAAAAACGATAATGTTTTGTAACTTTGAGAAGGTTAATGATAAATTCGGATGGTAAAGATTTCCAAAATACAATGGATTCAAAGACATCCACTAATGACGATTCTAAAGGTATCTTTAATGTTTTAATTTTGTCTCAATTGATAATAATTTTTTATTTAAATATAAATGATTTTTAAAAGAATGAATTGAGATGTAAGAAAATTTAACCGAAATAATTGTTTAAAAAAATATAAAATTTTCTCTTTTTTTTTTAAATATAAAGCTTTCTTTGGAATTTTTATGCATTTACAATATAAAAATATTAGTTTAGTCATACAATAATCTAAAATCTCAAAAATCATGGAATCCAATAATGTGAAATGACCGAAAAAAAATATAAAATCATTTTTTAAAGTAAAATAATATTTATTATATATTTAATTATAAAAAAATCGTTAAAAATATCTTAATAAATTTAGTGATAGAAATTCAACATTGTAAATTTAAGACAATTGTAATACGACAATTAGAGATATTTTTCATTAATGATAATTTTCTGTTTTCATAATTGTTTTGTTAGAATGAATGTAATTTCTTTTTCTTTTTATCTTTCTAAAATATGTTTTTTATTTGGTTAAAATATTGTATCTTTTCAAATTGAAGTCTTACATAATAATTTATTCTTATTAATATAATTTATAATATTTTAAAATGAATAATTTTTATCTATCTTAAAGGGCCTGAGTTCAAAAAAAGCAGCATTGAAAATAGTCTTTTTAAAATTTAAACTTATTTAACAAAAATCATTATATATTTTAAAATAATATTTAAAATGTAAATTTTGGAAGAATTAAAGTTTAGTAGTATGTTAAATTTTCGTCAAAAATTTAATTTTCCTACCCAAGAACACTTATAAAATGAAATTCTACCTATTTTATAATTTTAGTTATTAGAAAAAGCTAAATATATGTGATTAACATGTAATAAGTTCTAACTTATGATGTTTTTGAAAATAATCTACAAACAGGTCAACCATTGATGAATTTTGAGACTGTGAAGTTGAAGTTAGAGAAGGGTTTATACCTTACAATAGATCAATTTGCGAGTGATGTAAGGATCATATTTTACAATGCCACTATATTGCACCAAGTGAATGAAAGAACTCAAAGAATAGCAATGAAGCTAAGTCATCTTTTTGAGATGAAGTGGAAGTCTTTGGAGGAAAAATGGGAAGCTGAGAAACAAATGAAAATTGAAGAAAAATCAAAGCAAGAGCCAAAGAAAAATGTCACAAAATCACATGAATTTGGAAATGGAGAAAGAAATAAAAGAAAATTTGATTGTGATGATATTAAAGAGAATAATTGTTCAAAGTCCATGCATGAAACAACCTTTTATTCAAAATTATCAACTAAAAAGGTTAAGAATGAACATATTGTGGATACCATATTGGCTTCACAAAGAAATTTGTCTTGTTACAATAATGTTAGCATGGAAAGGAAGAAACAAAGGAAAAATGCTCAAGTGATGATACAAAATATGAAGAGAACAGTTTTTATTAATGAAAGTTTGTACTATTTTAAAGAGTTAGAAAGATTATGTGGTCACTCATTGCAAGATTGCAACAAGGTAAATCCATTGAAGAAATTTGTGGGATTGACTCTAAAGGATGAGTTTATGGGAGTGAGAGATTTGAATGAAGAAAAGTTTCTTAATAGAGATTGGGAGGAAGGAGAAGTTATTTTTCTCGATTAAACAATTATTATATTTCTTATCTTTTTCAGTATCTTAAGAATGAACTATTAGGTGGGTTGTTTTTCCTAGTGAGATTGAGACCAAGTGTATAATATTTTGATGTTGATTGTTGCATCAAATGAACAATGTCTGTCAAATATGTGTGATGGTGTAAAATAAAATAATACGGGTGACTTCTTCGTAAAGAGAGTTTATACACTTTCACAATATTTATTAGGTGAAAGTATCTAACACCCCGTATAATATACATTTATAAAATATATTATTTGTAATATTAATTGGTACTGATACAATATAAGTGTCTAATGATATTATTATATATACATGTATAAACAAAGCAAATACATCTATGATACATGTTATATAATACTGGCTAAATAAATACTAATAGCTATGTACAATATCTACAATTGCACACAATTCACATCGGAAGATCACAATAGTCAGAATTCTTCGAAACATCAACAAACAACTTCTCTTGCATTCAATCTGCAAATAATACCTGAAAACAACAATAATATTGGGGTAAGATAATAATCTCAGAGAGTTCCCCTATCATATGAGTTCACTCGGCTCTACAGAGTTTTTAATCGATTCCTAACTCAAGTCTTCATCTTCGTTACTTGTGTATCACTCACACAACGTAACTAAGACTTAAGTATTTAAGGGATATTTGCAATGTATGAAAAACATGTACACTTGAGTTCACCAACTCAAATAAGTCACTAATCAGAAATCGTACCAAGGCATATTTCCCCGGCCAACCCTACGTCTAAGACTATCGACACGGGTCATGGATCCTTGTATCATGCTTTGACTTTCTGGTCGATTTCAGATTCTCCATGGGAATCGTACACACTTCAAGAACCGTTGTTCCATATGGGACTCAAACACATTTTGAGTCTTTTCCTCGTACGGGACTCTAACCTACTTTGAGGTCCACCATGTGGATTTCGTATTCCCCATGGGAATTTAACCCATTTCGGGAATTATCACTCCATATGGGACTCAAACCCATTTCGAGCATTTTACTCATATGAGACTCTAACCCACTTTGAGGTCCACGTTATCATTGATGTTAGAATAAGATTTGGTTCGGCATTTATACCTTGAGTTTTGATGATAACAATATTGTATTTATGTGAGAACAATTTTGGTATCTTAATAGTTTGTTATTGTGTAGCTTTAACAACCAGTTTCGATTCTGAGTATATGACGCGCAACGTCATCAGTTTCTGAATAACTAGTTCCAATTCCGCTTTTGCGCTAGTCATAAGAAGTTATGCAAGATGTTCAAAGTTGATGCTGTAATGATCTTTCTGCTTCTGTGCTGATTCACTCCTGCGAAGCTTCTGAGGAGACACTATGTTGTTGTTGCAACGTTCTCTCAGTTCGTGCTTCTGGACGTGACTCTGATCACTAAGCTTCTGAAGAATGGCAAGCTTCTGAAGTTGTGTTACTTAGTTGAAGATTCTGAAGATCTCAATCCATACGTTGAGGTTATCAAGGTTCTGACTGTAGATTCTAAAGATACTGAAGATCTCAAGCCAAACTACTGACACTGACAAGGTTCTGACCAAATATTGTGAAGTTTATGAATCCAACTTTATGTTTCTTCATTTCATGCTTCATCAACTTTCATCAGAAGCCAATGAACTTGAAGATAAGATCAAATGGGTACGTGATCAATTAGTTCATAGTACAAATCAAATATTCTTTCCACTACCTGATTTCGTGGGAAGGACAGTACTATACATCACACATGTCACTGAATTTATGGGCGAAGGACAGTACGCAATATCACTCCTTTCACCATCCAATAGTGAATAAACTCTCTATTATGGGCGAAGGAAGTGACGCAACATCTCTTCCGGAGCACGTATTATGGAAGGCTGCTCGGGTTGGGAAGGATGGGGCTGTCGTTGAAGCGGTCCAAACTGTTTATGACGAATGTGTAAGTATATGTAACATTATTTCTTTAATTATATCGAAAATTTTGTTAGACATATAATTCATTTTTAATCTCCTCTAATAATATTTCAGGAGACTTTATCCCAAACCGTACCTTCAACCGAGGTCCAGGATTGCAGGAGCGTACTTAGTCGAGTACTAAATGTTCCTGAGTATTCCGGTCGTGTGAGGGGTAAGGGTTTTGGTGTGACTCCGTCGTCATTTTATAAAAAACCAAAAACAAAAAATCCTACCAACAAAGAGGTGATGGAGACCTTGGCGGAGTTAAGGGCACAAGTACTCCAACTGCAAAACGAGAATGCAAGGTATAGAGAGGAAAGGTGCGCCTCCGAGGCAAAAGATACTAGTGACCGAGCTAGTATCAATTGTCAACCGAAATTTCCCGAGGTAATTATATATGTTATTATGAAATTAAAATAGCACTTTTTTACTTGACACATATACACGTTAACAATAACATTTATTATTGGTTTAGGGCATTTCACCTTGTCAGCTGTATCTATCGTCACCAACTTATCGCATGGTTGGCAAGGGAAAAGTGCACAACACTTCGGGTGAATTACTTCACCATAATCCCCTTCCGGTGGGATATATGAAAGTTTCGGTTGACCTTGTATTAGATACCGACGCGCTTCTACCATTACCTGACGTTGTTTCAGAGACAACGTTGATGCAAGAAGCAGTCGGATCCTTTGTTAGATGGCCGTCAGATCTAATTTTCCCAGATGCCGAGGTATATATGTTCTAAATGATTATGAATCTTTAGTATTCACATTTCAATTCAGCTACAATTATGATATTTAATCAATCCTTATTACATGGTAATGTTAGACTCCTACAAGACCCACGCATAAAGCTGGTAAAGGGATTTCAAGACGCATCGAGTCGGTTGCATCTCTAAAAGAGGTATAAATATATATACCTATTGAATTATATACGCAATGATTCTGTTGCATCACAAAAAGTCATGATTTAATTTATATGAATTTTTAGGTTCCCGGTCGAAAGTTGAAAAAAGCTGGTAACGATATTCCTCCAACGACGTCCGGGACAAAATCTCAAATTATGATGCGTCTTGAGAAAATGGTGAATGAGTCCGATATTATGCACGGGGCCATTCGTAGTATAGATTTTGATGAAGGTGTTTTCGGAGCTGCTCATTTCGAAATAATTGCAAAGGAGGACATGCAACAACTTTTTGAACACGACGAATTGGGCATCGCTGTCATCATACATACATATGGTACTCCGATCAATCTATAATTTACTTAGTTGAACAATTTATTTACACATTTCAATGAGTAGTCTAATGTTTATTATGTTTCTATTTAAGGTATATGTATGTAACATTGCTGCGGGGAACTGAATTGTGTAACCGTTTCAATTTTATTGCTGCTTCCCGTATCAACGCAACGTTAATAACGAAAAATCCAACATCCGTAAAGAATGATCTAGTCGATAGATTCATGGCGGCCGGAGATAATACTACACCCAGTTTGTATTTTTTACCGTTTAATTCTGGCAACGGGTTAGATTTTCTTTCTAATAATTTCATTCTAATCTATGTATATCTTTTACGTAGAAAATTTTCATTCATCTAAATTTTTGTTTTATTTTACAGTGGTCACTGGGTGTTGGTTGCTATGGATCTTTCGAGACTAATAGTGTATTATCTCGATTCGTTATCGGGTGATTGGAGTAAATATCCGAGTATGAAGAAGACGGTTGACGCGTAAGTGAAATTCCCCTAAATATTCGTGTGTATTTGCATATTTAATTATGTCTGTCAGATTGATCTCAATATACGTTTTTATTTTGTTAGGGCAATAATAAAATTTAGATCGAAAAAGAATTATCGCAATAGGAAGGACATTACCTGGATCAGAGTTCAGGTATATATTAAGTATCTTATTTTTGCTTATAATAGTGTTTGTTTTTTTGCTTATAATAGTGTTTGTAAGAAATTAACTATATATATATTGTTTGTTTTTCTGTGTAGTGTCCTCAGCAAAATAATTCGGTCGATTGCGGATTTTTTGTATTGAGATTTATGAGAGATATCATTGCGTTGAATCGTATAGACATCCCAAAAATGGTATGGAATAATAACTTAGGGTTTATTTTAATATTATCGGATATTTCATCTAATTTGTTACTAAATCATGAATATGTTTTATTCTCTTAATTGTAGTACTTTGAGGAATACAAATCTTACTCAAGAGCTCATTTGGATGAAATGAAGGATGAATTGTGTCAATTCATTGTTGATCAAAGAATCATATAGCTAGGTTGTATATTGTTGTACATATATGTATGGAATGTTGTTGTTGTATGCTGTTGTTGTATATATGTTGTATATTGTTGTTGTACTTTTACTAACTCATGAATATGTTGTTGTATATTGTTGATCAAAGAATCATATATTATGTTGTATATATGGAGGATTAATGTTGTATATAAATGGATTCATGTTGTATATATCAATGGATTAATGGTGTATAACATTGGATTAAAGGATGAAATCAATATGAATTTTACACTTTTGCAGCATGCGAACAGGTTACCAATTAAATATCCACTGTTTTTCAAACAATTTTTTTTAAAATAACTAACACTTTAGAGGGCGCTTTCTGTAGGAAGCGCCCTCTAAACATTTTACATTGACAACTTTAGAGGGCGCTTTATCCAGAAAGCGCCCTCTAAACACTTTACATTGACAACTTTAGAGGGCGCTTAACACTTTAGAGGGCGCTTTATGTAGGAAGCGCCCTCTAAACATTTTACATTGACAACTTTAGAGGGCGCTTTGTCCAGAAACCGCCCTCTAAACACTTTACATTGACAACTTTAGAGGGCGCTTTTTCCAGAAAGCGCCCTCTAAACACTTTACATTGACAACTTTAGAGGGCGCTTTTTCCAGAAAGCGCCCTCTAAGGTTTCCCTTTATGGACCACTCCAGAGGGAGCTTTTTTCTGAAAGCGCACTATAATGTGGCCCTTAAAGGGCCACTTTAGACAGCGCTTTCTCCAGGAAAACAAAGCGCTGTCTTTACCTATGCCAGCGCCACTTTAGAGGGCGCTTAAAAGCGTTGTTATAGGCCAAAATAAGCGCCCTCTTTTCCCTTATTTGGCGTAGTGATTTGGTTTCCCCATTTTTCCCTCCAACGATCTTCTTCTTATGCTATATAAGTGAGACTTGGAGACTTGAAGAAAAAGAGAACATAGAAGAATAGTAAAGCGCTGCAAAAACTTAACAAGTTTATCATTTTCCTATACAGTTTTTCTTTGAGTAATTATTTATCATTTGTGTAAAATCTTCTTATGTAGAAGCAACTTGTAACACCCAAAATATTATTCAAATTTTTTGTTTGATTCCTTAAGGAGACTGAGGTATAGTTGGATTCTTAAGAAGACAAAGAAAGTTATTCTTTATGAGTCCTTAAGAAGACTATGGTATAGTCGGATCCTTTACAAGACCAAGACGGTTATTCTATGTGATTATTGCAATTAGTTGATTATAGTGGATTAAGTCCTTGTATATAAGGCAAAATTACCTTCGCGGGGGGACTGAAGTAGCTTTGAGCTTCAAGCGAACCAGGATAAAAATACTTGTGTTTTTATCTCTTTGTTATTAACATTTAAGTGGTGTTCTTGAGTTGGTAAAAAGCTCTTATTTTGTAAAACCTAATTTAAACCCCCATTTCTTATGTTTTTCTCACCATCAATTGGCATCAGAGCTCCGGTTCTGATTGTGATAAAATATTTATCAACACTTCACCGTGTTCAGTACCGATCCATTTTTGTGTGAGAAACAATGGTCGCTGCTAATGCTGCTAACATTATTAACAACAATGAGAGAGATCACTACAGTGCAAAACCACTAACCTTTGATGGTGATAAATTTGATTATTGGTAAGATAGAATAGAAAGTTTCTTTCTTGGTTAAGATGTTGATCTCTAGGATCTTGTAGTCGATGGCTACGTTCACCCAGTTAATGTTGAAGGAAATAATATAGCAAGAAGTGTTATGACTGATCAATAGAAGAAGGATTTCAAAAATCATCACAGGGCCATAATTATATTGCTAAATGTTATCTCTTATACTGAGTATGAGAAGATAACAAATAGAGATTCTTCCAAATCCATATTTGACTCTCTAAGGATGATTCATGAGGGGAATGCTCAAGTAAAGGAGACAAAGGCTTTGGGCTTGATTCAGAAGTACGAGGCATTCAAAATGGATGTTGATGAAACAATTGAGACTATGTTCTCAAGGTTTCAGATGCTTGTTGCAGGACTGAAAGTTATGGATAAATGATACTCTATATATGACCATGTCAAGAAGATTATCAGAAGTCTTCCTAAAAAATGGAAATCTATGGTAACAACTTTGAATCTAGCAAAGGATCTTAACATCATTAGTCTTGAAGAACTTGTTAGTTCTTTGAGAAGCCACGAGATTGAACTCGAGGAAGATGAACCTCAAAAGCAAGGTAAATCTGTTGCTTTAAAGTCTAAGCCTGAGAAGACAAAAGCTTATCAAGCTGAGGAAGAATCAGAATGTTCCGATGAAGACTCAGAAAATGATGATGAATTGTCTCTAATTTCAAAGAGAGTCAACAAACTATGGAAGCACAGGCACAATGGTCAAGGTAAGTTTAGAGGAGCTAGAAGAACTATTGGTTATTATGATTCTTCTTTAGAATAGAAGAAGCAAGGTTCTGGTAAAGAGCTTATCTGCTTTGAGTGCAAGGATCCAGGTCACTACAAAAATGATTGTCCTAAGTTGAAAAAGGACAGAATGCCTAAGAAGAATTTTTCTAAAGGCAAGAAGGGGCTGATGGCTATATGGGATGACTCAAAATCAGAAGAAGATGATTCTGACGAGGAACAAGCCAACGTTGCATTGATGGCAACAATAGCTGATCCAGAAGGTTCTGAAGAACTAGAAGACATGGTGTTGTTAGAATCAGAATCAGACTCCGACTCTGAAGAGGTATTTTTTAATCTATCTTGTTCTGATCTTGAATCATGTCTATCTGAAATGCTGGAAAAGTACCAGAGTCTTCAGAGTAAGTACAAGAACTTTAAACAAGTTCAAGTGGTTGCTTCTGAAACTCATAGTGATCTTGAGAAAGATATTTCCTATCTAAATAAAAATTATTTTCTTTAAAAAGTAACAACTCTGCCTTGAAAATAAAAATTTCAAAACTAGAGGAGGAAATAGTCTCAGAAGCTTCTGATACTAATTGCGTCATTAGGTATGACAGAGCAGTCCAGTACTTTCTGGATAAAACCATAGATATAAGCAAAATAGCTTTTTTGATCTATGGAGTTAGCAGAAATGACAAGAAAGGTTTAGGGTTGTAAATAAACTATAAAACCTGACGAAAGTCAGAAGGTAAAACCAAAACCTCTCCATGAGCATTTTGTGTCTGCTGGCACTGAGCTTGATGTTTCTGTACAGACACAGAAACATATAAAGGGTAAGAACTCAGATCTGAAACCTAAGTATCATTCACAAATTCCCCATGATTATCCTTTTTCTCAAAGACCCAAAGTTGTGAGAAACTCTGGGAAAACTAACAAAAGAGGACCCACACAGTTGGTAACTAAGGATGAACTAATTTATGTTGCAGACATCCTTAACAGCTCGGTTGAAACACCAATCATGGTACATGGACAATGGATGCTCGCGACATGTGACGGGTAGAATTTCTATGTTCCAAAATTTGGAACTTAAGCCTGGAGGCTTCGTTGGTTTCAGAGGAAACCAAAAAGGAAAGATTATTGGCTCCAGAACTATTGGTAACGGTAAACTTACATATATTACTAAGTTATTTTAGTTGATGGTATGATGCATAACCTTTTATCTATTAGTCAAATTAGTGACAATGGTTATGATATCATTTTTATCAAAATTTATGTAAGGTTGTTAGTCAAAAATTTGGTACAATCCTTTTTAACGGAAAGAGAAAGAATAGCATTTACAAATCAGACTTTCTGATCTTGAGGATCAAAATGTAAAATGTTTAATGTCTGTTAATGAAGAGCAATGAGTATGGCACAAATGTTTGGATCATGTTAGCATGAGAAAGATTTCTTAGCTAAATAATCTTGGATTAATCAGAGGCTTACCCAACCTGAAGTTCACTTCAGATACTCTTTATGAAGCATGTCAGAAAGTCAAGTTTTCTAAAACATCTTTCAAAGCGAAAACTGTTGTTTTTACCTCTAGACCATTAGAACTTTTGCACATTGATTTTTTTGGACCAATGAAAATTGCCTCTATCAATGGAAAGAAGTATGGATTGGTCATCGTTGATGACTATAGTAGATGGGCATGGGTAAAGTTCTTAAAACACAAGGAAGAGTCATATTCTGTGTTCTCTACTTTTTGCTCACTAGTGCAAATAGAAATGAATTACAAAATAGTCAAAGTCAGAAGTGATCATGGTGGAGAATTTGAAAATAAACATTTTGAAAATATTTTTGATTCAAATGGTATTTTCCAGGATTTCTCCTGTCCTAGAACTCCACAACAAAATGGAGTTGTATAAAGGAAGAATAAGACCTTACAAGAAATGGTCTGCACCATGATCCAAGAAACTGATATGTCTAAGCATTTTTGGGCAGAAGCAATTAACATAACTTGTTATATTCATAACAAAATTTCTATTAGACCTATTAAGGATAAGACTCCATATGAATTGTGGAAGAACAAAAAGCCTAACATTTCTTAATGTCACCTTTTTGGCTGTGAGTGTTTTATGTTGAATACTAAAGAGAATCTTGGCAAGTTTGATTCTAAAGCACATAAGTGACTATTGTTAGGATATTCTGAATGCTCTAAAGGATACAAAATCTTTAACACTGAAACACGAATTGTTTAAGAATAAATTCATGTCAGATTCAATGATAAGCTTGACCCTAAAAAATCAAAGTTAGTTTAGAAATTTTCAGATTTGAAGATCAATCTTTCAGAATCCAAGGATAATGATTCTGGAGAAAAAGACTCATAAGGAAAGGCTAAAGATGCTGAAGCAAAAGACTTAGAAGAAACTCAACCAGAAGTTGTCGTTGGTCTAACACATCAGAAGAAGAGTAGACCAAGAACTTCTCATTCTGAAGAATTGATTCTGGGAGATAAAGACGCTTCAGTCAGAACTAGATATTTATTCAAACCTCCTGAAGAGACTTTTCTAGGTTTGGTATCTCTGATAGAACTCACACCAATTGATGAAGCTCTTCTGGATAATGAATAGATTCTGGCTATGCAAGAGGAATTGAATTAATTCACCAGAAACAACATTTGGGATCTTGTTTAGAAACCAAAGCGTTTCCATGTTATTGGAACCATATGGGTTTTCAAAAACAAGCTCAACGAGAAGAGAGAAGTTGTCAGAACCAAGCCTCGACTGCTAGCACAAGGTTATATTCAGCAAGAAGGTATAGACTATAGAGAAACCTTTGCTCTAGTTTCCAGGTTATAGTCTATACATCTTTTAATTTCGTTAGTAGTCAATCATAACATCATCCTTTATCAGATGGATGTTAAGAGTGCATTCTTAAATGGATATATTTCTGAAGAAGTATATGTGCACCAACCTCCTGGTTTTGAAAATTCTCAAAATCCTGACTTTTTTTTAAATTGAAAAAGTCGCTATATGGTCTGAAGCAAGCTCCCAGAGCTTGGTATCATATACTAAGTAACTTCCTTTTGGAAAATGATTTTACCAGAGGGAAAATGGACACAACTCTCTTTTGCAAAATCTTTAAGAATGATATTCTGGTTGTGTAAATTTATGTTGATGATATTATTTTTGGTTCTTCTAATGCTTCGTTGTGCAAGGATTTTGTTATGTCAATGCAAGCAGAGTTTGAAATGAGTCTGATGGGAGAACTCAAGTTCTTTTTGGGAATCCATATTAATCAACGTTCAGAAGGAACATACATTCATCAAAGGAAATATACAAGGGAACTTCTGAAGAAGCTCAACTTGTCAGAATGCAAGCTAGCAAAGATTCCAATGCATCCTACATGTATTCTGGAGAAAGAAGAGGTAAGCCGTAAGGTAAATCATAAGTTATTCAGAGGTATGATAAGATCTCTCCTTTATCTAACCGCTTCTAGACCTCATATTTTATTCAGTGTTTTTTTTATGTGCTCGCTTCCAATCAAATCCTATGGAGACTCACTTAATTATTGTTAAGAGAATCTTTAGGTATATGAAAGGTACTACTAACCTTGGTGTGTTTTATAGAAAATCAAGTGAATATAAATTAGTAGGCTATTATGATGTTGACTGTCATACCATAATTTTTCCCCTCATTCAATTAATTAATACAGTCATATTCACTTCTGCAACATCTACACATTATAGCATGCATTTCATATTACATAGAACCTGAAATGTCAACCAAAATAAATTTTCGGATTTACAGATAGACCGGTCGAACTGATCCCCATTAGCGGGATACAATTTTCAAGATCAATCTTGTAGACGTCAATTGTATTAATCTACGGTTCGCGTAGTTTAACCCGACGTGCTCGTTTTAATTTTTCGCCTACTTTTTCGGTCGCATTTCGGTCAGTCTGAGCCTTTTAACCAGTCAAATTTTTATTTCAAAATTGGTTCAAACGCTGTATATTTTCGAGGAGTTTATTTCGTGCTGATCATTTTGGTTCATTCAATTTAATTTTTCGAGCATTTTTGCGCCCAACTATTATTCATTTTGAGTCAGTTTATTTTTCTTTTATTTGTCAAAATGTCAAAAATAAATAAATAGATTTTTCTATACTTTTGTTTCGAATTACTTTCGATTATATAAACTAGTATAATTTTATTCAATTTAATTTGTTTCCAATTTATTTTACACCTTAAAAGTATCAAAAGGGAAACTTTAGAATTTTTTTAAAAAAATAAAACCCTAAATTATGCTATAAGTACCAACACTTGACATTAAAAGAGGGACGAAAAAAATATCAATCACAATCGCTATACATCAAACTTTCAAACAATTTCACTTCAAAAAGCTTGAGAAAAAAAAAAGTTAAAAATTGAAAAATACACCGGAAGAAGAATACTGGTTTTTCTTCATGAGAGTCATTTCATTCTTGTCTATCCCTTCCTTGTCTCTTGCTTGATGACATCTTCATCTCTCACATATCTCTCCAACCTCACTCACACAAAAATATAAACTAAAAAAAACTGAAGAAAATTCTTCTTCTTCGTGACCTTCACCAGACATAACCACATATCATTTTTCTCTTAACACAATAACCATTACAATCTCATATCTTCCATCATAAAAAACCATAAACCTTCATCTTCTTAATCTACAAGGATGAGACGTGCATTTTTTTTCTTCTGATAGAAATGTTTTACCTATGTGTTTTTTTTCATTTATTTATTAAAACTGAATAAGAGAGATAGTACCCACTTAATCATCACTTTACCCTTGTTATTTTTTTTTAAAAATATTTTAATTATTTGTTTTTTTCCTTTTATTAAGGGACTTTGATACTTGTTTGTTGGAAAGTTAACATTCCAGTCCAATTGGTAGATTATTAAGTTTAGATGTCATTAAAATATTTATAAAAATAAATCACTTTTAAAATCAATAAATCATCTACTTTTATAATAAAGAATTACATTACTATTTTACTATTTTATAGTTCCCAATAGTTGTATTAATTATATTTAGTTCAAATACATAATTACACTCATATATTAATTGGTTATATTTATTATTAATATTTTTTAGATTAAAACTATTTTTCCAATTTTTTTAATCATTTTTTATATTACCTTTTTTATAAAATATTCATCAAGTTAATTAATTTTTATTATTATTTGTAGTTTATAAATTAAACACGTTTAATTATATATAATATATTATTTTTACTAATGAATTTTTTAGAACTAATTGCAGTAAATTGTTTATTTTAAATGTAAAGTAAAATCAATCATCATTAAAATTATTATTTAAAAGATAAAATCAAGAACTTGATAAACATCAAGTTAAATTTTCAAAACAAGACATTTCTTGATCAATTATAAAAATATTTAATTTTCAAAATCTCATTATTCTCAAATTATTTCTCACTTACACGAATCAAACCCCGAGTGACTTTTCTTAAAATCAAACGAAATATTAAAACTTTTTTCTAAACAAACACGAAAGAAGGGGATCGTTGAAATCTAGCATTCCGGTGGGAACCCTCGAATGATTGGTCACGAGCCATGTGTTTTGGGTTAACCGTTCATTCTTTTCTTTCGTTCTTAAAAGCACTTAAATTAACTTGGACAAAATAAGGGCCGTTGGGATCAAGCATTCTAGCATAACTCTTTGAACAATTGATTCTATTCAAGTGTTCGTTATCCATCAAACAATTTTCTTAAATAATTCGAATGAAAAAGGACCGTTGGAATTTAACATTCTGGTGAAATCCCTAATGATTGATCATGAGGCTTAGGTCTCGTTCTCATCGAGCATTGATCCTTCACTTAAAAAATATCCAACCAATCAAACTCTTTTTCTCACCGTTGTGCGATTAATCTTCAAAACCTTTTCAAAACGAAAGACACATTGTCTTAAGATGATGCAATGCAATGCTTCATCCATAATTTTTAAGTTGAGATAAGTGACGTTTTTCCGAATGTTGATTTGTAAATCCATTTGATGTGATGTATACGTCCGCTTCTTATCTGTTTTGGATAAAACAATGTTTCTTTTCGATTAATACAAGACAACTTTCGCTGAAATCGACCAACAAACAAACATGTTTTACCCAAAACTACGTAAGCCTTGAATTCTCTATTGCACCTGGAGATACGTAGGAGCAGGATTGCGAAATCTTGTCAGGCCTATTAATAAAAAAATTAAGTTTAGTTCCTTTTCTACCCCTTAATAATAAAAACCTTTTTAGGTCCTCTATCATTAATTTAAAAACATTTCTCTTCTCCCTTTTTCTATCCCAAATAAGTAGAAGATTAGAAACTAACATAAGCTAGCATTCAAATCGCAACTAACTAAATGGTTCCCGTTGAGTACAATGGACGTGAGAGGTGCTAATACCTTCCCCTTGCGTAACCGACTCCCGAACCCTGATATTGGTTGCGATGACCATATCTTATCCTTTCTTTTAGGGGTTTTATCGATATTTTTCCTTTCCCATTTTGGTAATAAATAAAGTTCAGTGGCGACTCTGTTCATCCCATCCCGTGAGCGTGCGATTGCGCTCCGCGAGCGTCGTGTTTTTATTTTTAGAGGTACGACAGATGGCGACTCTGCTAAGGACAGGAACATATCCTAAGTGAGTCAACCCTAGTTTAGTTGGGTTTTATTATATATGTTAGCTTTGTCTATTTCTTCTTTTCTTTTCATTTGGTTTCCTTTATGCTTGCTTTATCGCATATATATATATATATATATATATATATATATATATATATATATATATATATATATATATATATATATATATATATATATATATATGTGTGTGTGTGTGTGTGTGTGTGTGTGTGTGTGTGTGTGTGTGTGTGTGTGTGTGTGTGTGTGTGTGTGTGTGTGTGTGTGTGTGTGTGTGTGTGGGCTTTGGGATTTTTGATATCATGAATAAAGCTCTACACCCGAGCTTTGGAAAAAGAAGAGAGAATACATAAGTTTAGAATTGGAAGTTGTGTAGTGTTAGTCCCTAAGGGCCACTCCTTGTGTGCCTAGCACGAAAACTCCCCTAAAGTAGACATCTTTGTAGATCTCGTTATAAGATAGCTATTCTGTCGCATGACGCTGATTCATGAAGGGTTCATGACTCTAGGAGCCCCTCTTAGAACCAGTTTCCTCTTTGGTGGTTGCGTAATGTTGGACTCCAAGGGCCTCTCCTTTTTGAACCCAACATGAAAACCCCGCTCAGAAGAGACCTTTCGTCACTCTTGTCATAAAGCGGCTAGCCTGTTGCATGACATTGATACAATTATGGTCCATGACTCTGGGAACCTTATCAAAAATGTAGAAACTATCCCGTGAGTGGGTTTATGGGTAGAAATCCTAGAAGTATTCGTTAAGGAGCCTACCTAGTAGGGTGTTCTGAGTTGCTCATGTTGTCCCAGATCCTAACTACCTGCATTGCATTTTATTTGCATACCAAAACACACACAAAAAATGCATTGCATCCATTCATATACCGTTGCATATGCATTCGACATCATGCATTGCATATCATTTTCCAAAAATACCAGAAAAACTCATCCATCCTTTGTCCATGATCAGCAAAATGATTTTCGACACACATTTAGAACAAAGAACCATGTCTCAGGAGATGATGAACGAGCTAAAGAAAAGCCAATAAGCATTGAAGGAGGAACTCAATCTTTTGAAGGGGAAAATTGGATAGGTCTTGGAAACCCTAAAAGCCTTTCTGAGAAAAGAGGGGCACCCCGTATACACAGCTACAATAGAGGGAGCTACTGCTCCACATCTATCTAGTGTTACCTTAAGTCAAGGGCAATTCCATGTGGAAGCTCCTCATCTACCGGCATATGGCCCTCCCTCAGGATGTCATCATCAACATCCTCTGCCTATACCTCCTCAAAATCACCGAAGTCAGGTTCGGAACAAAAACCAAAATCAGAACAAGGGGAACAAAGATCACAATGACTCGATTTCGATGTCATATAGCAAGCTCTATCCGCAGATGATCTAGAATACTTTGGTGACTCCTCGAGCCCTCACACCCATGTCACCATACCTGCCATGGTACAATCCAAATACAACATGTGAATTTCATAAAGGGGTAGTGGGACATGACCTGGATTCTTGCTTAGTGCTGAAAACCTTAGTACGAGAACTGATTAACAAAAAAAGCTTAATCATTAAAGAAGACCACCCAAAGGTCAAGTGCGGATACCATACTGGAACAATGGGGGCACTCCATCGAGGAATGCAAGAGTTTTAAGCTCAAGCTGCAAAGATTGATTGACATAAGGTCACCAACAATCAAGGAGGAAGGCTCAGGTACATATATCTTGATTTCTTGGCCAGGTAATGAGAAAGGCAAAGGATCCCTGAAACCCCTTAAGGTTTTGTACCACAAGGAAGAGGTCAGGGGTGTGGCTAACGAGATATCATTGTTTCCCAGTAAGTGTATTGATATATCCCCTTGGATTTCGAATGTCACGACCCATGCCAATGGAAGAAAAGGAGAAGTGAATAGTGGATCCAAGAGGGTTGTGTCCAACAATGCAATTGAAGGAAAAGAATTTGAAGATCGTCGCGTCAATGTAAAAAACCTTTTTGATCCCAACCTTCAAGTGATTGAAAATGAGTAGTTAGTAATGCCCAAAGTGCCATGCTAGCAACCATTACCTCCCGATCCTCAGTATCAGCAACCGTGGCAAGGTCCGCTGAATCAGCTTACTCTGGTTCTGCGTCAGCATCAACGTCACAATCACCAGGCTCGAAATCCAAACAATAAACTTTGGTGTCAGACTCAACATAGACCCCTAATCCGACAGTTAAGAGAGACTCTCCATATTGAGCCGATCTCGATGATGTATAGACAATTATGGTCTCAAATTGGTACAAAGCTCGTCGATATCTCTTAGAGAGACCATGTCTATGAAGCTCCCATTCCCTCCTTGGTATAACCTAGATGTTTAATGTGAGTTTCATGATGGAGTAATAGGTCACTCAATTGAAGAGTGTCATGTTTTCCAAGAATAAGTGCAATGTATGATCAACAAAGGGAAACTGACTTTTGATGGCCCTAATGTGGTGAATGGTCCATTGCCCTAATGAGTTCAAAGACTTCAGGAAGCACTTCCCAAAGTCAACAAATCAAGACAAAGGAGCTCATCCTCAACATCGACAATCATTTATCTATTTCTAGCATTTCATGTTTACTTTCTTTACATGTTAAATGTTGTTTGCTTTTAAGCTTTATTGTTTTTAATGGTAATATTAA
Organism: Lathyrus oleraceus; assembly: GCF_024323335.1. Lineage (NCBI taxonomy): Eukaryota > Viridiplantae > Streptophyta > Magnoliopsida > Fabales > Fabaceae > Lathyrus > Lathyrus oleraceus. The sequence continues at coordinate 479,550,332 of NC_066583.1, read as the reverse complement.
TGAAGTGATCATGCATTTTGAATTAATCCATTCGTATTCACTCTTGTTTTTTTTCATTTGTATCAACAAAAAGAGATAAAAAATATTTCTCCCATCCATTTTCTTTTTTCAAACTGCTTGTTTTGGCAAATATTGGAAGGAGGATGATGAAAAAAATACCTGAAATTGATGTGGTATGCTTTTGAATAAAACTTTGTCGATGATGTAAGACATTGTTTCAAATCCCCAAACACTGAAGAGATAAGGAGTTAATCCCTAGTCAACCACTTTGAGCATAGAAGTTGGTGTTTCTTTCGGATCTAAAACCCTTAATCTTAACCCGAGGAAGGGTAGTTATGTTCGTATAGTTTGACCGTGCATTCGTTTTTTCAAAAGAATCCATCCATTTGTACACCCTCCAAAGAGGTTCAACCACATGTTATCATTCGCACACATGTTGAAGTGTTGAAGAAGCTGAGAAAAGATAAAACTAGTGTTGGTTGATCCTCATCCACCAATAACATGGCAGTCATAATCTTTCAAAAAAATCCCGCTAAGTCAAAACACCACAAAATGAATTAGGAAAAATCAGGGCATCCCAGTGGATCGAAAGCTTCAAAGTAGCGGTCCAGGAAAAAGTTAGGGATAAAGAAATTAAAAAATGAGGTCCTCAAATCTTCAACAAAACAAAGCAAAATAAGGTGACTGCCATTTCAAGAAAATCTCATCTTGAATCCTTATTTTCACCTTCACACCTTAGAAGTCGAACGTGTGTATCGAATTAACTGAATGTAGGAATTGGAGATCATCAAGAAGAAAGGATGGGTTAAAATTAAATTTGAGCCTTATATCCTTTTGTTTAAAAAAAACGTGAACCAGATCGCATTACAACCCTTAAAAGATCTAATTGAGGCATGGTTTATTCTGAAAGCATACTACAATAAAGTTGTGTTAACCTGGCTCCAAACGATTTTTGTTAATCATTTTATCACACTAACTTTACTGTGAATGACTAGATTATCATTGTGTTCTTATCAATGACCCATTCATTGTATTTCACCCGTTCATATCAATAAATTTTGATTTCAAGTTTTTGCATAAGCACTGCATTAAAATTACCACTTTTGAATGAACAATCTTATTTGCGAGTCAACACTTAACATTAAATAAATTCCAACAATATACAATTGAGGAACTTGATAAAGTGAAAGAAGTCCAGTCAGGGTAAATCACTTTGAGTATCAGACAATCTGAGCCAATCACCCTAAGGTTCAGTTAGCCAAGAGTAATTTGCTTCAAGACTCAGACTAGGGCAAGCCATCTCAGAAGCTCATTGAGTCCAACTATCCAAAGACAATCAATCAGAAGTCTACCATTCCAGGTTTTTGTTAATCAGGGTCAGATCATTGCGGTATTCAAACATTGGGGATAGCCATCTCGAGATCGTCTTATGTTAAGCTGTTACAAACTCACTTTCAAGGTGAACATTTTCAAAGACCCAACAGACTGGGGCAAGATGAGCGACAGAGGGGAAGACCCCCTTCATGCTTTCAAACTGCTCAAACAAATTCTGCCATACATCAACAACTATTGATTTTAAGATGAGTGCCTGAAAATTATGCTAGCACGATTCATTAATCCTCCAAAAGGATCCCATTGGCTAAGTTGTGGCTGTCAAGTTTGATAGAATTCTCCTTTGACAACATTTATCACAAATTATTTGGTTGAGTTCTCGGTGTTGAGGAATCATGACCTCCATAAAAAGCCTTTACAAACTCCTAGTCCACTCAAGTGTCAGCATTTTCATATCATGATCATTCATATATCATGCATAAAAAGAAATTCAAATCATGCATATCCCAAATGTACTTCATTATCATTTTGCATTGACCCAAGTCTTGTTGTTGATCTTATACCCTTTGACCTCTAATTCCAGTTTGTCTTTGGTTCCCTTAAACCATCATCCGATTTTCGCAGTCATTTTCAAGTCCAACTCAGTTGGCACCTATCAAAAAAAAAGTTCATGAGGTTCAATTCCTTTTTGGATTATCAGATGAATGTACGGATTACTCCTTTGTTTATTGACGTATTTACAAATGTTTACCCATCTATCTGATGTATTCTCGAATATGTCTGTCTTGTATTATGATGTATTTCCAGAATTCCCCTGATGTATTACCAGATGTGTCTGTTATTTGATTTATTTCTAGATATTCATTTGTAATTCTGATGCATTTCTAGAATTCGTTTCTTTTACTCTTCGGTGAATTCTTGGACTGTCATTTTTGTTCTGATGCACTTCCAGAACCCCTATGACATTCCCTATCATTATTTCAAGGCTCATTGGTGTCTCCTAAAATTCAGCTGTCACTAGCATTATTCCAAGCTCAGTTTCTACTAGAAGTCATTTTAAACCCAATTGTCGTTGGCATCATTGTCACTCTGTTTGTAAATACAATAGTAACTGGTATCTGAAGTTTGGTTGTTGCCAACATTACTTTAAGTCCAGTTGTTGCTGGAAAACTCCGTTGTAGCCGGTAATTGTTTTACTAATGCCTTCGGTTAAGTCCAATTATGATTGGTAAAATCCTTTAAAAGTTTGTTGTAATCAATTGCTTACGGTCAAAGTCCAATTGTTGTTGGCATACACATAGAGTTTTATTACCATATCTTTCCCGATGGTTCCGTGAAAGTCATGAGTGACTCTTCATTTTAAGGAAATCCTAGAAGCTTGGATGTTATTCTTGTTGAAAAACTCCAATGATATTTGTTTTGATTGATTTCTTAATAAAGAATCGTCATAGTTTTTTTTTGTATGGATAACTTTTTAATGAGAAAACTCCAATGTTTTGTATGGATGACTTTCTAATGAGAAAACTCTAGTGTTTTGTATGGATGATCTTCTAATGAGAAGACTCTAATATTTTTTTATGGATGACTTTCTAATGAGAAAACTCCAATGTTTTGTGTGGATGACTTTCTAATGAGAAAGCTCTAATGTTTTGTGTGGATGATCTTCTAATGAGAAGACTCCAATGTTTTTTTATGGATTACTTTCTAATGAGAAAATCCCATTGTTGTATTATGGATGATACTCTAATGAGAAGACTCTAATTTATTCTCGTCTTGGATAATTTCCCTGTTAGGAATCTCCAAAATCTATGATTGGATGAATTTCTTATGAGAAACCTCCAGAACTGACAAATATACTCTAAAGCACCGTCAGGTCATGTCTGAACCTGTTGATAAAACTCTCTTTAATTTTTCCCAAATGTTGTTAGGTCATGTCTGAACCTGCGGGTGAAACTTTCTTTGAATATCCCAATGTTGAGGTCATGTATGAACCTATTGGAATTTTCCTTAATTTTCTAGTATTGTCAGGTCATGTATGAACCTAATGTTGAAACACTTTGAATTTTCCAATGTTGTCAGGTCATGTATGAACCTGTTGGTGGAACTTTTTTTGTATGTTTTCCAGTATTGTCAAGTCATGTTTGAACCTGTAGATGGAACCTTTTGATATCCCCCAAACATTTCCAGGTCATGTTTGAACCTGTTATTGAAACTCTTTGAAGATTCCAAATGGTCAGGTCATGTATGAACCTATTGATGGAATTATTTGATTTTTTTCCGGTGTTGTCAGATCATGTATGAACCTGTTGACTAAACTTTCCTTGATATTCAGGTTGTCATCAGGTCAATGTCTGAACTTGTTGTTCAAACATTCTTTATATGTTCCTTAATGCTGCTAGGTCATGTTTGAACCTGTAAATTGAGCACTCTTTGAATAGTCAAGTGTTGTCAAGTCATGTTTGAACCTGTTATTGAAAATTCTTTGAATATTCCAGTGTCATCAAGTCATGTATGAACTTATTGATAAATTCCTTCACATAATCCCTAGTGTGTGTCTTTTTCTCCAGTTGGATTGTTATCCCCTGCCAGTTTCTACCCTCATTATTGTGGTTTCCTATAGGCTACCATTACCACATATCTCCATCATTCCCCACAGGTTCATTGTTCATTCTGCTTATCATCCATCATAAAAAACATCATGCTTGGGTTCATCTCATATCATATCCCTAAAAAATAATATAAAAAAGAGCCATTCATGCATTCATAATGTAGCACCTCAAATTTGCCCTCCTCATTCATGCATTCATTTTAGGTCATTTAACATTTCATATTGCATTTCATCATGTCAATCAGAATTAGCTCCAAGAGTTTATCTTCCAAGAAGTTTGGATATCACCCAAGTCACTTTGTGGGTTCTATCTGAATGATCAGTCAACACAAGGGAAATTGTGCATCAACTAGGGTTTTTCTCAACACTCAAGGAAGTTTGTATTCATCTGGGTATCAAGGGTGCATCACCATCTTCATGATCTTTCTTTCCTCAAATTTTCATTTCTTATCAGCAAAGTTCATCTGAATTAGGGTTTGACCTCTGGTCAACTTTGGTCTACTGAAGCAGTCAAAGTAGGGTTCCTCAAGGATTGAGATGCATTCTTGGTTTGAAGGTCTTATGGATGTTATGTAGAGATATTGGGAGCTAGGGGTTTCATTTTCAGAGGTTTTCTTCAAAGGATCAAGCTTAATAGGCTCAATACAGTTCAAAATTCAACTATGAAGTCAAAAGTCAATTGTTGGTCAACTGGGGGTCAAATGGCTAGGGAATGACTTGAGATACTTCCAACATGTTTAAATGGGGTCTATTCATCATTCAAAATATTAATCTTGAAGGAACAAAGGTCTAGTGCACAGGTTACCAAATTTGGAAAGATGACCTGTATTGTGAAGTTTCCAAATTTGGAAGGATTTTGACCTAGCTTCAACTTGATTTTTCATCACCAAGGAAGCTCCAAATGAATTTTTTCTCAGACATGAAAGTTGTAGATCTTTGTCTCCCCTTTCCAAAAAGTTCTATTTCAAGGCCATATGATGAATGGTTGAAGAGTTATGGTTCTTGAATGACGAAGTGTGTATGAAGGCTTTAAAAAGGCATAACTTGAGGTTGACAAGTCCAATTGGTGTGGCTCTTTTTGCTATGGTTTTGTTTTGAGAAGTACTTCAAAATGGCATGCAAAATGACCTATAATTTTGCATGATTCATCAATGGTGCAAGTCATTTTTCAAGCTTTCTTTCATGAAAAGTCAAAAGGACACATAATGACATCATGGAATATTCTCACGTGCCAATCATTGGGAATTTATTCAGCATTGTTTTTTGGGCCAAATCCACCTTGGAATTTGAGCCCATGCATTCCCACATGTGTGGAAAAGTCATACATGCACAAAAATTACATCTTTGTAAAATTGTCATTAAACATCATTTTGTGTTATTTCTTTCATATAATCATGATTAATCAAGTCTCAAGAGAGGATTAATGCATTAAACAAGGTTGTTCATATGCAAATAAGGGGGGTATTTCCAAAAATAACCAAAATAATCATGGACTTGAAACTCCTTCATTTGAGCCCACCAAGCCACAAAAATCAGAGTATAAACTCTAAAAATATCATTGAGCAAAATCCTAATTCGTGCAACCTCCATACACACTAAAAATCTCACTTTCCAAAAATAATATCATACTTTATTCTCATCAAATCTCTCCATACATCCATGGAAAATGAAAACCAATAGTATATTCTTAATCTACACACTCTAAGGATCACAAACCACCCACGATTTGAGCCATTCCAAGCAGTTTCTAAACAGAGCTTTAATGGAGGTTGCTTCTTGAATCTCAAGATCTGGACCGTTTCAAGCACAACCAAAGGTAGCAAACATTCATAGAAGTTCAAGGGAGGTATTCTGGAGCTTATCTCATCACCATACTGAAGTTTCAGAAGGTGCCATTTTTGGTAACTCAAATTTCGACTCTCTTATTTTGCTCATTTTTTATGCCTAAATGAAACTACATGCTATGGTGATGATGTAGATGTGTTTACTTTTTAAAATGATGCAATATTGAGTGAAAAATCTTGATTTAAAGTTTTAATATTCAAACTTGTTGTTTGTGATTTGAGAGATTGGTGAAGATTCATGAAAAACTAATATGATTTTTGAGTTCCTAGCATGTGGTTTAGGGGGGGGGGGGGGGGGGGGTAGCCCCATTTTCGTGGAGTTTTGGCCGCGCGTGGGAAGTGGCCGCCGCCGTGGGTGGCTGGAACCCTACCGACGTCACTATTTATGGCCGGATTGTCTTGAGGAAGAAGACAATCCCATGGCCGTTGGATTGCTTTGATTTTATTTGAAATGGATGCTCAAGATTCATCCATGTGTTTTCTTGCTTGGACCAATCTCATCCATCCATTACAGTTTGACTTGTAGACTTTTTTTTTTATCCAAGAGCCCATATATTTTCTAATTTTCATTTTTATTTATTTTTATTAGTCACTTAAGTGACTTGTGTGACCAATTGATATTGTTACATATGTGTTACATGTCATGTACATATTTTACCCTGTTTTATTTTATTTTTTAAAAATACCAAAAATACTTAAAAAAATCTGAAATTGTTTGTGAGTGATCTCTGTTGAGTCCTTGATTTTCTGGTACCATTTCCCAATTATTTTGTGACACGTCGAATTTAATATGAATTTCTGATTCATTTATGTTCATTTTTGACCATTTGCATTCAAACCTTCATGAAATCCCATATTTTAATCATTCTGACCCAAGTCTTTGCACACACCATCCTCATACATGATACTAAGATGTGGTAACTGGTTTGGTTATTTTCTATGTCATTTTGCTAGGGTTTGACACATGAATTTAAATGTTGCATTTTAGGACATGTTTTTTCATTCTCAATTTCTCAATTTTTCTTTTCATACCAAATGAATCTGGATGCTCCTGATTTTTTGCATAATATTTATATATGCTGAGTGGAACCCTGTGTTAAATTCCCATGAATTTAGGATGCATTTTCAATTTGATTTGGATTTTTGAAGTTGATGTTTGCATTTTAGTCCCTATTTTGATGCTTGCTTAGCATGAGGCACTTGTGCCACTTCCTTTGAATGTTGAAACCAATCCTTTTGCACATGTTTTAGTATGTACGTCATGTCTTGATGTATGAAGCCTTGCCCCCTGACTTTGAGTTTTGATACCCTTTTGATGCATTTGTTTGACAAGAGGTTTAGGCCTCCTATCCTTGGTTGTTTTTGTGAACTTTTATGAACTCTAATAGCATGATTCATGTGGTTACACTTTGATTCTGGTTTGGTGCCTTTGCACATGTGTTCTCCCCTGTTCTATGATGCTTCTATCAAGTCTTTGTGCATTTATTCATAATGAGCTCCTTTTTGCATTCATTTGAGCATGGAAGACGCATTAGGGTTTCATGATACACTTTGTTTGATTTTGGTCCAAAAGTGATTCTATGCTTATGATATGAACTTGGAGGTTTGCATATTGATTACATAGCTCATTTGACATGCTTATAATGTGCATACCTTGCTGCCATGTTCATTTCATCTTGACACATAATTGCATGAACTTGTCAATAATGCTTTTGTTGCATTTTGAGGTGCTTTGGACATGTTTGACTTTCACTTTGCTAAGTTGGATTTAAATGACTTTTGATTGATATTTTAGGAGTCATTTGGTTTTGTTTGTGTGCTTGATTGTCTAATCCTTGACCCTTGCCTCATGCCTTTACCTTTTATGAATCATTGTTGAAGTTGAAGCACTTTGAACTTGTATGTTGACTTGTTCGACTTTGATGCATCTTTGGATGTTTAGTGCTTTTGCTTTGATCTCGTTGAGTTGAGTTCTTGAGACACTTATTGAATTGATGTCACTTCTGACTTGGTGCTATTGTATCCTCCTTTCATCATTCATGCTTTGTTGTGACATGCTTTCTATTGCGTCCATGCACTGTTTACCTGACACTGTTGTTGCTATGATTCTTTTGTTTGGTGCAACTCTTGATTGCACCCCATCTTGTTATTCTAAATTGTTTGTTGAGTTTTTGTGAGGGCTCACATGACTCTTGAAGAGATAGCTTGCTTGGTATTCCACTTTATTTGTGGGATACCATTTGGAGATTTATTCTGATTGCTTTGCTGACTTGCTTTCTTTGATGGTGCTAGCTTGAGAAATCTCTGGTTTTCTTGCTTCTTTAGTTGTTGTTACTTCGGATCTTTATCTGTGTGGTAGATCTCTTGATCCCTTTTACATCTTTCCAGCATTTTACCGCTTTCTTAGCTGGAAGACCTCGATAGGAGGCAATGTTTGTGTGTGTTTACTTTTGTGCCCAAAGACCTCCAAGAGGAGGCATCAGTGCTAAAGACCTCCATGAAGAGGCAATTGACGGATAAAAGGGATTAGTAATCAATCCCCCGTTATTCAGTGTGTCGTTCTTTATGCTCGCACTACGTGTCGATGCTTCAGAACAAAAGCCTAAGATCTTTTGTCCGGTCAGTCAGTGGAGAGGGTTCCATCTTTCTGAACCCCCACGCTTTGTCATGAGCTCAGCCTGTCCAGGGTTAAGAGCTATGAGGTCTTATCCTCATTACCCTTTTGATCTGCTCACCCTGACGTTCAATGTCAGTGGTTAAGAGCCCATTTGATTACCTTTCCATAGCTTGTTTGTCGAGGTTGATATGACCCCTCTTGACTAAAGCCCTACCCATGTATGTTTAAGCCCCCTTGTTGGTGCGTTTACTTTATGCTATATGTTTTTGTGTGGTGTGATCGTCTCCCCATAGGACTGCTAGACTTCGTATAGTCTCTCGTTTGCATGTCAATTTAGGTAGCACGGTTCCTTCGTCTAGGGCTTCCTTTTTGCATGGGCATTCCTAAAACACAAACAAACTCTTTGATTTTCTTTTCTTAAGAACACGTTAACTCCTTCTACTACAGGTGAGTAAGTCTCCAAAGGTCGAGCATCCGGTAGATTGTGTAGTAACGTCGTTCATCTAAAAAACACAAAACAAACAAAAATAGGTTAGCCGAGCTACGGTGCTCTGATTCTCAATCCTTCTTTAGATACGTATGCAGCAGGGTAGGGCCTGTGCGAGCAATAACTCTTTCTTTTCCCTACTTTGATTTTCTCTCTTTCGCATCGCATATAGGACTTTTATACACACACTTTAGACATAAATAGCAAGCGTGGATCCTGTGGAGTACCACAGACGTGAAGGGGTGCGATAACCTTCCCTTCACGTAACCGGCCCCCTTACTCGGTTTTCTTTGGTTCGAGACTTTGTTTTATCCGTTCCCTCTTGGTTATGCAGTACTACCTTTCCCTCCTCTTGGGATAAAAGTACATAGCTGGCGACTCTACTCTTTTTCCCCGCCACTCTTTTCGCATTTGTACTTGGATTCGGGAAATCCGGGGAGCGACAGCTGGCGACTCTGCTGGGGATTTATTTCCCTAGTGGGCCTTTCCTAGCGTTTGTTTGTTTATTGTCTATTGTGTGTTATTTATTTATTGCTTTGCATACTTATCTGCTTGCATTGCATCCTATGTGCGCTTTACTGTTTCATGCATACCGTGCTGGCTGTGTATCTGTTTCGCTGTTGGGTGGGAGTCACAAGAGGTAAAAGGCCCAATACACAGGCTATGAGTGAACTTTAGGACACCTAGGAATAGAGTGATTCATGGGAAGCGGGTGGTATGGCGCCACTTAGCGAAACATGGTATCACGAGCAGTTCAGATTCTGATGGGGTATTATCGTTGCATACACCTGGTGTGCATATGATGATATTCTTGAAAGGATTGTTTATCCTGCGTTTCTCTTGACCTTACCCTGGCCTAGATTACACCCGTGAGTGGGGCGGGAATGAATCATTTACAGGTACTGATGGTGACTTATTCTGATGGTGACTTGTTCTGTTGGTGACCGTGTCCTGTTGGTGACTTTTGTTTGGTTCTTGTTGGTGACCGTTGGTTCTGAAGTATGGGTTCTAAGTTGATGACTGTGTTCTATGGTTCCCGGTTCCAAACTCATGCTGAAGTTCTGATCCCGTGCCTTGTGATACACAACCAACCAGCCACTGTTTCATCATTTTGCATCATAGCATGTTTATTTTCAAAAAAAAAATAATGCATAAAAAAGAAAAAAAGTTAACCCGCATATGCATATCATTTTTCAGGTTTATTCAGGAGTCTGTTCACGCCGAGAGATGGCTGCCATTCCAGAGTTGAAGAGGAAGACTTGCACCTACAGCTTTTACCGTGAGCCGTTGACATCTTTGGAAGAATTGGGTAATCTCGTGACCGACCGTAATCAGAAAGTTTTTGATGATCAGTATGGGGATATCTTGGCATTGTTGAATATGGTGGTTGATCCGGTACCTCTGCAGACTCTCTTACAGTTCTATGATCCGGAGCTTCGTTGCTTTACTTTTCAGGACTACCAGCTAGCTCCCACTCTTGAAGAGTATTCCATCCTTATGAATGTTCGAATCAAAAATCTAGTACCTTTCCTGGATGTGCCAAAGGAGGTGGATTTCAAAGTTATCGCTAAGGCTCTTTACTTGAGCATCAAGGAAGTGAGCGATAATTGGAAACCAAGCGGTAATGTTGTGGGCTTATCCTTGAAGTTCTTGGTAAGGATGGCTAAGGAAGAAGCAAAGAAAGGAAATTGGGTAGCTTTCAACGCTCAGTTAGCTGTCATGATTTATGGAGTTATTTTGTTCCCTAGTATGCCTAGTTTCGTGGACCTGGCAGCAATCACTATTTTCATTGGAGGAAACCCGGTGCCTACCTTGTTAGCTGACACCTATTATGCAATACACATCAGGCATGGTAAGTGTGGAGCTATCAGGTGTTGTCTCCCATTGCTACTCAAGTGGTTCTTGTCTTTTCTACCAACCAATGGACCGTTTATGGATACTCAGAATACTCACAAATGGACTCAGAGGATCATGTCGCTCACATCTTATGATATCAAGTGGCAAGCTTATAGGATTAATGTGCGCAACGTCATTATGAGTTGTGGAGAGTTTCGCAATGTTCCACTCATAGGAACTAGGGGTTGCATCAACTACAACCCGGTTCTTTCTCTCCGTCAGTTGGGCTTTGTCATGAATGAAAGGCCGCAAGATGTCGAGATAGCTGAAAATGTGTACTTTGAGAAACGGAGTGATCCAGCAAGATTGGAGCAAGTGGGAAAAGCTTGGGAGAATATTGGTATAAAAGATGGATCTGTTTTAGGGAGGAAGTTTGCAATTGCTATGCCTGCTTACACTGAGTGGGTCAAGGAAAGAGTTGGGAGTTTGTTGCTACCATATGACCGGATGGAACCATTACAGGAGCAACCGCCTTTGATCCTTTCTGAGAGTGTGCCTGCTGAGTATTACAAACAAGCCTTAATGGAGAATCGCCAGTTGAAAGAAAATGAACAAGAGATCCAAATGGAGTTTTACAAAGCAAAAACTGATATGCTGAATTTGGCTCATAAACTCAAAGGAGTGCAAGGTGAAAGTTCTAGTAGATCAAGAAACAAAAAGAGGTCCTATGATGAGATAGAAACAATGTTGGATGAAGAACACCATGAACGCTTGAGATTACAAAAAGCGGAAGCCAATTACAAAAAGAAGATACGAGACTTGGAAAGACAACTTAAGGACAAAGATACTCAGTTGAAGAAAGAGGTAGATCTGAGGCATGCAGCAGAGAGCCAGCTCAGAGGAAGTGACATCCGTGCATCTCATTTCCGAGAGGAAGTTGTTGAACTCAGGGTGCAACTGAAAGAGAAGCTCACCCCTCTACTTGAGTGTTCAGAGTGCGACCGATTGATGGATCAGTGCCAGTATTTGAAGACTCTCATTCCTGAAGGACGACTTCCCTAGTTTGTCTTGTTGTTTATTTTGAATCACCTCCAGGATTGTTGGATGGGATTCCTTGTTCTACACTGATGAACTAAATCTTTGCTTGAAATATGTTTGTATGAACCTTATTTCTTATGTCTATGGATGAGATTATTGATGTTTCACTTTTGCTTGCCGTCTAGTGTATGTTGCTTCTTTGTTGTTTATGTTCCGCTTACGGGTGCAGGTTGCCATTTTTCAAAGGTGGACGAGACTCTTGAATACCTGAGAAATGATAAAACATAGCATACACATCATACACATATCATTCTTGCATCATTACAGGTGTTCTTGAAGAGGATTTCTCATTCTTGTTCCCGTTTCAGGCAGGATTACTGAGTATCGTCCGCACCGTTACGCAACAAGGCAGAATCAACAGAAGATCATGGATCAAGTTCAAGCAGATCTAGCAGAGATGAGGATCAACATGGCCCAGTTCATGAGTATGATGCAAGGGGTAGTGCAAGGGCAAGAGGAACTTCGAGCCTTGGCCCAGAGACAAGAAACTATGATTCCCCCTGTCGGTCAGAATCCGCCAGAAGGAACCCCTGTCAATGACACCGCTGCTGCTACCAGCCCTGTCAACAACTATGCTACTGGTGACGAATTGCATGGTATTAGAATCAATGGACAACCCATCATTACAGAGGCTGCTAATGCTCGAGCGACACGTGCTCCAGTTCACCATCCTTCTCATTTGGTTGACAAGCAAGAAGATATGTTCACTATTCTCAGTGATGATGATGAATTTGGAAAGGCGGAAGAGAGAGATAGAAAGGTTGACGCTCTTGCTGAAAAGATTCGCGCTATGGAGTGCCAGAATTCTTTGGGCTTTGATGTTACTAACATGGGTTTAGTTGATGGGTTGAGGATCCCGTACAAGTGCAAAGCGCCATCTTTTGACAAGTACAATGGCACTTCTTGTCCCCGAACTCATGTGCAAGCTTACTACCGGAAGATATCCGCTTATACTGATGACGAAAAAAATGTGGATGTACTTTTTCCAAGACAGCTTGTCTGGAGCCTCTTTGGATTGGTACATGGACTTGAAAAAAGAATCTGTCAGAAGCTGGAGAGAGTTAGGTGAAGCTTTTTTGAGGCAGTACAAGCATAACATGGACATGGCTCCGAGCAGAACCCAGTTGCAGAGTTTGTTTCAAAAGACCGGTGAGAGTTTCAAGGAATACGCCCAGAGGTGGCGTGAACTAGCTGCGAGAGTACAACCTCCGATGTTGGAGAGAGAATTGACTGATATGTTCATTGGAACCCTGCAAGGTGTATTCATGGATCGTATGGGAAGTTGCCCATTTGGTAGTTTTTCGGATGTTGTGATTTGCGGATAAAGAACTGAAAGTCTTATCAAAGCGGGAAAAATCCAAGACCCTGGTTCTTCAAGTTCTTCAAGTGCTAAGAAACCATTTTCAGGGGCACCCAAAAGGAGAGAGGGTGAGACAAATGCTATATATAATCAGAGAAATGGAAACAGAGGACAACAATACCGTCAAGTTGCTGCTGTGACTATTCCAGCAACCTAACCTCAACAACAAGAAAGAGGACAACCACAACAACAACAACAACGCCAATTCCAACCAAGACAAAGAATGCCAGATCGTCATTTTGATCCATTGCCAATGACTTATGCTGAATTACTCCCTGAACTGCTCAGGTTAAAGTTTGTTGAACTTCGCACTATGGCTCCATTAACAAGGATTCCCGCTGGTTATGATGCTAACGTCCGTTGTGATTTTCATTCTGGTGCGCCAGGGCACCACATCGAGAATTATCGGGCTTTTCACCATAAAGTTCAAGATTTGATTGATGCCAAGACGATTAACTTTGCTCCTACTCCGAATGTGGTGAATAATCCTATGCCTTAGCATGGAGGGCCCAGAGTAAATGGTGTGGAAGATGGGGAAAATTTGAACTTGGTAGTCAATATTAATGATGTTCAGACTTCGTTGTTTGTAGTGAAGGAACGTCTGCTTAGAGGGGGAGTATTCCCGGGATGTGACAAGAATTGTTCAGATTGTGGTAATCATGAAAATGACTGTGTGAAATTGAAAGAAGGTATCCAGGAATTGATGAATGAAGGTTGTTTACAGTTTGATCGAGTAGTGAAAGACCGTGAAGAGGTATTGACTGTTACCATTTACTTTACACCGTCAGAAGGTCCTGTACGTGCTCCAAGAACTATTAGTGCGCCTGTGACTATTGGTACTCCTGTGACCGTAGCTGCGCCCATGACCATATCTGCTCCGGTGTCTGTTGGTGTTCCCGTGATTATTAATGCTCCAGTAACTATCAGTACTCCTACCACCATTGCTGCTTCTAGTGGAAGACTTTTTGAGAATAGTAGAGAAATTCCGTGGCAATATGACAATGCTTTTTGTAGAAATAAAAGACTAGAGAATCAGACCAGATCAGTAAATCATACTCCAGTGACGATTGGTTTGTCAAATAAGACTCCAGTAACAGTTGGTTCGGCTGTGGGTAATGTGGGAGGACCCGGAGGATTTACGAGAAGTGGTCGTTTGTTTGCACCACAGGTTCCGAAGGATAACAATGTTGAGGCTCTTGCTAGAACAAAAGGAAAACAAGTTGTAGTTGAAGAAGAACCAATGCGAAAGGAAGTGCCCGAGAGTTCTTTTGAGAAGGACGTGGAGGAATTTGTGAGAATTATCAAGAAGAGTGATTACAAGATCGTGGATCAGTTGAACCAGACACTGTCAAAAATCTCTATTCTCTCTCTGTTGATGTGTTCCGAGGCACATCGTAACGCCCTGTTGAAAATGTTGAATATGGCTTATGTGCCTCAAGAGATTTCTGTTAACTAGCTTGAAGGTGTTATTGCAAATGTTAACACAAGACATGGTTTGGGATTCACGGATCTAGACTTGACACCTGAGGGTCGCAATCATAATAGAGCTCTGCATATCACGATGGAATGCAAAGGCGCGGTTTTGTCGCATGTTTTGGTTGATACCGGTTCTTCTTTGAATATGCTGCCCAAAAAGGCTCTGAGTAAGCTTGATGTCAAAGGGGTTGTTCTCACACCAAGTGATCTTGTTGTCCGTGCTTTTGATGGATCCAAGCGATCAGTTTTTGGTGAAGTCACGTTGCCTGTGAAGATCGGCCCGGAAGTGTTTAATATTGTCTTCTATGTGATGGATATTCAACCAGCATATAGTTGTCTGTTGGGGCGTCCTTGGATACATGGGGCCGGAGCAGTTTCTTCGACTCTCCAACAAAAGCTAAAATATGTGTGGGATGGTCAAGTTGTGACCGTGTGTGGCGAAGAGGACATCTTTGTGAGCCATTTATCCTCCTTCAAATATGTGGAGATGGATGGCGAAATTCATGAAACTCTATGTCAAGCTTTTGAGACTGCCAGTATTGAGAAGGTGGCTTTTGTTGAACAGAAGAAACCAGGTACCTCGATTGCGTCCTATACACAAGCTCTGGAGGTCATTCATTCAGGTAACGCGGAAGGTTGGGGCAAGGTGATTGATGTGCCCGTAAAAGAAGACGTGTTTGGCATTGGTTATCAGCCTTTTCAATCATCAGAGTAGGGTGTCCAAAATCAGAAAGGGTCGTGTACTTTCACTAGTGCTGGATTGATGAATCACGGGGATGTCTTTGCAACAGACAATGAAGATGGTGACAGTGATTGTGATATGGATAATTGGGTGTGCCCGTGTGCTCCAGGGGAGAAGATCAACAACTGGACTGCTGAAGAAATAGTCCAAGTTACTCTTCAGACAGAGTAATTTTCTTCTATTTTTCATTTTGCATGAAAGCCCTACGCTCTGCCCAAGGCGTAGTGGTTCATTGTAGGGCCACATCATGTTTTAAATTTTCAATGATTATCATCAATAAAGGACGTTTTGCAATCAAATTTATGTTCACTGTCTTTCCGTTTTTATTACTTTCATTTTCAAAACAATAAAAATGGCAATGTTTTTTTTGTGACTTTCTTGAACTCTTTTCTAAAATAAAGCATGAAACATCGTTCGTGCAGAATTGATCTTGCGGATTCCATTGAAAACAGTTCTGTTATGGCTCAGTATGGCTTCGATAATCCCATTTACCAAGCCGAAGAGGAGAGTGAAGAAGATTGTGAACTCCCCAAGGAATTGGAAAAACTATTGAAACAGGAGGAAATGGTCATTCAACCTCATCAGGAAGAGTTGGAATTCATTAACCTTGGTACTGAGGACGCAAAGAAAGAGATCAAGATAGGGGTTGCTTTAGAGGAAAAGGTCAAGAGAGGGCTGATTGAAATGCTGCAAGAATATGTGGACGTATTCGCATGGTCGTATCAAGATATGCCTCGTTTGGATACAGATATTGTGGTGCACAGGCTACCTCTCAGAGAAGATTGTCCTTCGGTAAAGCAGAAGCTTCGCAGAACTAGTCCTGATATGGCTGTCAAGATCAAAGAGGAGGTTCAGAAACCGTTGGATGCAGGTTTTCTAGTAGTTACCAATTATCCTCCTTGGGTGGCCAACATCGTACCCGTGCCGAAGAAGGATGGTAAAGTCAGGATGTGTGTCGATTACCGAGATTTAAACAGAGCCAGTCCGAAAGATGACTTCCCATTATCTCACATTGATGTATTGGTCGATAACACTGCTCAGTTCTCGGTTTTCTCTTTCATGGATGGATTTTCTGGCTATAATCAGATCAAGATGGCGCCAGAAGACATGGAGAAGATGGAATTCATTACACCTTGGGGCACGTTCTGTTATAAGGTAATGCCATTTGGGTTGAAGAACGCCGATGCTACCTACCAAAGAGCTATGATGACTCTCTTTCATGACATGATGCACAAAGAAATTGAAGTGTACGTGGATGATATGATTTCGAAGTCTCAGACAGAAGAGGAGCACTTGGTAAACTTGCAAAAGTTGTTTGAAAGATTGAGAAAGTTCAAACTGAGGCTGAATCCAAACAAGTGTGTATTTGGAGTGAGATCTGGAAAGCTGTTAGGTTTCATTATCAGTGAGAAAGGGATTGAGGTTGATCCAGCGAAAGTAAAAGCTATTCAAGAAATGCCTGAACCAAGAACGGAGAAGCAGGTTCGTGGGTTTTTAGGGAGGCTGAACTACATTGCACGGTTCATATCTCACCTAACAGCTACGTGCGAACCGATATTTAAATTGCTAAGAGAAGATCAAGCAATCAGGTGGAACAATGATTGTCAAAAAACTTTTGATAAGATAAAAGAATATTTGCAGAAACCTCCAATTCTTATACCTCCAGTTCCTGGGAGGCCTCTGATAATGTACCTTTCAGTAACAGAGAATTCGATGGGGTGTGTATTGGGACAGCATGACGAGTCTGGTCGAAAAGAGCATGCAATATACTACCTTAGCAAAAAGTTTACCGACTGTGAAACAAGATATTCACTGCTCGAGAAAACTTGCTGCGCTTTGGCATGGGCTGCTCGCCGACTAAGACAGTATATGTTGAACCATACTAGCTTGTTGATTTCTAAGATGGACCCAATAAAGTATATCTTTAAAAAGTCGGCTCTTACCGGACGAGTGGCTCGTTGGCAGATGGTTTTGACAGAGTATGATATCTAGTACACGTCACAAAAGGCCATCAAGGGTAGTATTCTATCTGATTACCTTGCCGAGCAACCAATTGATGACTATCAGCCGATGATGTTTGAATTCCCCGATGAAGATATCATGTACTTAAAGATGAAAGATTGTGAAGAGCCTCTTGTTGAGGAAGGACCGGATCTTGATGACAAGTGGACACTGATGTTTGATGGGGCGGTAAATGTGAATGGAAATGGTGTTGGGGCAGTACTCATTAATCCTAAAGGTGCACACATACCTTTTTCCGCCAGATTGACTTTTGAAGTAACCAACAACGAAGCTGAGTACGAGGCCTGTATCATGGGGATTGAGGAAGCCATCGATCTAAGGATCAAAAATATGGACATTTATGGAGATTCTGCTTTAGTGATTAACCAAGTCAATGGAGACTGGAATACTCATCAGCCGCATTTGATTCCTTATAGAGATTACACCAGAAGGATCCTGACTTTCTTCAAGACAGTAAAGTTGTACCATGTACCCCGAGATGAAAATCAAATGGCTGATGCCTTAGCCACATTGTCTTCCATGATTACAATTCATTGGTAGAATCATGTGCCACACGTTGCTGTGAATCGACTCGAGAGGCATGCGTATGTGTTTGCAGCCGAGTCTGTTATTGATGAGAAGCCGTGGTTTTATGATATTAAGAATTTCCTCAAAAGCCAAGAGTATCCTGAAGGAGCGTCAAAGAATGACAAGAAGACACTGAGAAAGCTAGCTGGAAGCTTTTACTTGAACAAGGATGATGTGTTGTACAAGAGGAACTTTGACATGGTTCTGCTCAGATGCGTGGTTAGACACGAAGCAGACATGTTAATGCAGGAAGTACACGAGGGATCTTTCGGTACCCATGCTGGTGGTCATGCAATGGCCAAGAAGTTGTTAAGAGCCGGTTATTACTGGATAACCATGGAATCTGATTGTTTCAAATTTGCTCGGAAGTGCCACAAATGTTAGATCTATGCAGATAAAGTGCATGTACCATCAAACCCTCTGAATATTATGAATTCTCCTTGGCCATTCGCGACGTGGGGCATCGATATGATTGGAAAGATTGAACCTACTGCTTCTAATGGACATCGCTTCATCCTAGTCGCGATTGATTACTTTACCAAGTGGGTTGGAGCAACTTCCTATGCCAATGTTACCAGACAAGTGGTTGCTCGATTCATTAAGAAAGAAATTATCTGCCGTTATGGGGTTCCTAAGAGAATCATCACTGATAATGGTTCGAATCTCAATAACAAGATGATGAAAGAGCTTTGCAAAGACTTTAAGATTGAACACCACAATTCTTCTCCTTACAGACCAAAGATGAATGGTGTTGTAGAGGCGGCAAACAAGAACATTAAGAAGATTGTGTAAAAGATGGTTGTGACGTACAAGGATTGGCATGAGATATTGCCTTTCACTTTGCATGGGTATCGTACCTTAGTGCGTACGTCAACCGGGGCAACTCCGTTTTCACTTGTGTATGGCATGGAGGCAGTCTTGCCAGTAGAAGTTTAAATCCCTTCTTTGAGTGTGATGATGGATGTAAAACTTGACGAGGCTGAGTGGGTTCAAGCCAGGTTTGATGAGTTAAATTTAATTGAGGAAAAGCGATTAGCAGCTGTGTGCCATGGACAACTATATCAAAGAAGGATGAAGAAGGTCTTTGATCAGAAAGTGCGTCCTCGAAGCTATCAGATAGGTGACTTAGTTTTGAAGAGGATCCTTCCTCCCGATACAGATAACAGGGGCAAGTGGACTCCGAATTATGAAGGTCCATATGTTGTTAAAAAGGTCTTTTCTGGTGGAGCCTTGATGCTTATAACTATAGATGGTGAAGATTTTCCGTCTCCTGTGAATTCAGATGTAGTCAAAAAATACTTCGCATAAACTGACCCGCTGGACAAAGTAAGAAAGTCCAGGCAAAAAAAGGGCATCCCGGCGAACCAAGAGAAAAAGAAAAGAAAAAGGTTCGGGCAAAAGTTAGGGATAAAGAATAAAAAATAATATGTACACCCGGTAAGTCGAAAACCTGCAAAGGCGGCTTAGGCAAAAATGGGTATCCCGGTGGATTGAAAACCTGAAAAGGCGGTCCAGGCAAAAGAGGGATTAAAGCGAAGACTACAGTCTGAGTTATCTGTACTTCATCGCGTTTCAGTGTCTACCATATTGAAGGATATGATCGGTCCAATCACTCTTCTCAGAAAGCAAAGAATTTGGGGAAATTGAAGATCTATGAGTCATAACAGAATTGGAAAATAGTGGAATGCCGTGTTCACATTGCCAATAGGATAGTTTATTTTCTCTTTTGGTGCAATTACCTCTTCCTAGGAATTGTTTCCTGATGTATTTGCCTTTATAGGCCATTTTCAATCAATAAAAGTCGTTATTCAGTCAAATCGCTCTCTTGTTTTTTTTTATTTCTACTGTTTTATTTGCAAAAAACGTCCGAATTTTTGATAAACATTGCATCTAAAAACTGAAGGCTAGACAGTGACGTGCGGAAAGATAAAACATCTGAAAATCATTTTGAATGTTGAGTGCACTTGAGTATATTTTGTCCATACGATCCCCTGGGGCATGTATGTCATGCCGTTTTGCAGGTTACTATATTTGATTGATGGCTAAAGCAGATGAGCCAAAGTTTGTTCGAAGGAAGACCCTGTTGTTTCAACACTGTCCAGTCGTGTAAGAAGTTGGGTCGTCTAAGTCGAGTTCAGAATTTGTTTCCCCAGCATGGTCGAGAGGTTGGTGTTTTCCCAACAAGTGACTCCCCAGTTGAGTTGGTTTCTCCACCGTTCCGAGAATGTCAGACCAGTAAGTATCCTCAGCAGAATTGTTGTATGTCCCCACAGAGTTGGAAGATCGAATCAGAAATTGTGTGCTCAGTAAAGTGATCATTTGCTTTCCCAGCAGGAGTTTTCCTCCCTTTGCATCTTGCATGTGGTAATCATCATTTGCATTCGCATTCTCAAATCGCGTAACATTTCCACTCAGTATGGAGCATTACGCCATGGAAAACTCAAACATATGCATACATGTATTAAACCAGAATGGATCATATCTCCGGAAGAGACGGATCATTTTTCAACATCAGTGTAGCACATTTGCAGTAGTTGCTCTTGGCAACATTCAGAATCGATAATCCCAGTGAGATTTATTTTCTCACCAGTCCATGAAAGGAAAGCTTGATTCTCTTACGATTTAGTCATCAGTAAGTGTCTGCCTTATTTTGACATATGTAAATATCATCCTTGCGATACCGGTAAGTGTCGTGTTGATCCCCGTAAATGTCTATGCTTTTCTTTGATGTCGGCGAACATCATCTTTCGATGTCGATAAACGTCGAATTCCAATTGTTGGCCATCAATAAATGGCATTTCTCTCATGATGTCTACAAAAAAATCGTTCTGTCAACACCCGTGTGTGTCCTTTCCTTTTTTTGGTGTCGGTAAACATCATTGTTCAATGTCGGTAAACATCAGCCGTTTGTTAACCATCGGTAAATGGTTTTGTCGTTTAAATAACTGTATGTTTTCGCTATCCGTAAATATCGAGTATTTCATTTTCGCCATCGGTAAATGGTTTCGTTTCATAAATGTATTCTTTCCTTGGTGTCTGTAAACATCTTTGTTCGATGTCGGTAAACATCGAGTTCCTTCCCAGTCATCGGTAAATGTCTGGTCTTGTTTCACTTATAAACATCATTGTTCGATGTCGGTAAACATCGAGTTCCTTCCCAGTCATTGGTAAATATCTGGTTTTGTAACGCTTTCCTTGATATCGGTAAATATCAAATCTGTTTTGACGCCGCCATCGGTAAATGGCCTCGCTTTCCTTGATATCGGTAAATATCAAATCTGTTTTGACGCTGTCATCGGTAAATGGCCTCGCTTTCTTTGATATCGTTAAATATCAAATTTGTTTTGAAGCCGCCATCGGTAAATGGCCTCGCTTTCTTTGATATCGGTAAATATCAATTTTGTTTTGAAGCCGCCATCAGTAAATGGCCCCGCTTTCCTTGATTCGTCACCTACAGAATGCAAATTCTCCGGTTCTTTTGGTATTTAATCCCTATTTACCTTGAAAGTTTGATAGCCGCTGCTTTCATCCGTTCAGGTTCATAGTTGATTGAATAAGGGCAGCTGTAGCACCTCAAATTCTCCCTCCTTATTCATGCATTCATTTTAGGTCATTTAACATTTCATATTGCATTTCATCATGTCAATCAGAATTAGCTCCAAGAGTTTATCTTCCAAGAAGTTTGGATATCACCCAAGTCACTTTGTGGGTTCTATCTGAATGATCAGTCAACACAAGGGAAATTGTGCATCAACTAGGGTTTTTCTCAACACTCTGTCGCATCCTGCG
This sequence comes from Lathyrus oleraceus, assembly GCF_024323335.1. NCBI lineage: Eukaryota > Viridiplantae > Streptophyta > Magnoliopsida > Fabales > Fabaceae > Lathyrus > Lathyrus oleraceus. The sequence goes on along the minus strand of NC_066583.1, from coordinate 479,528,554 downwards.
AAAATCAACCGGCGAGCGCTGAAATAAAAACACACAGAGCCGCCACTGCGCGTTATTTATCCCAAGATAGGGAAAGGAAACGCTCAGAGAAACCTGGAAAGACATGGTCTCGCGACCAGAGAGAAAAGGTTCGGGAGTCGGTTACGCAAGGGGAAGGTATTAGCACCCCTCACGTCCTAGGTACTCCTAGGGATCCACGTTCTAAAATAAAGAAAAGGTTGCTAAACATCACACACACACACGGGGAACGCAGGTGGGGTTAGGAGAAACGGGCTCGATAAGGTATCGCACCTTATGCCTACATATCTTGTCTGGAACAAGAATCAGAGCCTCTGTAGTTCGGCTTACGCACGCCAAACAACACAAAACAATCAAACAAACAAAAGGGTGGCAAACATGGAGCCCGACAGCCAATCACTGGGCTTACGTCGGCATCCGAACCAAAACGCACTCAAAAGGGCAAACATGGAGCCCGACAGCCAATCCTGGACTTACGTCGGCATCCGAACCCAAACACACAGTCAGATAACAAGTAAACACACGCAAAAAAGAAAAAGGTTGCCCGGAGTGGTCTCGCACGACCACCTGCCTACATACCTCGTCTGGAACGAGGATCAGGGCGATGTAGTTCCCCTGAAAGGGACTAAATTGCTAACCAGAAACCGGGGAAAGATACACAACTAGGGAGCTGAGACTCGAGCCTAATGTTGTCATGCATCGTTAACCCTAAGTTCGGTTTTCTATCCTACTTGCATAAGCAAACTAACCTAACCAGGAAAGAAGCTAGCACACAAGCATACAATCATATATCATCAAATGAGAACAGGTATCTCAAACAAGCATGTCAATCAGATATCCACATAACACGCACTATAGCCAAACAAGGGGCTCAATCAATCAGGTTTGACTGCCTAAGCAATCGTCTGTACAGGCTGTGTTTGCTCTTAACCTTGCCATTACGAGGCTAAGGTGAAGCAGATGAAAGGATGAAGTGAGGATCAGACCTCACAGCTCTTATCCCTAACCAGGGAGAGCTGACAAATGAGCATGGGTCCAGAATAGGGGAACCCTTCTATACTCGATGACTCAGACACAATGTGCACTGCACAGGATCTTGGGCTTTTGATCTCAATGCTACAACCATGTAATGGGAGCAAGGAGAAGACTCAACTGAATAGTGGGGGACAGGTTGCTTGTCCCTACCTTCCACCAATTGCCTTACTTGAAGGGCTTTTCCTGCTTGGCTTAAAAATAAACATACACAAGCATTGCCTCTTAAGGAGGACTTCAGACAATTTGCCCGGCCCGGTAACAGCCGGGTCTCCAGACTACATGAAGTAAGAAGGTTATACCTCTATGCAAGTTGCTTAAGCAAAGCAAAGCAAAGCAATAGTTCACAAGGAACTGAGCAACTAAAGTACCTGGAAACAATCAAACTCAGTCAGTACTCAAGCAGACAAACCATAAACAACAAACAGTTAACCAGTTTAAACAAACTATGCACAACACAAGGCAAGCTCAAGGCTTAAGCCCAAGCTTCAACACCTACAAAACAATTCTATGTTAATATACAAACATCAACAACATCAATTAAAATTGATTTGCATCATTCTCCATGTGCCTTATGCTTTTGATCCTGAAAAACCAAGCAAATATTAGCAACTAGACCACTAGGCCAAGCCTAGGGTCCAAAAGCAACAAAAAAGTTAAAACAGCAAGGCATTCACAATCAAAACTCAAATTAAAGTCAAACAAGAGCAAACATCATTGGTCCCATGTCTATATCATCCATTATGTTCAATTCATGCACAAAACAAGGCACATTGGTTCAAATGAAGCACCAAGCATACAAACAGAATTATTGCATTCAAATCCATACCAAAACACATCAAAAAATTCTCAAATTAATTACACCTAAACAGGGGTCAATCAAGGTCTACCATGTCAAATTTGAGCTTAATTGGGCAAATGGAACCATGTTAATGAAAATCAACAAAAACAGACACAGTTACATGCTTCAATTCACAACATCAATGCATACATCCACTTCAAAAATTCATAACTCAATGAAAACTAAAAAGAAATGGATGGGACCAAAACAGGGATGTCACAACATGTGTCTACTACAAGCATATCAAATTTCATGATCATACAATACAATATGAGGATTTCCCAATCAATCTACCAACATGTATCACATGAGCTTGCAATTTCAACAACCAGAAATGAAAAATCATGATCAAATTGAAAATACAGTGAAAAATTCTACAAAAATTCATACAACATCCTAACATATCAACAATTCACCATGCAAAATTTCAGCCAATTCCAACATGCATAGGTCATCCAATTAAATTCAACAAGTTGACATCAAGAGGTGTGACACAAATTGTCACACCTAAGTTCCAGAATTTGCTGCTCTCTAACCAGGTATCAAAAATTCATGAAATTTACATATAAATAATCCTCAATGAGTCAAGAACCACCACAAAAATTTTCAGCCATTTATTTTATGATATGAGTATTTCATGATCAAATTACAAACATGTGTCAAAAATGGACATACAATGGAAAACCCTAGGTCAATTGAAAATCCTACCAAGCACAACTTTGACCAATAGGTCAAAAAAATCCTACACTCAAAGACAAAGTCAACACAATTTTTTTCATATTTTTCTGATTTTTTTACTATTTTTCATGAATTTTTTAAAGTGTTAAACATTTTTAGAAATTAATTAAAAATTTCAGTGACATAATGGTAATTATAATTGGCGGGGGAGGGAAACAGTTTTTTCAAACTTTTGAACGGGATTTTGGATCTAATACTGTTTCACGCAGAACCTTCATCGTCTTCCTCACAATCACACGAAGAACACACAAATTTCAAACCAACACCAAAGCAAGCATGCGACATATCATTCGAACCGTCTTCTCAAGAGGAACATGAACATCACACTCTTACATCCTAAAAGTTCCTAAATCTCTCGAATCGACTCACTTAGGGTTTGAATTCATAATTTCAAATCGCGATTTCTTAAGCTACAGTCAACCATTCTATAAACCGCAAGCACCATTGGATTCTACAAGAAATGCACTACACAAAGCACCTATCAATCGAACAAAACAGGAGATTCAAAATTTCGACATACCGGCAATGGCAGTGCGTAGATCGCGGCTTTAAGCTCCAACTCTTCAAAACAGTTGTACTAGAGCCTTGTGGAAGATGAATGACGTGTCCAGTTCCAATTGCTTCGACCTCTACTGCTCTTAATTCGAATTTGCCATTGTTGAGGTGTTCTTGAACAGTTGCGATGCAAGGCTTGATTGATGATGAATCATGAAAACAGTCCTAGTACATGTTGAAACAAGATCACAGCAAAAAGAAAATCAAGTTTTGGTTGAAGATTGAGGAAGAAATTTGGATTTGAAGATTGGTGTGTTCTTGAGCAAAATGGAGAGAATGAGAGGTTTCTAGATCTGTTCTTGGTAATTGTGAGAGTTAGTTATGATTAGGAGATGATTTGGAATTTATATGCACCCTTAATCCAAGCTCTAATCTTGTTAATTATCATTTGGCTTAATTAAGTGATAATGTAATTTTTGCAAATGAGGGCAAATTGGTCAATACACAATGACAGCACATGCCAGCTCACAATTGGTTCCAACATGTCCAAAACACCATATGTGAAGTGTAGAAACAATTCCCATTGCAATTGGTCATGTATTTCTCAAACTCACCATGTATTTGCAAAATGTCCATTTTTGTCATTTCCATTTTTCAAGACAAAACTCAAACCATGTGCATTAACCATGAAATGAATATTCAAACACACTTAAAATGCCATTCCTGAGGTGTTGGAAAAAGTCCCATTCAAAAATTCCCAATATTTTGACTTTTGGACAATTTTGCCCCTGGTCCAATTCAGCTGTCCAGTTGAAAAGTGACTTTTTGCCTTGGCCATTTTTGAACAAATCCAATGATGCACCCTCAAAGTACATGTCAAATGGAGTTTGTGCATATAAAGAACTTGCAATTTGGACAAAGTATGTGGTAGTTATGACCTCCTGATTACGGGTCTTTTCTGAAATTCACTGAGCCATATTTTGCAAACCGTACATTGGATTTTCAAGTTCTTGGACTTTTTGGAAAGGTGAGAACAAGATCTACATCTGTCATGTTGAACAATTTTTCATTTGAAGCTTCCTTAGACATCTGTTTTTGAGGTCAAAAACTTTCCATTTTTGGAAACTTCAGCTACAAGTCACTTTCTATTTTTGGCAGTTTTTGTCCTGACTTGATTTTCTTCATTTTTAAGCTTTGCAATGTCATTCAACACTTGTTCCAACATGAATGAAGTGTGTCTAACTTGTTTCCACCTCCAAATCCACCAGATCATGTACAGTTGACCACAGTTGACTTTTCAACTGACAGATGAATCAGGCAATGCATAGATCAATCTGAGCCCCAATCTCCAACTGAAATGGCTCAAGGGTGATACCCTAGCCTCCATAAGCACCATATAGTCACAAAATGATCCTCATCTCCTTCATAAACCCCATCTCCTGATCCAGCCCTGATTGGCCCAATACAGCTGATTAGGGTTGACCAGTGGTCAAAACCCTAATCTCAAGGAACATTCTTCAATCTCCTGATGACATCCAACCATGATGATGATGATGTATCAATTCAAACAATATGAAGACCAATACCCTTGGAGAATCATAAAACCCTAATCCACAGCCCAATCCTCAGATGGCCCATGATCAATCAATAAAACCCTGACTTGCACTTGACTTCCTCATCTTCTGATCAAGACTTGGGAGGATAGCTTGCATAATGTAACCACATGATATGCAACATGAAATGCCTAATGTCCTAAAATGATATGCAAATATGTTAATGCTGGTCCCAAAAGAGGAGGGCGAATTTTGAGGTGTTACAGCTGCCCCTATTCAATCCACTGTGAACCTGTCGATACGAAATAGCCTCGGCTTTCGGATGATCAGGATGAAGAGTGATTGAATACCAAGAACAGACGAACAATTTGCACTCTGATGGGATAATAATTAACAACGCCTGTCAGCATCGGCGAAGAAACAAACTCTGAACAACGTCGACCTGGATACCAAAATAAATGGTAACACAGGGATAACCATGGCCTGAACACCACACATCCACGCGGGATTCTCAACTCTTCTTTTTCTTTTGCTTTTCTTGAACCCCGAAAATTTTCTCTGCGCAAACGATCCTCAGATCTCTGCATTTGAACCCCGGAAAATGCCTCAGCACTCCTTTTTGCCAACATAATGAACCCCGATCTCCAATTTGAACCCCAGTCGCCTGACGATAACTCTCGATCGCCAGAATGAACCCCGTTCTCCAGAAAACGTCGCAACATCTCCCTTTCTCCGTTTAAACCCGGAACATGCCTCAGCATTTCCTTTCTCCATTTGAACCCCAGAACATGCCTCAGCATTTCTTTTCTCCATTTGAACCCCAGAAAATGCCTCAGCATCCCCTTTTCTCCATTCTCGTGATAATTCCGCTGGCAACGTCGGAAATAACACCAAACCACTCTGAGGGCGACATGTCAGAGGGTAAACCTTCACAAAAGGAAGGTAGCATGTGTACCTCTTCCTCAGAAGACACCTATAACGACCTCCATCGGCCTCAGCCAGAGTCTAAGGCAACACATGACCAGAAGATAATCCTAAGGACCTCATCCCGGATAAAATCTTCAACTCCATCTCCATTTGAACCCCAGAAAATGCCTCAACATTTCCTTTTCTCCATTTGAACCCCGAAAATTGCGCTGATCGCAAAACGTCCTTGGATTTCATCTCCATCTCTGCTCGACGGAAACATTTCCTCCAATATCGCACTATTGGGGAACCTTGCTGCTCTGCCGTTCTGATGCTAGACTCCTCAGAGTAACACCTTCACCATCTGTCTCGCACGACAGAAACCTCCCCCAGTATCGTACTACTGGGGAAATACCTTTGGTCAAACCATGAGGCTAAACTCCTCGGAGTAACACCTTCACTGTCTGGCAAGAACCACTTCTCAAACGGTAACCACGGCTTGAGACTAGCTTATGCTTGCAATGATGCATGATTGATTTTTTCTGCGTAATGCTCCATAAACATGGAAATGCCACGCGATTATTCATTTTTCTATGCAATATGCCATGTTATTTTTTCATGATGAATGCATAAAAAACAAAAACATCCCCCTCAAGGGACCCTTCTGGGGAATACGAGACACTCTGCTGAGAACTCGCCACCACTCGGATTTCCACCCTGCTGGGGAATAACGCTGCTGCGGGGAATAAGGCAACCCTTGCTGGGGAAGAACCTCCTTTGCACCCAATCCACTCGAGAAACTGCTGGGGATAAGCACCACCAACACTCTGTGGGGATACAACAGTCTTTGACTTGCTGGGGATATCAATCCTGACTCCGCTTCGGGAAACCCTCCCAGATACTTGCCGACTTCACTGGGGAAATACTCGCATAGGCCCTGCTAGGGGAATAGCAACCTCCAGGCTCAACTGGGGAAACATCAATATATCACCTGCTGGGGATAACCATCCTGATCCTGCTAGGGAACCGCATACCACTCCGCTGGGGACAACCCATGCAATCCATAGGTAGAATCAACTCAGCTGGGGATGCAGAAATCCCTCCGTCCGCTACGGAAACTTGTTCAATCTACTGGTAGGAGGAACACTGTTGGAGATATATTTCATTGAAAAAGACCCGCTCCACTCGGGGATAACAACCTTCTGGCCTGGCTGCTGAGGACACATCGTCGTAAACCCGCCAGGAATAACCATCCTGACTCGGCTGGAGAAGTCCACAGACATTGGAATCCGCTGGGAAGCTAGTCCTATGACTCTGCTTGGGGACCTAGCCGGGAAATGAGAAAAGTTGGTACAGAACACCCGTCGACTCGTCGAACCACGGTATCTACCTTCCAGCCTCGCATCAGCTTTCCACTTTTGGGGAATTTCCAGACTCGTCTGGACCTTTTCTGCTCCATCATCTTGTATCCCAAGGTCGCGCCGCGCTCGACGAGAAAGCGTATTCCTGGGAGTTATACATTCTTTTCAATTTTCCGACTTTGAAGAGTCTTCTTGGTTAATTTCAAGGGTCGTCGGACGTCTCTCGTCGTCCTCTACCGTTCTCTAACTTGCTTTGCCCCTGATCGGGCTCTGCGGGGAATTACATACTTTCCAATCTTCCGACTTTGAAGAGTCTTCTTGATTATCATCAAAGATCGTCGTACGCCTCAACGTCTCCGCCATTCTTTCATTCATTCGTCCCTGAGCGAACTCTCTGGGGATTTATTACAATGCTTCCACATCACAACCTGCAAGTGAATAAAAATATCTAACAGTTCCTGCAAAACAGATCGTCAGATAAAACCGTGCCCCAGGCGTGTCAAGATTTCAACACTTGAGTCACTCAACCTTCCAAATAAGATTTCAAGCCTTCAATCTTATAAGCATGCATTGGAAGGAAACCTATATGTTTTAAAATGCAAGATTCTTTATCAAAAATATCTGGATGTTTTTGCAATCAAAGCGGTAATGAAAACAAAAACAAAATTATTTGACTGAATATGCATTTTATTGATTGGAAAAGCGTGGCTCAAATGAGCAATACAAAAGGAAGCAATTCCTGAAAAGAGGTAATTGCGCACAAAAGGAAAAATCTATCCTAATGGCAATGTGAAACTCGTGATCTCATCGAGTTCCAACTCGGTTACACCCCATATGTCCTCAGACTCTCCATGCTTTCTGCCTTCTGAACAAGACAATTCTGACTGATCCCTACCGGGTATTATCCATGATGCTTCAACCAAAGCGCAAACGATCATGCTAGGCGCAGTTGTTCGTTTCAATCCCTCTTTTGCCTGGACCGCCCTTTCGGGTTTTCAGTCCACCGGGATACCCATTTTTGCCCAAGCCGCCTTTTCAGGTTTTCGACTTGCCGGGTGTACAATTTTTCATTTTATATTCCTAATTTTTGCCCGAACCTTTCTTCTGTTTTTGGTTCGCCGGGATGCCCATTTTTGCCTGGACTATTTTATTCTTTTCGTCCAGCGAGTCAATTATACGAAGTATTTTTTAACTGCGTCCGCATTCACAGGGGATGGAAAATCCTCGCCATCCATGGTCGTTAGCAACAAGGCTCCGCCAGAGAAAACCTTCTTGACCACGAATGGACCTTCATAATTCGGTGTCCATTTGCCCCTTCGATCGTTTTGAGGAGGAAGGATCCTTTTCAGCACCATATCACCCACGTGATATACCCGAGGTCTCACCTTCTTGTCAAAAGCACGCTTCATCCTTTGCTGGTATAACTGCCCATGACAAATGGCTGCTAGCCTCTTTTCCTCTATCAGGCTCAATTCTTCGTACCGGGTCCTCACCCATTCAGCCTCTTGCAACTTTACGTCCATCAGGACTCTCAAAGAGGGAATCTGAACCTCAACAGGTAATACAGCTCCATCCCATATACCAATGAGAAAGGAGTTGCCCCAGTGGATGTGCGTACCGACGTTCTGTACCCATGCAAGGCAAACGGCAACATCTCATGCCAGTCTTTGTAGGTCACCACCATTTTCTGCACAATCTTCTTTATATTCTTGTTGGCTGCCTCGACCGCCCCATTCATCTTCGGACGATAGGGAGAAGAATTGTGATGCTCAATCTTGAATTCCCGGCACAGCTCTGCCATCATCTTATTGTTCAAATTAGAACCATTATCTGTAATGATCCTCTCGGGAACCCCATATCTGCAAATGATGTCTCTCTTGAGAAATCTGGCCACGACCTGCTTTGTCACGTTCGTATAAGAGGCTGCTTCTACCCACTTGGTGAAGTAATCAATAGCCACTAATATGAATCTGTGCCCATTCGAAGCTGTAGGCTCAATCTTTCCGATCATATCAATGCCCCACATAGCAAACGGCCATGGAGACGACATCAAACTCAATGGATTCGGAGGCACGTGCACCTTATCAGCATAAATCTGGCATTTATGACACTTCCGCACGAAATTAAAACATTGGGCCTCCATTGTCATCCAATAATAACCTGCTCTCAGCAGCTTCTTTACCATGGCATTCCCACTGGCATGGGTACCGAACGATCCCTCATGAACCTCTTTCATCAATTGGCTTGCTTCTGCATCATCAACACATCTGAGCAAGACCCAATCAAAATTTCTCTTATATAAAACCCCATCCTTATTCAGGTAGAATACCATGGCCAACCTCCGCAGAGTCTTTCTATCTTTCTTAGATGCTCCCTCAGGATACTCTTGCGTCTCAAGATAGCGCTTGATATCGTAATACCACGGCTTCTCATCATCAGGCGCTGTATCAACAGCAAACACATAAGCCGGTCTATCCAGACGTCCCACTTCAACACTGGGGAACTGATTCCACCTCTGCACCTTGATCAAGGCAGCCAGAGTAGCCAAAGCATCTGCCAAAGGGTTCTCCTCTCTGGGCACGTGATGCATCTTCACCTTAGTAAAAAACGTCAACAATCTCCTCGTATAATCTCGATACGGAACCAAATGAGATTGATGCGTATACCATTTCCCGTTAACCTGATTTATCACCAGAGCTGAATCTCCATATATCACAAGGTTCTTGATTCTCAAATCAATCGCCTCTTCGATACCCAATATGCAAGCTTCGTATTCAGCTACGTTGTTGGTGCACTCAAATGTTAGCCGGGCAGCAAAAGGAATATGAGATCCTTTCGGCGTAACCAAAACAGCACCAACACCGCTTCCATTCACGTTAACGGCCCCATCAAACATCAAAATCCATTCGGATTCAGGGTCAGGCCCCTCCTCCGGGATTGGTTCCTCGCAATCTTTCGATTTGAGAAACATGATGTCCTCATCAGGGAATTCAAACTTCATTGGTTGATAATCATCAATGGGTTGCTGGGCGAGGTAATCAGACAATACACTCCCCTTGATCGCTTTCTGAGAGGTATACTGTATATCATATTCAGTCAAAATCATTTGCCACCTCGCAACCCTTCCGGTCAATGCTGGCTTTTCAAAAATGTACTTGATCGGATCCATCTTGGAAATCAACAAAGTGGTATGAACCAGCATGTACTGCCTTAGTCGGCGAGCAGCCCAGACCAAAGCACAGCAAGTTTTCTCGAGCAGTGAATATCTTGTTTCACAGTCGGTAAACTTTTTGCTAAGGTAGTATATGGCATGCTCTTTTCGACCAGACTCGTCATGCTGCCCCAATACACACCCCATAGACCCCTCGAGGACTGTCATGTACAGAATTAACGGTCTTCCCTCCACAGGAGGCATCAGAATCGGAGGCTCCTGCAAATACTCTTTGATCTTTTCAAATGCCGCTTGGCAATCATCATTCCACCTGACCGTTTGGTCTTTTCTCAACAATTTAAAGATTGGTTCACACGTGGCTGTTAGATGAGATATGAACCGTGAAATGTAGTTCAATCTACCCAAGAAACCACGAACCTCTTTCTCCGTTCTCGGTTCAGGCATTTCTTTTATCGCTTTTACTTTTGCAGGATCAACCTCGATTCCTTTCTCACTTACAATGAACCCCAGCAATTTACCGGACCGCACTCCGAACGTGCACTTGTTCGGATTCAACCTCAGTCTGAACTGTCTCAACCGGTCAAACAGCTTGGCCAGATCTACCAAATGCCCCTCTTCTGTTTGGGACTTTGCTATCATGTCATCAACATAGCATTCAATTTCATGATGAATCATATCATGAAACAAAGTCACCATGGCTCTCTGATAAGTAGCACCGGCGTTTTTGAGACCGAATGGCATCACCTTGTAACAAAAGGTGCCCCACGGTGTAATGAACGTTGTTTTCTCCATATCATCTGGCGACATTTTGATTTGATTATAGCCAGAAAAGCCATCCATGAAGGAAAACACCGAGAATTGAGCAGTATTATCTACCAACACGTCAATGTGTGGTAGTGGAAAATCATCCTTCGGACTAGCTCTGTTCAGATCTCGGTAATCCACACACATTCTCACCTTCCCATCCTTCTTCGGGACTGGCACAATGTTCGCAACCCATGGCGGATAATTAGTGACAGCAAGGAAACCAGCATCCCACTGCTTCTGCACTTCTTCTTTAATCTTCATCGCCATGTCAGGTCGAGTTCTGCGCAACTTCTGCTTCACTGGAGGACAATCTGTTCTCAACGGTAGCTTGTGCACAACGATATCGGTATCCAACCCTGGCATATCTTGATAAGACCAGGCAAAGATGTCGACATATTCTTTCAACAATGCCACCATTCTGCTCTTAACACTTCCCTCCAAGGCAGCCCCGATTTTCACTTCTTTCTTGACATCATCAGTACCCAGGTTCACGACCTCAATCTGTTCCTCATGCGGCTGAATGACCTTCTCCTCTTGTTTTAACAACCTGGCCAATTCCCCTGGTAGTTCACAATCTTCTTCGTCTTCTTCTTCAGCAAGATAGATCGGATTGTCGAAGTCATACAAGGGTGTAACAGGATTGTTATCAATGAGATCCGGAGAGGAATCGCATCTGCATGAATGTTGATTCATGCATTGCTTTAGAACCGGTGTGAAAAATTGAAAAGGAAAAATGAAAACATTGCCATTTTTATTTGTTTTTAATTTTTAAACTGCAAAAATAAATGAAAAACAGGGAACACCGCTTTTAACTGAAAAACATCCTTTTATTAATGATGCAAAATTCTGCAAATTTAAACATGAGGTGGCCCTTACAATGGACCATTACGTGTCGGGCAACACGCATGGTTTGCATGCAAATAAGAAAGAAAACAAGAAAAATATTACTCTTCGAGGAGAGTGACCCGGATGATTTCTTCGGCCTTCCAGTTGTGGATTTCCATCCCTGGTTCGCACGGCGTTATCCACCGGTCCATGTCACAGTCGCTGTCAGTATCTTCACCCATCATGCAGATGTGGTCCGGATCCAGCATTCCGGCACTCGTGAAAGTTACAGACGTACGACCCCCTCTTCCTCGTCCCAAGCCTCGGCCCGGTTGATATCCAACCCCAAAACGGTCTTTTTTCTCAGGGACCTCCATTATTCTGCCCCAGCCTGGAGCCTCTCCGCTTTTGACTACCTCAGCAGTCTGCTTATAAGAAGCGATGGACGGTTTCTCTTCCTCTTGCTTGGCGAACAGGGCATTCTCCACCTTAACAGTTTCAAATGACTGGCTAGGCGTCTCCCATATTTCACCGTCCATCTCAACATATTTGAAAGAAGACAGGTGGCTGACAAAGATGTCCTCCTCTCCGCAAACAGTAACGACCTGGCCTCCCCAAACATATTTCAGCTTTTGGTGCAAAGTCGACGTAACTGCTCCCGCAGCATGAATCCATGGGCGACCCAACAAGCAACTGTAAGCTGGTTGGATGTCCATAACATAGAAGGTTGACTTAAACACCTCCGGGCCAATCTTTACTGGTAACTCCACCTCCCCGAATACGGCTCGCTTTGACCCATCAAAAGCCCGCACAATTAAATCAGTCGGGGTCAAAATCAGCCCATCACAATTAATCTTTGCCAGGGCCTTCTTAGGCAACACATTCAAAGAGGAACCGGTATCAACCAGCACATGCGAAAGCACGGCTCCTTTGCATTCCATTGCAATGTGTAGAGCCCGGTTATGATTCCTGCCGTCCACTGTCAGGTCCATATCCGTAAAGCCCAGCCCATGGCTAGCATGCACGTTGGATACGACCGTCTCCAATTGGTTGATTGTGATCTCCTGAGGAACATAAGCTTTCTTCAATATTTTCAACAAAGCCTCCCTATGACCCTCAGAACTCAACAGCAGTGACAAAATTGAGATTTTTGAAGGAGTCTGCTGCAAGTGATCAACCAACTTGTACTCTGACTTCTTGATGATCCTCAGAAATTCCTCAGCTTCATCATCAAATTTATTATCCGACCCCGCAGGCGCCGGTGTCATCACAGGAGTACTACCATTATCCACCACAGCCTTTCCCTTTGCCCTGGCTAAAGCCTCGGCCTTTTCTTTTTTCTCTTTTTCTTCCTCCCCCCTCCTCAATGCGTCGGGAGCAAACAACCTACCGCTGCGAGTGAAACCGCTGGGACCGGCATTATCCACCTTTAGCACGGTGGTTTCACTAGCGGATTGTTCCTCCAACCTCTCACCATTACAATATACCTCCCCACCATAATGCCAAGGTACGGCATCATCTTTGTCATATGGAATTGGCCCAGGTACCGTGATGGTAACTGGGGCCTCCTCCACCAGATTTGACAAATCCACCGGATCAAAGTATATAGTTATGGTGGAGACCTCTTCACTCTTTCCTTCAGCCTTCTCAATCACAATATTCCCTGCGTCCATCAGACCCTGGACATGCTTCCTCAGAAGCTCACAACCATTTGCAGAAATAGTGCACTCAGCACAATCAGATCCGCAGCCCGGATAGACCCCATTCCTCAACAACTGCCTTTTGACCTCAATCAAAGGCGTCTTCAGCTGACCAACCTCAAACAGCCCCACTCTGCTCTCCTCAAAGATGGCATTCACCCCCCTCTGACCATGCGCAGGCATGGGATTTGCATTGACATTGGGGGATGGAGCAAAATTAATAGCCTTGGAATCCACTAAATCCTGAACTGTGTGCTTAAAAGCTTTACAGTTCTCAATATTATGCCCAGGCGCACCTGAGTGGAATTCACATTTCGCAGTCTCATCATAACTGGCTGGCCTCTGATCAGGTCTCAAAGGTGCCAGAGTTCTAGTTTGCACAAGGCCCAAATCCATCAACTTTTTGAACAAAAAGGCATAGGTCACCGGAGGCCTATCGAATTGTCTGTCCTGCGCTCTGCCCCGGACTTGATAACCAGCCCTTTGTGGTCTCTGTTGAAAGGGTTGTTGTCTCTGTTGCTGTTGCTGTTGCGGTTGTGCTGAATGAGACTCAGCAGGAATTGTTACCGCAGCGGTATGCTGGAAGTAACGTTCCCTACCGGGTCCGCGCTGCGTGTACACTGCGCTGGTGTCTCCTTCCTTCTTTCTCTGCCCACCATTATTGCCGAATGGTTTCTTCGTACCAGAAGAAGAAGAAGACGCACCCTGAATTTTGCCCAGCTTTAACCAACTCTCTATCCTTTCCCCCGCCACCACAATGTCGGAGAAGTTGGTGACAGGACAACCCACCATCCTCTCAGCAAATGGCCCCTGCAGGGTCCCCATAAACAAATCAGACATCTCCCGATCTACCAACGGAGGTTGAACTCTGGCAGCCAACTCTTTCCACCTTTGCGCATACTCTTTAAAGCCCTCATTATGTTTCTGAGACATACCCTGCAGCTGGGTACGACTCGGAGCCATATCTGCATTAAACTGGTACTGCTTAAAGAAAGCATCTCCCAAATCTTGCCAGCTTTTGATATCGGACGATCTCAACTTGGTGTACCATTCCAAGGAGCCTCCAGACAGGCTGTCCTGGAAAAAGTACATCCACAGTTTTTGATCCGCGGTGTATGCTGAGATTTTGCGGACAAATGCCTGGAGATGAGTTTCCGGGCAAGAACTGCCATTGTATTTGTCGAATGCGGGCGCCTTGAATTTCTGAGGGATTACAATCCCCTCCACCAGCCCCATGTTGGACATATTTACCACCCCAGGCGTGGCATAGCTCTCCAGCACTTTGATTTTCTCAGCCAGCAGCTGGATTTCCTTATTCTGAGGAGGAATGTCGTAAGGCACAAAAGGCTCATTTCGCATAGAGAACTGGTCAGCCTCTCTATCTTCCTCCTGATCTTCGTCAAACCCATAAAACGGAGGCACAAAGTTGTCTTTCATATTCTGACTAGGCCCAGGTTGACCAGCAGCACCAGCATTATTCACCAGACCAACTGTTGTCCTCTTTCCACCATCACGAGATCCCTGCCCCTGGTTGGAGACTCCATCCAGGTTGACCCCACTGTTCTGAGCAGAAACCCGCTCGAGTTTCTCAACTTTATCTGCGAGAGCCTTCTGACCAATGGCAAAACCTTGCATTATATTGATCAGTTCGGTCATTTTCTCCTTCAATTCCAGCATATCAGCACTGGGAAGCTCCATGAGTCTGGGAGTGTTTCTTCTTGTGTAATATCTGTGAGGGCGAGTTGAGTGCAGGGGTACTACTCTTCGAGCGCGAGCAATGATTCCTGGTTACAAACAAACACGTTAGTAATAGTCACCTGCAAAATAAAACACAAGTTATCATGATTATGCATGTATGCAGTGCCTATCCATATGAAGGACACTCTGTCTCTCGACCCTGGCATCATCGAGACAAATAATAATCCGGCATCAATATTCTGATTAGCAGTGTTTGATTTTGTCGTGCAGATCGGAGATATGTGATTTAGCATGATACCCCCAACCATGTGTGTGCTCGTGAGAGTGCATACAGCAAAGCAAATAAAGCTTGAAAACCAATCACTGAATGAAAAATCACCATCACATAGCAAAAGTGCACAATCAGTGCAATAGTCATACATCAACCAGATAAGGTCAGATACAATCCTCCAGAATAGGAAAGAAATACAGACAAGTGAATTCCGTCAACAAGCCTGACGGTAATCCAACACAAATGAAAGATCTAACTGGATGAGGGTCCCGCAGATGGCCCTATCTCGCCTTCCATCCTTGCGAACTCTGCGGCGAACCTGAGCTCGGTATTCTCCTGCTGTAGTCTTCCAACTTCCTTCTGATGAATCTTCATCTGCCTGAAGTAGTGGTCTCTCTCTGCCATGTAATGATCTCTCTCAGCCTTGATCTTTGCTTTCTCTGCCTCCCACTCTGCAGCGAGGACTCTGGCTCTCTCATCCCTCTGATCCCTGACTAGGATTTGCCTCCTCTTCTCATCTTCTATCACCTTTGATGCTCTGAACAGCTTATCCTTAGTGATGTCGTGCTCCCGGTTGGACGATGCTAAAGCTTGGCTGATCTTCCCATAGTAGGCTGTATCCATCTCAAAACGCTTGGTCTCCAGAGCATGTCGCTTATCCTGATCTTCCATCTTCGCTTTGAGCTCCTGATTAGCTCTCTGAACCCGAGCAACATTCATCTCCAATTCCGTCTTCTCTGCAAGCAGCTGATCTCGTTCCCGCTTCATCTCTAAGAACTCATCCATACTGACAGTAGAAGGAGTCTCCTCAATCAACGGATACCACGGATCGACCCTAGGAAATGGTAGACAAGTAAGCTCCACTCTCTTTCTGAGCCAATCATCGAACGGAGGAAAAGATCTGTTGTTAGCTCTACCCCAGGAAGCCTTGCCCTTCCTCTGAATGCTGCGCCATGCATCGGATACCTGCTTTACCCTATCCTGGTTACCCTCAACCGGGAAGTACACAGATTCCTGAATCTCACTCTTGTACGGTGGAAGCTCCATAGCGAATCCCATTTGCCTCTTAAGAAGTGTCGGGTTGTAATTGATGCAACCCTGAACCCCTATAAGCGGCACATTAGGAAAACCCCTGCAACTGCAGATAAAGTCCTGTCCAACTCCACTACTGTGAGTCCAATCTATGTCCTTAGCTCTCAAGCCCATCAGTTTGGTCGCCCAAGTAACATTCTGGCCCAGAAGAACAAAAGCACCCTTGGATGGTAAGTAACCCATAAACCACTTGACCAATAACTGCGCGCAGCATCGAATCAAACCCCCACGCCTCTTCTCATTCCGGTTATGAACCGAATAATAGACATCTCCAATCAATGTAGGGATAGGATTCCTTCGAATAAACAGGCGGATGGCATTGATATCCACAAAGTTCTTCTGGTTGGGAAACAAAATGATCCCATAAATGCTCGCCGCAACCAGAGCACAGACAGCTTCCCAATTCCCCAATTCTGACTGCTCTTTAGCCTTAGCCTCTAGGAAACTCAGATGAAAACCAGGCAGCTTACCCTTCTCCTTCAGATTACTCTTCACTTCCTCTGGACTCAGATAGAAAGCACGGGAAATCCCACCAATATCAGGTTCTTCCTTAGTAACACGGAAAGGAACCTGGTCTCTGATCTGGATACTCAAAATATCAGCATAATCCTCCAACATGGGCCCTAGCACATAATCTGGGAAGACGAAACACCTCAGCTCGGGATCGTAGAACTGAAGTAGAGTATGGATGGCACTCCGGTCTCTATCCATGAGCCTGAAAACTGTCTTCAGAATACCCCCATACACCTCACGAAACAACCCCACATGGTCAGGTGTCATCAACGCTATCATATCCTTCAGCACACTGATATCCGGGTCAAAGAAACTGTAAGCAACATCATCCTTCAAGCCGGGTCTTCTCATCTCTGAATAGAAAGTCTCTCAGCCAAGATCTCGATCCAAAGGGTCCCTGCATATGGGTAAACATGTGTTAGATGTAATTAATGCAAGATGCAATGATGCTGATGAATGAATGCAATGCGTTGCCATCCTCCAAGCCATCTGGTCATCTGCACTGAATCTGGGCTCTGAACTGATCATAACCATCTGAGGAATACACAATCACAATTCTGACCCACGGGTTCCGAAATAAACGGAAGACAGATACATCATCATCACCACTGGTCTCTGATCAGACACACCATCACCATTTGAATCGGCCCAGGGAATCCGAAATAAACGGATCCCCACTGATAAAATATCTCGGCCCGGGGAATCCGAAATAAACGGATCCCCACTGATAAATCACGGACAGCACTCTGGCGTCACGGCAACAAATAACCATAAATCCGACTCATAAATATGTCTCTGAATCACAGATCAAAAAGTCACCATCTGATTATGCATCCGAACAATCACCCTCCCCTCACAGGTAAATTCTAAACAGGTCACCCTAAGGCGGATAATAGTCTCAACGATCGGGCGGAGATACTCAATGGGTTTGCCCTTGCGGGTGTGCCATTGTAGCTCCCTTAAGATCGTCTAAACCAAAGATCCGGGAAATGATCGGTCATCAGAGTCAACAGCCCAAAAGAGATAACCCAACCAAAGTGGAGAACCCCACTGGAAGAGCACTTCTCAGATGAACCTCGTCCGACTTGTGGTATGTCACGTCGCAACAATATGCCCAACCGACACATGAGCGACGTGAGACCACGCTAATCCTAGGTGTATACTTGGGCCTGGGTTTTAGCCCCACTCAGAACACCCACCCCAAAGTAACAGAACCACCTGCAGAGGAAGATGGCAACATGACAGTAATGATGCATGCACGTATTAATGCAAGTATATAAACAATGGTTAGTATAATAAATGCAATAAATAAACAATACAAGCAACCAAAACCAATCCTAGAACGCTAGGAAGGACTCGCTTAGGGACGATGGACCAGCATAGGTCTACATCCAGATAATCCCCAGTGGAGTCGCCAGCTGTCGCATCCTGCGAAAATCAACCGGCGAGCGCTGAAATAAAAACGCACAGAGCCGCCACTGCGCGTTATTTATCCCAAGATAGGGAAAGGAAACGCTCAGAGAAACCTGGAAAGACATGGTCTCGCGACCAGAGAGAAAAGGTTCGGGAGTCGGTTACGCAAGGGGAAGGTATTAGCACCCCTCACGTCCTAGGTACTCCTAGGGATCCACGTTCTAAAATAAAGAAAAGGTTGCTAAACATCACACACACACACGGGGAACGCAGGTGGGGTTAGGAGAAACGGGCTCGATAAGGTATCGCACCTTATGCCTACATATCTTGTCTGGAACAAGAATCAGAGCCTCTGTAGTTCGGCTTACGCACGCCAAACAACACAAAACAATCAAACAAACAAAAGGGTGGCAAACATGGAGCCCGACAGCCAATCACTGGGCTTACGTCGGCATCCGAACCAAAACGCACTCAAAAGGGCAAACATGGAGCCCGACAGCCAATCCTGGACTTACGTCGGCATCCGAACCCAAACACACAGTCAGATAACAAGTAAACACACGCAAAAAAGAAAAAGGTTGCCCGGAGTGGTCTCGCACGACCACCTGCCTACATACCTCGTCTGGAACGAGGATCAGGGCGATGTAGTTCCCCTGAAAGGGACTAAATTGCTAACCAGAAACCGGGGAAAGATACACAACTAGGGAGCTGAGACTCGAGCCTAATGTTGTCATGCATCGTTAACCCTAAGTTCGGTTTTCTATCCTACTTGCATAAGCAAACTAACCTAACCAGGAAAGAAGCTAGCACACAAGCATACAATCATATATCATCAAATGAGAACAGGTATCTCAAACAAGCATGTCAATCAGATATCCACATAACACGCACTATAGCCAAACAAGGGGCTCAATCAATCAGGTTTGACTGCCTAAGCAATCGTCTGTACAGGCTGTGTTTGCTCTTAACCTTGCCATTACGAGGCTAAGGTGAAGCAGATGAAAGGATGAAGTGAGGATCAGACCTCACAGCTCTTATCCCTAACCAGGGAGAGCTGACAAATGAGCATGGGTCCAGAATAGGGGAACCCTTCTATACTCGATGACTCAGACACAATGTGCACTGCACAGGATCTTGGGCTTTTGATCTCAATGCTACAACCATGTAATGGGAGCAAGGAGAAGACTCAACTGAATAGTGGGGGACAGGTTGCTTGTCCCTACCTTCCACCAATTGCCTTACTTGAAGGGCTTTTCCTGCTTGGCTTAAAAATAAACATACACAAGCATTGCCTCTTAAGGAGGACTTCAGACAATTTGCCCGGCCCGGTAACAGCCGGGTCTCCAGACTACATGAAGTAAGAAGGTTATACCTCTATGCAAGTTGCTTAAGCAAAGCAAAGCAAAGCAATAGTTCACAAGGAACTGAGCAACTAAAGTACCTGGAAACAATCAAACTCAGTCAGTACTCAAGCAGACAAACCATAAACAACAAACAGTTAACCAGTTTAAACAAACTATGCACAACACAAGGCAAGCTCAAGGCTTAAGCCCAAGCTTCAACACCTACAAAACAATGCTATGTTAATATACAAACATCAACAACATCAATTAAAATTGATTTGCATCATTCTCCATGTGCCTTATGCTTTTGATCCTGAAAAACCAAGCAAATATTAGCAACTAGACCACTAGGCCAAGCCTAGGGTCCAAAAGCAACAAAAAAGTTAAAACAGCAAGGCATTCACAATCAAAACTCAAATTAAAGTCAAACAAGAGCAAACATCATTGGTCCCATGTCTATATCATCCATTATGTTCAATTCATGCACAAAACAAGGCACATTGGTTCAAATGAAGCACCAAGCATACAAACAGAATTATTGCATTCAAATCCATACCAAAACACATCCAAAAATTCTCAAATTAATTACACCTAAACAGGGGTCAATCAAGGTCTACCATGTCAAATTTGAGCTTAATTGGGCAAATGGAACCATGTTAATGAAAATCAACAAAAACAGACACAGTTACATGCTTCAATTCACAACATCAATGCATACATCCACTTCAAAAATTCATAACTCAATGAAAACTAAAAAGAAATGGATGGGACCAAAACAGGGATGTCACAACATGTGTCTACTACAAGCATATCAAATTTCATGATCATACAATACAATATGAGGATTTCCCAATCAATCTACCAACATGTATCACATGAGCTTGCAATTTCAACAACCAGAAATGAAAAATCATGATCAAATTGAAAATACAGTGAAAAATTCTACAAAAATTCATACAACATCCTAACATATCAACAATTCACCATGCAAAATTTCAGCCAATTCCAACATGCATAGGTCATCCAATTAAATTCAACAAGTTGACATCAAGAGGTGTGACACAAATTGTCACACCTAAGTTCCAGAATTTGCTGCTCTCTAACCAGGTATCAAAAATTCATGAAATTTACATATAAATAATCCTCAATGAGTCAAGAACCACCACAAAAATTTTCAGCCATTTATTTTATGATATGAGTATTTCATGATCAAATTACAAACATGTGTCAAAAATGGACATACAATGGAAAACCCTAGGTCAATTGAAAATCCTACCAAGCACAACTTTGACCAATAGGTCAAAAAAATCCTACACTCAAAGACAAAGTCAACACAATTTTTTTCATATTTTTCTGATTTTTTTACTATTTTTCATGAATTTTTTAAAGTGTTAAACATTTTTAGAAATTAATTAAAAATTTCAGTGACATAATGGTAATTATAATTGGCGGGGGAGGGAAACAGTTTTTTCAAACTTTTGAACGGGATTTTGGATCTAATACTGTTTCACGCAGAACCTTCATCGTCTTCCTCACAATCACACGAAGAACACACAAATTTCAAACCAACACCAAAGCAAGCATGCGACATATCATTCGAACCGTCTTCTCAAGAGGAACATGAACATCACACTCTTACATCCTAAAAGTTCCTAAATCTCTCGAATCGACTCACTTAGGGTTTGAATTCATAATTTCAAATCGCGATTTCTTAAGCTACAGTCAACCATTCTATAAACCGCAAGCACCATTGGATTCTACAAGAAATGCACTACACAAAGCACCTATCAATCGAACAAAACAGGAGATTCAAAATTTCGACATACCGGCAATGGCAGTGCGTAGATCGCGGCTTTAAGCTCCAACTCTTCAAAACAGTTGTACTAGAGCCTTGTGGAAGATGAATGACGTGTCCAGTTCCAATTGCTTCGACCTCTACTGCTCTTAATTCGAATTTGCCATTGTTGAGGTGTTCTTGAACAGTTGCGATGCAAGGCTTGATTGATGATGAATCATGAAAACAGTCCTAGTACATGTTGAAACAAGATCACAGCAAAAAGAAAATCAAGTTTTGGTTGAAGATTGAGGAAGAAATTTGGATTTGAAGATTGGTGTGTTCTTGAGCAAAATGGAGAGAATGAGAGGTTTCTAGATCTGTTCTTGGTAATTGTGAGAGTTAGTTATGATTAGGAGATGATTTGGAATTTATATGCACCCTTAATCCAAGCTCTAATCTTGTTAATTATCATTTGGCTTAATTAAGTGATAATGTAATTTTTGCAAATGAGGGCAAATTGGTCAATACACAATGACAGCACATGCCAGCTCACAATTGGTTCCAACATGTCCAAAACACCATATGTGAAGTGTAGAAACAATTCCCATTGCAATTGGTCATGTATTTCTCAAACTCACCATGTATTTGCAAAATGTCCATTTTTGTCATTTCCATTTTTCAAGACAAAACTCAAACCATGTGCATTAACCATGAAATGAATATTCAAACACACTTAAAATGCCATTCCTGAGGTGTTGGAAAAAGTCCCATTCAAAAATTCCCAATATTTTGACTTTTGGACAATTTTGCCCCTGGTCCAATTCAGCTGTCCAGTTGAAAAGTGACTTTTTGCCTTGGCCATTTTTGAACAAATCCAATGATGCACCCTCAAAGTACATGTCAAATGGAGTTTGTGCATATAAAGAACTTGCAATTTGGACAAAGTATGTGGTAGTTATGACCTCCTGATTACGGGTCTTTTCTGAAATTCACTGAGCCATATTTTGCAAACCGTACATTGGATTTTCAAGTTCTTGGACTTTTTGGAAAGGTGAGAACAAGATCTACATCTGTCATGTTGAACAATTTTTCATTTGAAGCTTCCTTAGACATCTGTTTTTGAGGTCAAAAACTTTCCATTTTTGGAAACTTCAGCTACAAGTCACTTTCTATTTTTGGCAGTTTTTGTCCTGACTTGATTTTCTTCATTTTTAAGCTTTGCAATGTCATTCAACACTTGTTCCAACATGAATGAAGTGTGTCTAACTTGTTTCCACCTCCAAATCCACCAGATCATGTACAGTTGACCACAGTTGACTTTTCAACTGACAGATGAATCAGGCAATGCATAGATCAATCTGAGCCCCAATCTCCAACTGAAATGGCTCAAGGGTGATACCCTAGCCTCCATAAGCACCATATAGTCACAAAATGATCCTCATCTCCTTCATAAACCCCATCTCCTGATCCAGCCCTGATTGGCCCAATACAGCTGATTAGGGTTGACCAGTGGTCAAAACCCTAATCTCAAGGAACATTCTTCAATCTCCTGATGACATCCAACCATGATGATGATGATGTATCAATTCAAACAATATGAAGACCAATACCCTTGGAGAATCATAAAACCCTAATCCACAGCCCAATCCTCAGATGGCCCATGATCAATCAATAAAACCCTGACTTGCACTTGACTTCCTCATCTTCTGATCAAGACTTGGGAGGATAGCTTGCATAATGTAACCACATGATATGCAACATGAAATGCCTAATGTCCTAAAATGATATGCAAATATGTTAATGCTGGTCCCAAAAGAGGAGGGCGAATTTTGAGGTGTTACAGCTGCCCCTATTCAATCCACTGTGAACCTGTCGATACGAAATAGCCTCGGCTTTCGGATGATCAGGATGAAGAGTGATTGAATACCAAGAACAGACGAACAATTTGCACTCTGATGGGATAATAATTAACAACGCCTGTCAGCATCGGCGAAGAAACAAACTCTGAACAACGTCGACCTGGATACCAAAATAAATGGTAACACAGGGATAACCATGGCCTGAACACCACACATCCACGCGGGATTCTCAACTCTTCTTTTTCTTTTGCTTTTCTTGAACCCCGAAAATTTTCTCTGCGCAAACGATCCTCAGATCTCTGCATTTGAACCCCGGAAAATGCCTCAGCACTCCTTTTTGCCAACATAATGAACCCCGATCTCCAATTTGAACCCCAGTCGCCTGACGATAACTCTCGATCGCCAGAATGAACCCCGTTCTCCAGAAAACGTCGCAACATCTCCCTTTCTCCGTTTAAACCCCGGAACATGCCTCAGCATTTCCTTTCTCCATTTGAACCCCAGAACATGCCTCAGCATTTCTTTTCTCCATTTGAACCCCAGAAAATGCCTCAGCATCCCCTTTTCTCCATTCTCGTGATAATTCCGCTGGCAACGTCGGAAATAACACCAAACCACTCTGAGGGCGACATGTCAGAGGGTAAACCTTCACAAAAGGAAGGTAGCATGTGTACCTCTTCCTCAGAAGACACCTATAACGACCTCCATCGGCCTCAGCCAGAGTCTAAGGCAACACATGACCAGAAGATAATCCTAAGGACCTCATCCCGGATAAAATCTTCAACTCCATCTCCATTTGAACCCCAGAAAATGCCTCAACATTTCCTTTTCTCCATTTGAACCCCGAAAATTGCGCTGATCGCAAAACGTCCTTGGATTTCATCTCCATCTCTGCTCGACGGAAACATTTCCTCCAATATCGCACTATTGGGGAACCTTGCTGCTCTGCCGTTCTGATGCTAGACTCCTCAGAGTAACACCTTCACCATCTGTCTCGCACGACAGAAACCTCCCCCAGTATCGTACTACTGGGGAAATACCTTTGGTCAAACCATGAGGCTAAACTCCTCGGAGTAACACCTTCACTGTCTGGCAAGAACCACTTCTCAAACGGTAACCACGGCTTGAGACTAGCTTATGCTTGCAATGATGCATGATTGATTTTTTCTGCGTAATGCTCCATAAACATGGAAATGCCACGCGATTATTCATTTTTCTATGCAATATGCCATGTTATTTTTTCATGATGAATGCATAAAAAACAAAAACATCCCCCTCAAGGGACCCTTCTGGGGAATACGAGACACTCTGCTGAGAACTCGCCACCACTCGGATTTCCACCCTGCTGGGGAATAACGCTGCTGCGGGGAATAAGGCAACCCTTGCTGGGGAAGAACCTCCTTTGCACCCAATCCACTCGAGAAACTGCTGGGGATAAGCACCACCAACACTCTGTGGGGATACAACAGTCTTTGACTTGCTGGGGATATCAATCCTGACTCCGCTTCGGGAAACCCTCCCAGATACTTGCCGACTTCACTGGGGAAATACTCGCATAGGCCCTGCTAGGGGAATAGCAACCTCCAGGCTCAACTGGGGAAACATCAATATATCACCTGCTGGGGATAACCATCCTGATCCTGCTAGGGAACCGCATACCACTCCGCTGGGGACAACCCATGCAATCCATAGGTAGAATCAACTCAGCTGGGGATGCAGAAATCCCTCCGTCCGCTACGGAAACTTGTTCAATCTACTGGTAGGAGGAACACTGTTGGAGATATATTTCATTGAAAAAGACCCGCTCCACTCGGGGATAACAACCTTCTGGCCTGGCTGCTGAGGACACATCGTCGTAAACCCGCCAGGAATAACCATCCTGACTCGGCTGGAGAAGTCCACAGACATTGGAATCCGCTGGGAAGCTAGTCCTATGACTCTGCTTGGGGACCTAGCCGGGAAATGAGAAAAGTTGGTACAGAACACCCGTCGACTCGTCGAACCACGGTATCTACCTTCCAGCCTCGCATCAGCTTTCCACTTTTGGGGAATTTCCAGACTCGTCTGGACCTTTTCTGCTCCATCATCTTGTATCCCAAGGTCGCGCCGCGCTCGACGAGAAAGCGTATTCCTGGGAGTTATACATTCTTTTCAATTTTCCGACTTTGAAGAGTCTTCTTGGTTAATTTCAAGGGTCGTCGGACGTCTCTCGTCGTCCTCTACCGTTCTCTAACTTGCTTTGCCCCTGATCGGGCTCTGCGGGGAATTACATACTTTCCAATCTTCCGACTTTGAAGAGTCTTCTTGATTATCATCAAAGATCGTCGTACGCCTCAACGTCTCCGCCATTCTTTCATTCATTCGTCCCTGAGCGAACTCTCTGGGGATTTATTACAATGCTTCCACATCACAACCTGCAAGTGAATAAAAATATCTAACAGTTCCTGCAAAACAGATCGTCAGATAAAACCGTGCCCCAGGCGTGTCAAGATTTCAACACTTGAGTCACTCAACCTTCCAAATAAGATTTCAAGCCTTCAATCTTATAAGCATGCATTGGAAGGAAACCTATATGTTTTAAAATGCAAGATTCTTTATCAAAAATATCTGGATGTTTTTGCAATCAAAGCGGTAATGAAAACAAAAACAAAATTATTTGACTGAATATGCATTTTATTGATTGGAAAAGCGTGGCTCAAATGAGCAATACAAAAGGAAGCAATTCCTGAAAAGAGGTAATTGCGCACAAAAGGAAAAATCTATCCTAATGGCAATGTGAAACTCGTGATCTCATCGAGTTCCAACTCGGTTACACCCCATATGTCCTCAGACTCTCCATGCTTTCTGCCTTCTGAACAAGACAATTCTGACTGATCCCTACCGGGTATTATCCATGATGCTTCAACCAAAGCGCAAACGATCATGCTAGGCGCAGTTGTTCGTTTCAATCCCTCTTTTGCCTGGACCGCCCTTTCGGGTTTTCAGTCCACCGGGATACCCATTTTTGCCCAAGCCGCCTTTTCAGGTTTTCGACTTGCCGGGTGTACAATTTTTCATTTTATATTCCTAATTTTTGCCCGAACCTTTCTTCTGTTTTTGGTTCGCCGGGATGCCCATTTTTGCCTGGACTATTTTATTCTTTTCGTCCAGCGAGTCAATTATACGAAGTATTTTTTAACTGCGTCCGCATTCACAGGGGATGGAAAATCCTCGCCATCCATGGTCGTTAGCAACAAGGCTCCGCCAGAGAAAACCTTCTTGACCACGAATGGACCTTCATAATTCGGTGTCCATTTGCCCCTTCGATCGTTTTGAGGAGGAAGGATCCTTTTCAGCACCATATCACCCACGTGATATACCCGAGGTCTCACCTTCTTGTCAAAAGCACGCTTCATCCTTTGCTGGTATAACTGCCCATGACAAATGGCTGCTAGCCTCTTTTCCTCTATCAGGCTCAATTCTTCGTACCGGGTCCTCACCCATTCAGCCTCTTGCAACTTTACGTCCATCAGGACTCTCAAAGAGGGAATCTGAACCTCAACAGGTAATACAGCTTCCATCCCATATACCAATGAGAAAGGAGTTGCCCCAGTGGATGTGCGTACCGACGTTCTGTACCCATGCAAGGCAAACGGCAACATCTCATGCCAGTCTTTGTAGGTCACCACCATTTTCTGCACAATCTTCTTTATATTCTTGTTGGCTGCCTCGACCGCCCCATTCATCTTCGGACGATAGGGAGAAGAATTGTGATGCTCAATCTTGAATTCCCGGCACAGCTCTGCCATCATCTTATTGTTCAAATTAGAACCATTATCTGTAATGATCCTCTCGGGAACCCCATATCTGCAAATGATGTCTCTCTTGAGAAATCTGGCCACGACCTGCTTTGTCACGTTCGTATAAGAGGCTGCTTCTACCCACTTGGTGAAGTAATCAATAGCCACTAATATGAATCTGTGCCCATTCGAAGCTGTAGGCTCAATCTTTCCGATCATATCAATGCCCCACATAGCAAACGGCCATGGAGACGACATCAAACTCAATGGATTCGGAGGCACGTGCACCTTATCAGCATAAATCTGGCATTTATGACACTTCCGCACGAAATTAAAACATTGGGCCTCCATTGTCATCCAATAATAACCTGCTCTCAGCAGCTTCTTTACCATGGCATTCCCACTGGCATGGGTACCGAACGATCCCTCATGAACCTCTTTCATCAATTGGCTTGCTTCTGCATCATCAACACATCTGAGCAAGACCCAATCAAAATTTCTCTTATATAAAACCCCATCCTTATTCAGGTAGAATACCATGGCCAACCTCCGCAGAGTCTTTCTATCTTTCTTAGATGCTCCCTCAGGATACTCTTGCGTCTCAAGATAGCGCTTGATATCGTAATACCACGGCTTCTCATCATCAGGCGCTGTATCAACAGCAAACACATAAGCCGGTCTATCCAGACGTCCCACTTCAACACTGGGGAACTGATTCCACCTCTGCACCTTGATCAAGGCAGCCAGAGTAGCCAAAGCATCTGCCAAAGGGTTCTCCTCTCTGGGCACGTGATGCATCTTCACCTTAGTAAAAAACGTCAACAATCTCCTCGTATAATCTCGATACGGAACCAAATGAGATTGATGCGTATACCATTTCCCGTTAACCTGATTTATCACCAGAGCTGAATCTCCATATATCACAAGGTTCTTGATTCTCAAATCAATCGCCTCTTCGATACCCAATATGCAAGCTTCGTATTCAGCTACGTTGTTGGTGCACTCAAATGTTAGCCGGGCAGCAAAAGGAATATGAGATCCTTTCGGCGTAACCAAAACAGCACCAACACCGCTTCCATTCACGTTAACGGCCCCATCAAACATCAAAATCCATTCGGATTCAGGGTCAGGCCCCTCCTCCGGGATTGGTTCCTCGCAATCTTTCGATTTGAGAAACATGATGTCCTCATCAGGGAATTCAAACTTCATTGGTTGATAATCATCAATGGGTTGCTGGGCGAGGTAATCAGACAATACACTCCCCTTGATCGCTTTCTGAGAGGTATACTGTATATCATATTCAGTCAAAATCATTTGCCACCTCGCAACCCTTCCGGTCAATGCTGGCTTTTCAAAAATGTACTTGATCGGATCCATCTTGGAAATCAACAAAGTGGTATGAACCAGCATGTACTGCCTTAGTCGGCGAGCAGCCCAGACCAAAGCACAGCAAGTTTTCTCGAGCAGTGAATATCTTGTTTCACAGTCGGTAAACTTTTTGCTAAGGTAGTATATGGCATGCTCTTTTCGACCAGACTCGTCATGCTGCCCCAATACACACCCCATAGACCCCTCGAGGACTGTCATGTACAGAATTAACGGTCTTCCCTCCACAGGAGGCATCAGAATCGGAGGCTCCTGCAAATACTCTTTGATCTTTTCAAATGCCGCTTGGCAATCATCATTCCACCTGACCGTTTGGTCTTTTCTCAACAATTTAAAGATTGGTTCACACGTGGCTGTTAGATGAGATATGAACCGTGAAATGTAGTTCAATCTACCCAAGAAACCACGAACCTCTTTCTCCGTTCTCGGTTCAGGCATTTCTTTTATCGCTTTTACTTTTGCAGGATCAACCTCGATTCCTTTCTCACTTACAATGAACCCCAGCAATTTACCGGACCGCACTCCGAACGTGCACTTGTTCGGATTCAACCTCAGTCTGAACTGTCTCAACCGGTCAAACAGCTTGGCCAGATCTACCAAATGCCCCTCTTCTGTTTGGGACTTTGCTATCATGTCATCAACATAGCATTCAATTTCATGATGAATCATATCATGAAACAAAGTCACCATGGCTCTCTGATAAGTAGCACCGGCGTTTTTGAGACCGAATGGCATCACCTTGTAACAAAAGGTGCCCCACGGTGTAATGAACGTTGTTTTCTCCATATCATCTGGCGACATTTTGATTTGATTATAGCCAGAAAAGCCATCCATGAAGGAAAACACCGAGAATTGAGCAGTATTATCTACCAACACGTCAATGTGTGGTAGTGGAAAATCATCCTTCGGACTAGCTCTGTTCAGATCTCGGTAATCCACACACATTCTCACCTTCCCATCCTTCTTCGGGACTGGCACAATGTTCGCAACCCATGGCGGATAATTAGTGACAGCAAGGAAACCAGCATCCCACTGCTTCTGCACTTCTTCTTTAATCTTCATCGCCATGTCAGGTCGAGTTCTGCGCAACTTCTGCTTCACTGGAGGACAATCTGTTCTCAACGGTAGCTTGTGCACAACGATATCGGTATCCAACCCTGGCATATCTTGATAAGACCAGGCAAAGATGTCGACATATTCTTTCAACAATGCCACCATTCTGCTCTTAACACTTCCCTCCAAGGCAGCCCCGATTTTCACTTCTTTCTTGACATCATCAGTACCCAGGTTCACGACCTCAATCTGTTCCTCATGCGGCTGAATGACCTTCTCCTCTTGTTTTAACAACCTGGCCAATTCCCCTGGTAGTTCACAATCTTCTTCGTCTTCTTCTTCAGCAAGATAGATCGGATTGTCGAAGTCATACAAGGGTGTAACAGGATTGTTATCAATGAGATCCGGAGAGGAATCGCATCTGCATGAATGTTGATTCATGCATTGCTTTAGAACCGGTGTGAAAAATTGAAAAGGAAAAATGAAAACATTGCCATTTTTATTTGTTTTTAATTTTTAAACTGCAAAAATAAATGAAAAACAGGGAACACCGCTTTTAACTGAAAAACATCCTTTTATTAATGATGCAAAATTCTGCAAATTTAAACATGAGGTGGCCCTTACAATGGACCATTACGTGTCGGGCAACACGCATGGTTTGCATGCAAATAAGAAAGAAAACAAGAAAAATATTACTCTTCGAGGAGAGTGACCCGGATGATTTCTTCGGCCTTCCAGTTGTGGATTTCCATCCCTGGTTCGCACGGCGTTATCCACCGGTCCATGTCACAGTCGCTGTCAGTATCTTCACCCATCATGCAGATGTGGTCCGGATCCAGCATTCCGGCACTCGTGAAAGTTACAGACGTACGACCCCCTCTTCCTCGTCCCAAGCCTCGGCCCGGTTGATATCCAACCCCAAAACGGTCTTTTTTCTCAGGGACCTCCATTATTCTGCCCCAGCCTGGAGCCTCTCCGCTTTTGACTACCTCAGCAGTCTGCTTATAAGAAGCGATGGACGGTTTCTCTTCCTCTTGCTTGGCGAACAGGGCATTCTCCACCTTAACAGTTTCAAATGACTGGCTAGGCGTCTCCCATATTTCACCGTCCATCTCAACATATTTGAAAGAAGACAGGTGGCTGACAAAGATGTCCTCCTCTCCGCAAACAGTAACGACCTGGCCTCCCCAAACATATTTCAGCTTTTGGTGCAAAGTCGACGTAACTGCTCCCGCAGCATGAATCCATGGGCGACCCAACAAGCAACTGTAAGCTGGTTGGATGTCCATAACATAGAAGGTTGACTTAAACACCTCCGGGCCAATCTTTACTGGTAACTCCACCTCCCCGAATACGGCTCGCTTTGACCCATCAAAAGCCCGCACAATTAAATCAGTCGGGGTCAAAATCAGCCCATCACAATTAATCTTTGCCAGGGCCTTCTTAGGCAACACATTCAAAGAGGAACCGGTATCAACCAGCACATGCGAAAGCACGGCTCCTTTGCATTCCATTGCAATGTGTAGAGCCCGGTTATGATTCCTGCCGTCCACTGTCAGGTCCATATCCGTAAAGCCCAGCCCATGGCTAGCATGCCCGTTGGATACGACCGTCTCCAATTGGTTGATTGTGATCTCCTGAGGAACATAAGCTTTCTTCAATATTTTCAACAAAGCCTCCCTATGACCCTCAGAACTCAACAGCAGTGACAGAATTGAGATTTTTGAAGGAGTCTGCTGCAAGTGATCAACCAACTTGTACTCTGACTTCTTGATGATCCTCAGAAATTCCTCAGCTTCATCATCAAATTTATTATCCGACCCCGCAGGCGCCGGTGTCATCACAGGAGTACTACCATTATCCACCACAGCCTTTCCCTTTGCCCTGGCTAAAGCCTCGGCCTTTTCTTTTTTCTCTTTTTCTTCCTCCCCCCTCCTCAATGCGTCGGGAGCAAACAACCTACCGCTGCGAGTGAAACCGCTGGGACCGGCATTATCCACCTTTAGCACGGTGGTTTCACTAGCGGATTGTTCCTCCAACCTCTCACCATTACAATATACCTCCCCACCATAATGCCAAGGTACGGCATCATCTTTGTCATATGGAATTGGCCCAGGTACCGTGATGGTAACTGGGGCCTCCTCCACCAGATTTGACAAATCCACCGGATCAAAGTATATAGTTATGGTGGAGACCTCTTCACTCTTTCCTTCAGCCTTCTCAATCACAATATTCCCTGCGTCCATCAGACCCTGGACATGCTTCCTCAGAAGCTCACAACCATTTGCAGAAATAGTGCACTCAGCACAATCAGATCCGCAGCCCGGATAGACCCCATTCCTCAACAACTGCCTTTTGACCTCAATCAAAGGCGTCTTCAGCTGACCAACCTCAAACAGCCCCACTCTGCTCTCCTCAAAGATGGCATTCACCCCCCTCTGACCATGCGCAGGCATGGGATTTGCATTGACATTGGGGGATGGAGCAAAATTAATAGCCTTGGAATCCACTAAATCCTGAACTGTGTGCTTAAAAGCTTTACAGTTCTCAATATTATGCCCAGGCGCACCTGAGTGGAATTCACATTTCGCAGTCTCATCATAACTGGCTGGCCTCTGATCAGGTCTCAAAGGTGCCAGAGTTCTAGTTTGCACAAGGCCCAAATCCATCAACTTTTTGAACAAAAAGGCATAGGTCACCGGAGGCCTATCGAATTGTCTGTCCTGCGCTCTGCCCCGGACTTGATAACCA